>NW_005842103.1:1423857-1446746 GCF_000455745.1 Alligator sinensis
TTTGAACAAGGTGCTTTTTCCCCCCTCGTCCAAGTCACTGATGAAGAAGTTGAACAGCACGGGCCCGAGGACCGAGCCCTGCAGAGCCCCACTGCCCACAGCCCTCCAGGTCGAATAGGACCCGTCCACCACCACCCTCTGGGTGAGGCCCTCCAGCCAGGTAGTGACCCACCTCAATGTGCAGGCATCAACACCACAACCTCCTAATTTTTTAATGAGGATGGGGGGAGAGACAGTGTCGAAGGCCTTCCTGAAGTCCAGAAAGACTCTGTCCACCGTGACACCTGCGTCTAAGGATTTTGTGACCTGGTCATAGAAGGCCACCAGGTTGGTCTGACAGGACCTGCCTCCAATGAACCCATGTTGGTTCTGCCCCTAAGCATCATCTCCCTGCTGGCCCCTCGCGGACGTGCGCCAGGATAACTCTCTCAAAAAGCTTACCCAGGATCGAGGTAAGACTAACTGGCCTATAGTTTCCTGGGTCCTCCTTCCTCCCTTTTTTGGCCGTGGCATGTGAAGCCTGCTTTGCTCAGCTCCCACTGGCACAAGGCACCTTGTAGGGGGCTAGCAGGGTCAGGGTCTCCGCAAGCGTCCCGAAGCATCGATCTACGCTCGCTGCCAGAGCAAACAAAGCACCGTTAAGAAACAGGGTGCATGAGCATGGCACTGGGTGGCACCGCAATAGGTAAGGCAAAAACACATAGGAGGGGCGAGGGCAGGGGCTGATGCTCGGGCACCTGCCAGCAAGCAGGGAGCACTGCAAACAGTGCGGGGAGAGCGACCCGACTCCCAGTCGCTGCCTCCCAGGTGGGGTTGAACTTGACAGGGAGACCTGGCTCCTCCAAAGCTCTCAACAGCCCTACACAAGCTCTGCTTAACTCTGTGGATAAATATTAACTAAAGCTCAGGTGTGGCTGGCCCTGGAGAGCTCGCTGGGGAGCCGGGAAACAGGTGGAATTGCCAACGGGCCCTTGGAGCGCCGGTGCCCTCCGCGCTCGGCATGGGGAGCCCTGCGATCCCCGGGGAAAAGGGGGGAGGCTGGCTTCTCACCCAGCAAGGGAGAGCGTTTGTCGGCAAGAAACGCCAAACCTCTGGCACCTCCTTCAAAAATGACTAGTAACGAGCCACAGAAAACAGACCGGGTAGAGAAAAATAAATGAGACCGCAGGTTTTCTTCTTGAAAGGAGATCGGCATGTGCAGCAGACTGGGTAAATTCAATCAATAAAGCAACCCGAATAGTAATGCATGTTACTATTACCTATACTATATAAATAATTAGTATACCTATTAAATTAAATTAAATACCTATATAAATTACTGTTACCTATAGATCCTAAGGTAGGATCTATAGACCTGGGGCCCTGTTTTATCTGCTGATTGGGAACAAAGAGCTCCGTCTCCGCAGATGCGTTTCTAGCAGAGTCCGGGTCTGTAGATGTCCCCTGACAACTACCCGTGCCATCTTGCAGTCTCTCATTGTGCGATTTCTATCACGATCGGACACAGCATTTCGGCCAAACAAACAGGAAAAAAAAGGCTTTCTTGCCCAAAGCAAAAGGGATTTTGGGCAAAAGGGATTCCACCTTTTAAACACCAAAGTGCATTGCTCCACCCCACTCAAGTCCCTGAAAATATGTCAGCACGCCTCCTTCTGTAACTCTTAAGCCCCAAAAAGCAGCAAACAGGAGGGCTATGTATGCACAGGTGCATTGAATTGGATTCAGGCTTGATATCAGGAGGCATTACTTTACTTTATGGTTGGGGCTCCCGAGGGAGGTGGTGATCTCCCCTGCCTTGGGGGTCTTCAAGAGGAGGTTGGATAGATATCTGGCTGGGGGTGTTATGATCCCAGCACGCGTCCCTGCCCAGGGCAGGGAGTCGGACTTGATGACCTGTTCAGGTCCCTTCTGACATTGGAAACTATGAAACTATGATTATTCCCCCCCAAAAGGCTCCACCTCTTGCAATAATTATTTTTCCGAGAGTTGAGCAGGGTGGAGCAGAGGTACCTAAATCCACTTTCCTGCTTAATATGTATAGTGGGATCTGTGCTTCATTCACTCTTGCTCTGTAGGACTCCTGCTGCTGTACCTTAAAAAGCCCTGATAGGACACAGGGACAAATCATATCAAAGATGAAGTTTCTGGATTGTTTTTAATAGCTATGAAACAGGAGGGACTAGACCTAGTTGGCCGTGCACCCCAATACCGGCCTGTGCCAATTCACAGAACAGAAAGGTACAGGCGGACTCGTGTCAATACGACACTTTATTCCTCAAATAAGGGACACCGGGTACATCAAATAACTCCTGATCTTCGCAGACAGGTAACCGGTTGCTTTCTTTGTTTGGTGGTTTAGAGGTAAGTCATTAAATAAATCGCATTGTAAGCTGGAGGCTTTGCTTACTACCAGGATACCTGCCAGAAGAAGAGGCTTCTCTTAGCCATGCCGAGAGCGGAGGAACAGGATACCTTAGGGCCATGATGCACCGCCAAGGAAGGAGACATATGAAGCCTATATAATCCCTGCAATTGTACCCCAAAGCTGGGGAGCAGCTTGGTGGCTTTCAAGCTCAAGTGCAAAATCTCTCGTTGACAAACGAGCACGGGGGCAAAAATCTCGAGTGAAAGATGTGGATGCTGGTCCCGGATGCCAAGGGGAGGGGAGGGGAGGTCCGGGGAGCCGCTGGCCTGGTGTTGGGAGAGGAGACTGCCCTGGGGGTCCTGCATAAGCAGCAGTGATGTTGGGGTTGTATGGGGTTACAATGAGTCATTTGCATGCGGCGCCTCTCCCCATTTCAGACCGGTGCTCGTCAGCACAGGCTGCACCTCCAGGGACATGGGCATCCTGCGCGGCTGGCTCGCGCCGTCGGGCCAGAGCCGGAAAGCATGCCGAGACGGAGGAGTGCGTGGCTGGTGGTGCCTGAAAAAGCAAGAAGCAAAGAATCAGGAACAGGAAAAAGTAGGTGCTTGTGTGTTGCCTTTGAAAGGCAGCCTCGGGGGTCCTGGGACCTGCACAGGTGCTGCTTCCCCAGCCCGTCCCTGGGCAGATACCGACCTTCGCGTGGCAGGGACGTCCGCCAAGGTTGGCGTATCATTAAAGGGTGGGAAACCAGGAAAGCTCCTTCGCCAAACCAACAGGCTACGCTTGTTATCGCCCTTTCTCAAGCGGGTTTTCCTGGTTTGACCTCGCGCTTTCCATTCAGCGGTGAATCATCACTTGCAGCCACAATGCCGTCGTGTCCATGGATTGGCAATATTAATTCAGTGACCATTTACGTGGCAGCTGGGCTGCTTTTTAGGAGGCCGGAGAAGATGTACAAGGGCAGAATGGAAAATGAAAAATCCTATTTTGTTTTCTAGCATACGTATACCCCCCTCCCTTCCCTCCATCCGCCCGCCCGCTCGCCATGCACACACGTGCGTGCGAGTACATGAATATACACACTTTGTAGAGATTATGTTTTCCAAACTAAAAAAATGTTTGGGCGCAGATGTTTCACAAAAGGCAGGTGAGTGTTTTATATCATCGTCTTTTTTAATAGCCTTTGGATAGTTAAAACCAGGAGGGGAAAGTGGAGAACTCTCTACTCACGTACAGACAGAACGGGGAGGAAGCCCCAGGGTTTGGGTGACATCAGAAGCCACACCCCTTTCACTGTTGTGAGGCCATCATTGTGTCATCACAGCTTGCTGACCTGTAATATTGCTGTGCATTATAAGCCCCTAGTTGTATGCCAAGCTGGGCGGCTTTGCTAGGCTGTGCCAGCCGTGGGGATTGCAAGGTGCAATGGGAAGAGGTTACCTGTTCTGTCACAGATCGTAGCATGTCGCTTGGGCTGGGCGTTCACACGCTTTTGTGAACCGTGAAGGTGGCCAAGTGCACCCGTCTACACTGCACGTTTCCTGGACGCCTCTTATGAGCAGAGGAGGAGGGACCTGGGCTGATTTAGTCTGGAGAAGAAAAGCATGAGCGGGGATTTGATAGCAGCCGTCACCTCCCTGCAGGGGGGCTGCAAAGAGGATGGAGCTGGGCTGGTCTCAGTGGGGGCAGATGGCAGGACAAGGAGCAATGGGCTCAAGCTGCAGCAAGGGAAGTTGAGGTTGGATATTAGGAAAAACTTTCTCCCTAGGAGGGTGGTGAAGCACTGGAGCAGGTAACCCAGAGAGATGTTGCAGTCTCCATCCTTGGAGGTTTTGAAGACCCGGTTAGACAAAGCCTTGTCTGGGATGATGCAGTTGGGGCTGGTCCTGCTTGGAGCAGGGGTTGGACTGGATGTGACCTCCTGAGCTCCCGTCAGCCCTCCTTGTCCGTGATTTTTTATTATATGTGTACATGGGCACTGAGGGTCCAGAAGAGCTGTGGGTGGGACCAGGCTGTGGCATCAGTCCTCTAAGCTTTCCCCCATGGCAGGACCATGCGAGGCCTGGGGCGAGGGTGACTTCCACAGAGTCTAATTCCCTTCCGCTGCTCTGGAAAGAAACACTGCCCAGCACTTGGATGATATCATGTGTTTTGTATTGGGTGGAAGCCTTCCTGCAGCAAATGCATGCAAGTGATGGAGCCCAGGGGAGAGAACCGACCCCATGTCACAAGCATCTATAGGAGGGGGGCAGTTATCCCCTTTTCCCCTTTTGGTGCCTGTTCCAGGAGGAAGGATGCAAGCTCTCTGAGCACCTTGCATCTGCAGCATCCCAGCATCCTCTCCTGGGCAATGGTTTTAATCAGTTGAGCAATTCCACTGAGTGAAATTAGAGGTTTTGCTGCTGACCATCCCCAGGAGAACAGCCATTGCAATGGGGCCTTGCTTCTGAACTATATCTCAGCCAGTCCATCACTAATTCCTCAGCACCTGGACTTAGGCAATGGGATTTAGTGGTGAGCTGGTGTGGCTGATGCCAGCTGGGCTGAGCGTGGCTGCTTTGGTGGTGCATCAGACGTGTGCGAGTACAGGTGGAAGCTGCCTTTCCCAGCGGTCGTGCCGTGAGACGAGGTAGCCGATCTCCATGCTCCTTGCAGTGCTTGAAGGACGTATGGCCATGAGAACGGGTCTGACTCTGAGGAGGAAACCACACGTGCACAATGTCCAGTTTCTGGGATGGAGATTAATCCCGGTTTTGGGAGCTCCCATTCATGCTGCTTCTTAGCTGGAGCCGGGGCATGAGGTGCCTTAATCTCTTGTGCCTCCCATTAATAGATGTGTTTCCTTCATCCATGGCCTTTAAAAGAAATAAAATAAAACCAAGAGCCCAAGTAACATTTCATGGGAAAATTACATTCCCACAGGTATTACTTCTGTTTCTCCTATGGGAGTAAAATAGCAAGACTCACTGTATCTGCAGATCTGCTGTCTACAGGAGGGGTTGAAACACTAAATCCCAGCTCAAAGCAGCCAGAAGAATATGGATTATGTTTGAGCTCTTAAAAACCAAATACACCCAGCCAGAAGGACTTTGTTTTAGGTCAAACTGACGCAGGGATTTTTTGGAAAAACAAAAAAGGCCAAAGCACATTAACGTCAGGTTGCCGAGGAGGAAGAAGAGCTGATTCAGGTGACGGACCCTGCTGGCACAAGCACAAAAGAGGGCAGAAGGGACATTTGCACATGGAGGCAGGACACGAGGTGGTCTCGGACCAGCAGAGAAGTGCAGATTTGGCGCAACTTCCCGGGCAGAGGAATAGTGGGAGCAACGATCTCGTTAAGACGCAGCATGGGCAGATGAGCTGGGGTGTGTGACAGCCGGGGCCTGGGGTCCCTGCTCCCTCCAGTCTAGTTTGTCTCCTCGGGGACGACTCCTCGCTGAGCTCCTTATCCTGAATAAACCTTTCTGCCCTTAGCCCTTCTTCTGAGTCTTCCTGGAGGTGCTTTTAACCTTGTTGAGGCCTCGGTGAGGAACGCTACCTGCCTCCTCAAGGCAGAGATCGGCTCCAGTTAGCTTGTCTCCATAATATCATGGGACAGCAGTGGGGTTTAAACACTACTGACCTCTCCTGGCACCGTCCCATGCATGTGCACAGCGTGGCTTCCTGCTGGTCTGTCGTGTCCAGTGTATGATGCAGCAGCTGTATTTTTGTGCTGGCAGTCTGTTGTCCCTCCAAGCAAAGAAGACGAACCAGGTCAGTGCTTATTAAACTCACAGAAAATTCAGGCTGGAAGGGACCTCAGGAGTCGCATCCCGTCCAACCCCCTGCTCCAAGCAGGACCAGCCCCAACTGCATCATCCCAGCCAAGGGACTTAAACACCTCCAAGGATGGAGACTGCACCGCCTCCCTGGGTAACCTGCCCCAGTGCTTCACCACCCTCCTAGGGAGAAAGTTGCTCCTAATATCCAACCTCAACTTGCCTTGCTGCAACTTGAGCCCATTGCTCCTTGCCCTGTCGTCTGTCGTTGCAACAATACTCTTCATATAGTCAACCTACTGGCTATGCCACTGAGTCCCTGTGTGGGCATCATGTCAACTAACTCCTGAATAGAGAAGGAATTGAATTGATGTCTGGATACAAACCTCTCCTGAGGTTCAGCAAGGACAAGTGCAAAGCCATGCACTGAGGAGGGATCGATGCCCTGCGCCGGTGCAGGCTGGGGGCGACGGGCTGGGCAGCAGCTCTGCAGAAAAGGACCTGGGGGGACAGGGGACAAGAAGATGGACAGGAGCCAGCAGTGTGCCCTTGTGCCAAGAAGGTGACCGGCATCCTGGGCTGCATTGGTGGGAGTGTTGCAGCAGATCAAGGGCAGTGATTCTTCCCCTCTCTATTCAGCACTGGGGAGGCCACATCTGGAGTCCTGTGTCCAGCTGTGGCCCCCACTGCAGAAAGGATGTGGACACATTGGAGAGAGTCCAGTGGAGGGCAATGAAAACGGTTCAGGGGTTGGGGGACAGGACTGGTGAGGAGAGGCCGAGGTTGTATGATTTTAGTGCTAGCTCTACAAGGCAGGCTTTGCAGATCAGATCCCCTCCAGAGTTGAGTGCCCTCTGCTTTGCAAACCGGCGCATGTCCGTGCAGAACGCATATTAATTGTCAAGAGAGCCCGTGAACCTCGAGAGGCCTCGTTTATTAAAAAACAATAGAGACAAATGGAGCCAACACGCGGATGAAATTGCTGCCATCAATATTCCTCGGGTCTTTGATGGGAAAACGTTTGTTTCGGAACAAGATCAACCTCCTCGTAATCTGACTGAGAATCACAAATGCGAAAACCTATTTGTCTGGCGTCTCGGCCACTTCGCTTGGTAAATGATGCACGACCTGAACAAGTCCCTGAGCGCAGCGTGCCATTCAAATGCAAAGGCAAACTCATCACTGTCTTTTCATTGGTTAATCAGTCAGTAAATAAAGTCCAGATTGTTTTATAGACTCTGTTTTCTGCCAAGATGAAGGCTTCCCCCCTCCCGCTCTCCAACCTTCGCTCTGCCAGGAACGATACTCGTTTAGCAAGTTTGGGTGGACACAAAATTTGCAACTCAGCTGGAAAAATACCACTGCATATGTGTGCAGCTGCCAAGAAATTGGAAGCACCTTGGCACGTGAAAGAGACGTGTCAGCAAATTAATATTAACCTCTTGTTGGACAGCTTCGTGCCATAGCGTTGTCCCTTCTCCCATCCCCAGTGTCCAGTTCTGGTACTAGGGCATCTCCCTGGCAAGGAGGTCCCAGGGGCTTTGCAACTCGGTGTATTATTTACACCTATACATCAGGCCTGGGGCCAAACAGCGTGCAGGGTCCATCTTTCTCTCGAGCATCTCAGCCCAGTACCGACGTCCCGTTCTCCACGAGCATCCTTGCAAATCCCTGTACTGAACCTCAAACAACAGAAGCAAACAGCCCCATATCTCCCCAAGGCATAACATTTGCTCACGCCAAAAGAAAAATAACTCGGAAGACTACAGTGCCATGCAGTTGATCCCTGCCCTAATGGTGATTTAAAGGCGGCAATGCAAAGTCTCTTAGCTCACGAGGAGAGCCAAATGAGATGAGGTTAATGAAGCTAATTCTGCCCATAAATGTAGAGCCTTGGATGCAAGCTGTTTCCAAGGTTGAAGTGCAAATGAAATATCAAAAGCAATTATTACAGTCTGGTCAAAGGAGCCTTATGAGTTGTTGCACCAGACGGCACGGACCTAGCTGAAGGGGCTGCAGCCAGGCAGGCCTCCCGTATGCACGTGTATCATTTTAGATAAGGGTGTCCAGTGCTCATCCCTCACTCCAAGGCAGCGCAATCCTGGGTGTCAGGACTGAGGGATGATGTGTCCTGGAAATCCCACCGGTGATTGCAGTGTTCCCTGCTCGGCAATGCGCTGGGCACACCATGTTCTGTAAGCAGTTCAGTCCTTAGCAATGTACCCAAGTTGCGAAAAACTATTTAAAAAATGCTGCTGGAGAGCTCGTACGCCTCCTCCCAGAGCATACGTGCTTCGCAGCAGAGGGGAGTCCTAGGGCTGGCTTCTGCCACGGCGCTGCGCTGCTATGAGGAGTGCACTGGACATGGGACCCTCGGGGATGTCTTTGCTGCAAGGTGCCCGGCTCAGAGCGTGGCCCCTGGATGGCTACTGCACCGCGGAGATGTCCACCTGCCCTGGACTGGGCTGGGAGTGGTGTATGTTCAGGGTGTTGCTCTGAATGGGTGACTGAGCCCAGGCTTTGCAACCACGTCCTTGCTGCTGTCCCTCCAAGCAAAGAGGACTAAACAGGTCGCTGCTTCTTGGACTCATAGAAAATGAGGGTTGGAAGGGAGATCTAGTGTGACCCCCTGCTCCAAGTAGGACATCATCCCAGCCACGGCTTTGTCTACCCAGGTCTTAAATGCCTCCATGGCTGGAGACGCCACCACCTCTCTGTTGCAGCGCTTCACCACCCTCCCACTCAAAACGTTTTTCCTAATATCCAACCTCAACTTGCCTTGCTGCAGCTTGAGCCCATTGCTCCTTGTCCTGTCATCTGCCCCACTGAGACCAGCCCAGCTCCATCCTCTTTGCAGCCCCCCTGCCGGGAGGTGAAGGCTGCTATTCAATCCCCCTGGTCCCTGGTAATGGAGCAGCTTGGCTTCTGCCCGCCAGCCCTTCCCGCTGGCAGCATCCCATACGCTGATTGCCTGCCGCAGGTTGGGTAGCTGGGTTTGCGTGTCCCTTGTGTGTGTGGCTGTGGGTCTAACCTCTTGGGTTGCTTTGCTTCATCCTGCCAGCTTTTAGGCCTTCTGTCCTCAGCCTGCACTGTTGCATTGCCTTGCAAACTTCCCTTCCTTACCAGCCAGCCCAAGGAGGGGGGATTCATGTGGAGCTGGAGCAATGTACAGGATTGCCAGCCTGAGATTGTGCAAATCGACTCCCCGAACAAAAGCGTGTGCAATGAGCTGGGCTCGGCCTGTTACTGGAAGAACTGAATAATAAAACCGGGAAACGTGAGGCAGGGGATGGGGGCGAGCAGCTCTGTGAGGAAACAAGATTAGCAGCATTGCAGCATTGCAAGCAAGATAAAATTCAGGAATGCTGGGGTGGGAGCACTGGGGTCTGCCAGCTCATCCCATGCAATGAGGTCTTCGGGGTGACAATCAACCAGGTGAAGCCACTGCGGCTCATGTGCAGCCCTTTACCCTCAGTTTCTTCTGTCCACAGAGCAGGGCAGAGACCACTGGGCAATAGGCCCCCACATTTTGAAACAATAGAAATATTTGGGGGGGGGGGGTGCTAATTTTACCACAACTCCCGATCTTCATCTCATTTTCATCAGCAGCCGGATTAAAAATAGGGCTTGAACGTCTTGGTGTGCAGCGATGCTTATAACTCTTTCTGCATGGCGCGGGAGATAAAGGCCTGCTTGTCCGTTCCTGCCGTGCTGCGTTCGATGGGGCCACTGAAAGCCACCGCTGAAATGTGCTGTAATTAAATGGGGGCGTGCAATGCAGCTGCCGATTTGCATTGGGTAATTAATTACCCATCTGGCACGTTTGTCCAGTGTGTCACATCAGGTGTGCTCCAGGCTCTTGGCTTTGCATTGAGGGCCCTTGGCTGGATCCAAAAAAGGATTCAAGCACCAACCTCTCACCTCCTAGGAGCAGGTGGGAGAGGAAGCGTGACGGATGCTGCGGCAAGGGCACTTACCCATGGGGAGGAACCTGCCAGTCCCTGCCTCCGCAGCCCATTGTGTTGTACAGGGAGCGATCAGTGCAATAAAGGCATAGCCAGGCTGTGCCTCAGTTTCCCTGTCTGTAAAATGGGCACAAATGGGATTATTGGATGGCACCAGGGTGTGAAAGCACTAGATCTTTTTATTGTTTCCAAGCTCATTCATGTTTTAAAGGATGGTGTTTTCCAAGTGTTGGTCCTAACCCGCCTGTGGGCATTGCAGAAGCCAGCCCTAGGACTCCCCTCTGCTGCGAAGCATGTATGCACTGGGAGGAGGCGTACAAGCGCTCCAGCAGCATTTTTTAAATGGTACATACTCCACGTTGCAAGGAAGCCCATGCACTTTCTGCCACCAGCCCCTCAGCACAGGGCTCTGGCTGGTTATAGGGCGGCACAAGGCAGACCTTCCCTCCCGGGAAATGCCTGCTCGTGTGCGACGTCTCTTGGGCTCGGCCGGCACGAGTCAGGAGCCGCTCAAAGGGAGCAGAAGCGGGCAGAGGAGGCATTTGCTCTCTATAAGCTGGTGTCAGGTGGACAAGAGAGAAGAGCAGAGGCAATGCAGAGCGCGTGTGGCAGCCCAGCTCTGCAAGCATAAACGCCGTATGCCATCACACTTACGTTGAGAGAGGCCGCCGGAGCTACGAGGGCAGCGGCACTTCTTGCAGGGTGATAGAAAGCCCTTTGGCTTGATGGTGCCAGCTTTTGACGTTAGTGAAATAAACTCCGTGTACGAGTTTTTGTTCATCTCTGCCTTCTTTTAAAAGCCATCTGCAGGCAGCTAGAGAAATGCGAGATGTAAACACCACACAGACCCCGGGTTTAACGAGCTTCCCTGTTGATAGATGTCCTGAGCTGGGTTTTTGTCTGTTTTACGTTAAAATACATTTCTAAATGTTCAGAGCAGTGTGTGTGTACACCCATGCAAATGGCTCGGTATAGATATAATGTTAGGCATTAAAATATGATAAAGATATAACTTTCCTGGTTGTATAAGTGTGCGCATGTGTGTGTTGTGTGTGTGTAAAATAAATCAAATATAACTTTACTAGTTGCATCAGTGTGTGTGTGTGTTGTGTCTGTAAAATAAATCAGATATAACTTTACTGATTGTATAAGTATGTGTGTATGTTGTGTGTGTGTAAAGTAAATCAAATATAACTTTACTGGTTGCATCAGTGTGTGTGTGTGTTGTGTCTGTAAAATAAATCAGATATAACTTTACTGATTGTATAAGTATGTGTGTATGTTGTGTGTGTGTAAAGTGAATCAAATATAACTTTACTGGTTGTGTAGGTGTGTGTGTTGTGTGTGTAAAGTAAATCAAATATACCTTTACTGGTTGTGTAGGTGTGTGTTGTGTGTGTAAAGTAAATCAAATATAACTTTACTGGTTGTGTAGGTGTGTGTGTTGTGTGTGTAAAGTAAATCAAATATACCTTTACTGGTTGTGTAGGTGTGTGTGTTGTGTGTGTAAAGTAAATCAAATATACCTTTACTGGTTGTGTAGGTGTGTGTTGTGTGTGTAAAATAAATCAAATATAACTTTACTGGTTGTGTAGGTGTGTGTTGTGTGTGTAAAGTAAATCAAATATAACTTTACTGGTTGTGTAGGTGTGTGTGTTGTGTGTGTAAAATAAATCAAATATACCTTTACTGGTTGTGTAGGTGTGTGTTGTGTGTGTAAAATAAATCAAATATAACTTTACTGGTTGTGTAGGTGTGTGTTGTGTGTGTAAAATAAATCAAATATAACTTTATTGGTTGCATAAGCATGTGTGTTGTGTATGTAAAATAAATCAGGTGTAACTTTACTGATTGCATAAGTGTGTGTGTGTTGTGTGTTCATAAAATAAATCAAATATAACTTTACTGGTTGTATAAATGTGTGTGTAAAATAAATGAGATACGATGTTACTGGTTGTATAAGTGTGTGTGTGTGTGTGTGTGTGTAAAATCAACCAGTTGGCATAGTACACCTGTTCTCTGGGAGGAATATAGTAATGATTTTGACTGTTGCTGTAACTCAGGCTGGAGGGCCCCGCATTAGCTGTCTTGGAAGTGGACATCCCAGGTCCCATGTTAATAGATACTTCATGCTCCTAATTATATTTCTATAGAAAATGACTCTCGGGTTAGTCACACATCTGGCTACTCCCCCTCCCATCCAGCTAGTCATTATAGCCTGAATTACGGGCACTCCTCCAGTATTTAGGGTTTGATAACTGCACACTCCCAGTTTTTATTTTCCATGTCATTTTAACTCCTCCTTTCTATTAGTCTAACCTGTTGTTACAGTGCAATACTGATACTCCTACAAGCCTTTTATTAGCATAGAGTATTTCAGGTGCTTTCACAGGTTAAATAGCTAGAACAACCGCGCAGCTAAAAGGTCAGAAAGGAGACTTGGAGATATAGGTATTTTTTACTTTATGGGACATTTTCAGCCACACCGCCACAAAAATTGCTGAGAGCTTTGTATGGTCGACAGACCAAAGCTCTTTCACTTGGCAACTAAAAATAACAGTCCAGTTTGTGTCCAGGAGCAATGGTGATATACATACGTCTGTGAGAACTGAGGCCACTGCATCCGTGTCTAATGCCAAAGGAAGATATTGGGCTAAATTATAGCTCGTAGTGCATAAAGCAACATCTGTTCTTCTCCGAGTGAGAGTTCAGGTGTCACCAGGGGAGTGGGTTTAACATGAAGCTATAAATCAGAGAGCAAAAAAGTGGTCTGGTTTATGAAGACGGCAGGCACGGCATGACCTGAGCAACTAATGCCATTGCCCAGAGAAACTGGGTATCTGGGTGTGCATCGTTTATACTCCACATGAGCAGCTACCCAGTTCGTCCCTCTGGGGGAAATATGCTGTGACGACACGCTCAGCTTGTTTAAAAAGTAGGCGAAAACGCTCAGTGTAACGATGCAGGGGCCGAGCGGGCGTCGGTGGGGGGTGCAGGCTTCTCATTTTGGTGGTAGTTGTCTAAATGCTGCTTTATTCCTGCGCTACTGCCCGAGGGCTTTGGACTTGGCCCTCGCTCCTGACGGGTGGAAAATCTCTTGGGCCTTTGTGCTGTTATTAATTCACGACCAGTCGGGACCCCCTGCCGCCTCCCCGCAGGTGAGCAGGTCTCCGGAGGGCCTCGCTGCTCACCTGTGGGTCAAATGCGCCGCATGGAAGAGGCACTGGTGTCCAGATCACCTGGATCCACTGCACGGATGGAGTCTCACTTGATGGACTAACCCCGCGTGTGCCTTTGCATTCAGTTTTGTCCGGTTCGTTTGGGAGGCTTCGATGCATGCGTTCATCTGACTCCCGCATGCAAATGGAAAACATCAGCTGACACCAGGAGCCAGATGAATACGTATTAGGTGAACTGACTAGTGCATCTCTGAAGACGCCACAGGCAAAAGTCTGTCCCATTAGTTTCTAGTCACCACCCTCCACGATCAAGCAGGAATTACCCCGAGAGTCTGACTCAGAGCAGATGTCTGCACCGCAGCTCTCGCAGCAGCTTGAGCCTCCTGTGGGGAACGGGCGGTTTCAGTCCTCCAGCCAGCCTGGTTGTGATAGCAGAGAGTTGAGCGTGGGTTGAATTAACCCCGCTTCTTCTTTCTGAGATTGCAGTAGCAGATGTGCCCAGAGTGCTACAATGAGGAAAGACCTCAACGAGGATGGAGGTGACGGAGGTTAAGTGACGTCCGACCCCTAAAAAGGATAAGATAGCGTCCAGCAGAGCAGGTCAAAAATGACGTGTTGGGTGTGGGGACATTTTTGCACCGGAAAGCTTTGTTACTTCAGAATGAAATGATGCTGGACGTGCAACACTCGGTTAATCTCCATGTGCAACTATGTCCCCTCAGAGCAACCGTGCCCCGGGTCCTAGATCCTCTCCCAGCTCAACAGAGCCATGACACACCGATGATTTTTTGACGTTGGCTCATTAGGTTTCCAGAAGCTCGTTGCAAAGTTTCTGAATGAGGCTTCAGTGGACTTGCAACGGCGTTTGCAAACCGGCTCTTTCCCCACTTGGGATGAAAGCAAACTGCAGAAGTTTGCAATTTTCTGTGGTGTGGAAATAGCTTTTTCTGAGCAGCCCCGAAACACAAGGAATCGACGTGGCGATGGGGGAGGAAGGGGAGGGAAGATGGCAGTTATGCACCTTCCAGACCGCCCTGGACACTAGCTTGCAAGCAGGTGATCGTGGAGGGAAGACCACAATGGGAGCCCGGATCCATTCCCGATCTCCCTTTGCCTGCATTAGACCAGCAATGGGGCGAGGTGGTTTCTTATACCCACTTCTCACTCTCACGGCTCTTTATTTCGAGCTGCTGCTTTACGAGGGTTCGGCCCTGCTGTGACAGCTCGCTGTTTTCACGACAGCTGTGTTCGGAGTTGTGCAACTCTCCTGGGCCGTGCCCCGGCCGGCCCTATCGCTCTCTCCATGTGCTCGTTACACAGGACGCCCCGGGTTGGCTGGTCTCTCCAGTGCTCACAGCTGGGGCCCAGAGGTACCTTTTCCCCCCCGGGTGCAGCATCCCATTTACAAGCACTTCCAGAGATGGAGAGCCCACCACTTCTCTCGGTAGCTTGACCACCATCGTAGCCAGAAAGTTCCTCATCTCCAGCCTAAATCTCCCCTGCTGCAGCTCGAGGCCATTGCTCCTAGTCCTGTCCCTTTTGGCCACAGAGAAAAGCCCATCGCCATCCTCTTTGTCATCACCCTTCAGGGATTTATGCAGATGGTTTTCAAATCAGTGTTTTTTTCAGCTTAAATAACCCTAGTGCCTTAGGGACAGATTTTTAAAGGTCTTTAGGAGATTGCAGATGCAAACAGGGGTCTCGAGGCGTTTTCAGAAGTGCTCCAACTGGGTTAGAAAAACTCAGCAGGGGCCTGTTCTCACCGAAGTATCCTTAAAACCTGCCCCTTCAGGTGTGCTTTATGTTCCCATCTGTGAATGGAAGAGATGAATATTTACTGTGGTTTTAGTCATCGCTGTTCACGAGGGGCTGGGACTTAACTAGCCAGGGGACCACGAGAGAGGCAGGTCTTAACCACATGGAGCCATCAGAAGGGATTGCCAAGGGGACTAGTGAACACTATTACTTGGAGCATCTAAATCAAGAGGGGAAGTTTCCCTAAACCAGCTGATGGGGACCAACAGCATTTACTCGCATCATAAAAAAGACCAATATCCTGGGTGGCTGGCAGTCCTCAGTGTACTTCCCTGACCTAGGATGCAGGCATTTGAATGGTACAAGCATGGTGGTGCAAGAATTTGGATGGTACGAGCATGGTGGTGCAGGCATTTGGATGGTATGACCGTGGTGGTGCAAGAATTTGGATGGTACAAGCATGGTGCAGGCATTTGGATGGTACGACCATGGTGGTGCAGGCATTTGGATGGTACTACTATGGTGGTGCAAGAATTTGGATGGTACGAGCATGGTGTTGCAGGCATTTGGATGCTACAAGCATGGTGGTGCAGGCACTTGGATGCTACGAGCATGGTGGTGCAGGCATTTGGATGGTACGACCATGGTGGTGCAAGAATTTGGATGCTATGAGCATGGTGTTGCAAGCATTTGCATGGTACGAGCACGGTAGTGCAGGCATTTGGATGGTACAAGCATGGTGCTGCCACCCTGCAGATGTTGTCCTGTGCATCTCTGCCTTCCTCACACTACGTGGTGTCAGCAGCAGCTTTGATCCTTCTCTCTAAGGGGAAAAAAAGGAGAAAGAGGAGCCCTAAACTGCTGGAGGGCAGACAGTCAGCAAGAGACTATGTGCTTGAGGCAAGGAGGAGAGCAGCTGAAATCTCTGTGCAGCTGTGACGGCCGTAACACAGCTAGAGAAATTTTGGCCTCACTGGATCAGAAGATTTGGGTGGTTCTGGATGGTTTCAGGTTCATCAGAAAGAAGACAGGAATACCTGGGAACTGCCCTCATCTCTGCCATGGGAGACGATGTCCGATGCGTCTCTGCCCCCGTTGCACCGCACGCCTTCTAGCTTTCAAGCGATACCAATGAGTGGCAGTTCTCTTGCTGGGCTGTTGGATAAGTTATATTCCCTTCCTTAGACCACAAGAGAACTCTGCAGGTTTCATAGCTGAAAGCATCGCTGGTGTAGGGTTTGCGGAGGAGGAAGCTTCTGCACACGCTGTTGCACTGATGTGTGCATGTGGAAGTGCGAGGTGTGATACAGTTCTCCGTCCTCTGTGCAAGATGATCCAGGGAGCTCGTCAAGGCCCTCTGTACTTGTGGTGTGCCCAGGCTGACATGGCATGGCCAGGCGTGTGCCGGGCATGTGCCCGTCACTCCTAGGGGGCTGCTAATGGTGGAGCCCGCTGCACCGAAGGCTGTGCGCTCACGGCTCGGGCTGCCCTGGCAGGGTGCTGGATGCGACGCGGGTCTTGCCTGGTGACACATGGCTTTGTCCCTGCATCCAGCACATCTCTTTGTTGTCTCTTTCCCAATGGTAGTGGTTTTCTGCTTCAGTTCGTCGGCGAGCTGTGCGCTCGCTCCTCTGGCTGCAAGGCAGCACGGTGGGCACAGTGAAGCAGGGCATGGTCCCGTTACTCAGCCGTGTCCCTGGGCACAGAAGCAGCCCGTGTCTTTCAGCGCTTGGTCTTCAATCGCCTGCTCCTTCCTGGGAGAGTAGACGATAATCTCAAGTCCAGGGATGCTTCATGCCTTAATAGAGGCAAATCCAGCCACGGTGCATCTTTTTTTCTTGGTGGTTCTTTGCAGATGAAGATATTAGGAAGGTAATTGCCTACACTGGTTGCAGGCACCTAGTACTTAGCTAGGTTCCTTCCTTCGCTTTCGTTGGAGTCTCTCCATGGATAAACCCTGGCTTTTATTCTCATCGGGACCTGCTTGTTTTTTTTCTTTAATACTGAATGTGCATCGAAAAGGAACATATCAGGATACCTCCCAGGTGCAGGGCATTACATATGGCCCTGCCTTTAGGTATCCATAGTTGCACAAAACATGACAGTAGCCCTTAATTAGGGAGAGGTTGCAAGAAACAGGATGTTTACTCCAGGTTGTTATGCCAAGAAACCCACAGCTAGGATGGGAGCAGCGCTTGGAGTCGCTACCGGATCGAAGACGACCAAGCTCGATTGTAAGGGATGGAGAGCTCCAGCGGCGGAGAGCAAGTGAGCAGAGCTACGCACCTTCGTGTACCCTGAAGCCAGGCAACCTCAGCTTGTCTCACGGGTCATTTCAAAGCGACAGGCTCGGATCAGGTTTGCCGGAAGATCTCATAAAGTTCAGGCACAGTTCAAACAAACCGGGGGGCCGAGTCCGGGAGAAATTTGGGCTGATTTATGAGCATACGTGATTGCTGCCCCATGAAGCAGGCCACGGCTTGGAGTTCAGTTCAGGGTTCGGAGCGTGCAAATTGCAGGGGGGGCACGGCAAAGAGCTCGGCTGTCCCGCGGTTGATTTTGTTAAAGCTTTGGCCAGGTGCCGGTCTCTTGCCCGTAGGAGAGACGTGTGTGCAACCCACTCTCATCAGGCTCTTTTCAAGGAGTTTTTCCCTGTCCTGGAGCTGTTTTTGCTTCCTCGGCCGGTCTGTCTCCATCCGCGGTGCAGCGACGCGCTGCCAGCCTGGGGTGCTACCCGCTCGTCCTGCTGGCTGCTCACGCGGGCTGTGGCAAAGGGCCCTTGGGCAGAGGGGGTCACAGACGGGGCTTGAGGGGTTTGCCAAGGGACCATTGCTCCTGGCTTGCATCAGCTCTCCTTGAGCTTGAATCCCCTTGCTGCTATATAAGTTTGGGGGAGAGGGTTGACCTTTATCAGAGGCGTTGGGTGTGGGAGGCTAGAGGGTCTTGCCTCTTTGCTCAGGATCAAATTGATCACCAGATTTGGGGAGGAAGATTCCCCAACCCCCGGTCCAATTGGTACAGACTGGGGGACGTTTGCCTTCCTCTGTAGCCTCTTCCTGGGATGTCTCCAGCATATATTAACCCGCTTTGCAACAGGTGTACCCCGGGGGCAGGTGGATTTGGGTGGGGGTCTTGCTAAGAGGATGCGGAGTGGATGTGCACAGGTGCTGGACACCTCCGCAGGTCCCTTCTCCCCCTCTTCTTTGAGAAGGGGGCAGGAAAAGCAAGGGCAGGGCTGGGCTCGCAGGGGGCATTCCCAGGTGCGGGGCAGGGCAGGGCAGGGGAGGGGAGGTGCCCGGGGCTCTCGGCTCCACCTGGCCCGGCCCCGGATGCGGGCGGGGAGGCGGGATAAAGGGCCCGGCCCGGGGAGAAGCAGCGCAGGGAGCCGAGCCGAGCCGGAGCATGGGGAGGCTCAACCTGCGCGGCTGCCTGGGCTGCGGCACCAAGGAGGTAGGCGCCGGGGCAGGGGCACCCCGCACACCTGGGCAGGTGCATCCCGGGGGGGACCGCGCTCCTGGGGCAGGTGCATCCTGAGAAGGTGTATTCCCGGGCGATAGGGCAAGTGTATGCCAGGGGGACTGCACACCTGGGCAGGTGTATGTTAGGGAGATGGGGCAGGTGCATCCCGGGGGCACTGCGCTCCCAGGGCAGGTGCATCCTGGGGGGGACCGCACTCCGGGGCACGTACATCCTGAGAAGGTGTATTCCCGGGCGATAGGGCAAGTGTATGCCAGGGGGACTGCACACCTGGGCAGGTGTATCTTAGGAAGATAGGGCAGGTGCATCCCGGCGGGGGGGGACCGCACTCCCGGGGCAGGTGCATGCCGGTGCAACCACACTCCAGGGCAGGTGCATCCTGAGAAGGTGTATTCCCGGGGGATAGGGCAAGTGTATCCCAAGGGACTGCACACCTGGGCAGGTGTAAGTTAGGGAGATGGGGCAGGTGCATCCCGGGGGGACCGTGCTCCTGTGCAGGTGCCACTCCGTGGGGACTGTGCTCCTGGGGCAGGTGTATCCCAGGGGAGACGCACTCTGGGGTAGGTGTATCCTGGGGGGACAGGGCAGGTGTATCCCAGGACTGCACACCTGGGCAGGTGTATGTCAGGGAAACCACACTGAGGGGCAGGTGTATCCCAGACAGGTGTATCCTGGGGGGACTGCACACCTGGGCAGGTGTATGTCAGGGAGATGGGGCGAGTGTATCCTGGGGGTACCACACTTGGGGGCAGGTGCACCCCAGGGGATCCACACTTGGGGGCAGGTGTATCCTAGGGGGACTGCACACCTCGACAGGTATATCCCAAATGGACTGCACACCTGGGCAGGTGTATGTCAGGAAGATGGGGTGGGTGTATCCTGGGGGTACCACACTCGGGGGCAGGTGTATCCTAGGGGACTGCACACCTGGACAGGTATATCCCAAATGGACTGCACACCTGGGCAGGCGTGTCCCAGGGGAAGCGCGCTCCTGGGGCGGAGGGGGTGGGCTCTGGGGCTCCCCGCAGGGCAGGGAGCAGGTGCCATCCCCGTGCCCTTGCTCCACACCGCAGCACCCAGCTCGGGCCGCCGTGGGCAGGACAGCCCGGAGCGCGAGCCCACCTGCTGCTTGCGTGTTTGTCCGGGCAGCTGCTCCCCTTGGCATCCCGGGCACCTCTCACCACCCTCCTGTGTCTCTTCCCCCCACGCAGGACTTCACCCTGTCCGGCGCGAAGGAGAAGGGCGCTGGGGAAGATGAGAACTCTGAGCGGGGCAACTGGTCCAGCAAAACGGACTACCTGCTGTCCATGGTGGGCTACGCCGTGGGCCTGGGCAACGTGTGGCGCTTCCCTTACCTGACGTACCAGAACGGAGGAGGTAGGGCTTCCCCTGCGGGCACCTGGGACAGTGTCGCTGCTCTGGCGTTGGCCAGGGGCTAACCCCGTCTCTGAGCTCCGGGGAGGCAGGATCCGGGTTTGCACAGGCTCGGTCAGTCCAGTTCCCTGCTGTCCCCAGCGTGGATATACAGCCCCGTGCATGCATTTATCCAGCTCACCCTAAACCAAGTTGAGGATCTGCTGCTCCTCTAAGGCAGCTGCTTCACAAGGCGGGTCAGAAACCTCTTTGTTTGTTAGCCAGCTCCTACCTTTCTGATTCTGTGCCAAAATCATCCACCACCTTCAACAGCTCTTCTCCCTCCCTGGCATTTGCTGCCATCCTGTATTTATCCAGAGCGGTGGTATCCCCTCTCAACCATTGTTTTGCTCAGCTGAACCAGCTAAGCTCGGTAATTATCCCCAGCAAACGCATGGGGAAAATGAGCGATGTCTGTAAGCAGCTCAAGCCCGCACAATGAGCTGGGGCAGCGCCAGAACCAGCATCTGGATCTTCTGGTTTCCAGCAAAGCGTCCTGCTTTCCCAACCGCGCCTCAGTCACCCGGCAAACAGTGTGTTATTTGTGAAGTCCCTCGGCCTGGCCCAGCAGACCTTGCAAACATGCGGTCGGGCTTCTTTCCAGGCACCCTCCTTCGTGCCAGGAGAACGGTGATGTGAGAGCAGGTCAGCTCAGGTGTCCTGAGCACCGCGAGCTGCCGGAGCGAGTTGAAAGAACAAGGGGAGAAATAGCTGTGGCATGACACAGGATGAGTGATATAACTTTCTGGCATGGTTGGTATGGAAACAGCTCCTCGTGGCATGCTTTTTTGGCTGGCTGTCTGATGCAAAAAAGTTCACTCGCATCTATTCCCGCTCCGCAAGGCCGCGCGGCTTTTCCTTGCAATGCAGCAGCCCGAGCGAAGGGGTTTGTGCCAGTCGGTCTAGCCCGTGTTTGTTCATTTTGAAGGGCCTGTTTTAACGCTCCTTCTCCGCCATATCAGGAGCAAAACTAGGTTGTCCTGAATGGTGAATAAGAACAAAGAGATGCTTTTTATTCAGCACAGGGCT
This sequence comes from Alligator sinensis, assembly GCF_000455745.1. Classification (NCBI taxonomy): domain Eukaryota; kingdom Metazoa; phylum Chordata; order Crocodylia; family Alligatoridae; genus Alligator; species Alligator sinensis. Next base: position 1,444,799 of record NW_005842103.1, read on the forward strand.
ACAATTGCGTGGGTGTCACGGCAGGTCTTTCACAGCACCGTGCACTTGACATACCCTGGAGAAATGATCTCTAAGGGCCCTTCCAGCCCCTAACCACTATGAAGCTCCCAGGTGAATCTCGTGGCCGAATGCAGAGGCAAGCTGGGCCTGTTGGTCATGCACGGGTCCACTTTCACAGGGGACGAAGGGACGTTGGTGCAAGACCTTGCATTGGGACCTCCTTCTCCCTGCAAGGCCATTGGCTTCCATTCAGCAGGGCAATTAAATATATGCCTGCCTTTAGATAGGCGCGCCGTGTAGCTGAATGAATGGGAGTTTAAAGTGAGGCGTGTGCCTAGGCATCCTGTTGAACTGGGTTTTGAATGGCATTGCAGGCCAAAAGGAAAACTAGGGGAGTTGTTGCACACGGGCCTATCAGATAGTGTCACGTGGCCTCGCACCTGTGTGAACACATGCAAGCAAATCATATTAAAAGCAACTTGATCTCACCGACACCAGTTTAACGTGGAATTTGGGAAAAGGCTCACGCAGAAGTAAAACTGAGGCTGTGTGTGACCCAGGCGTCAGCCAGCCGTACGACATCAATGACATGCATTTGCACACTGTAGGTCCAGCATTGTAGGCTCAAATCACTGTGAAGTACAAAGAAGGAACAGTTCATTTTTGTTTCAATGACATTAAAAGCCATAAGCTGAAGAAGAATGAAAACATTTTGAAGAATGAAAATGTTTTCTGTCCCTTGAGAGCAGCGCGTGTTGGGCAGATTTTTATCCTTATTATCCAATAAAGAGAATTTGTCCCATTGCCTTTGAGTCAGTAGGCAAAGGAGAATCTGGGTCTGACTGTCTCTATGGCTTCAGGGGTTTAGGTTGTAGCCATGTTGGTCTAAGGATATAGGCAGACAAGGTTCCTTGGGTGAATTTGATATCTTTTATTAGACCAACCCAAATGGTTGGAGAATAGTTATTAAGCAAGCTTTCGGGTTCAAAACCCCTTCGTCAGGCTCAGGAAGCTGCAGCAGTTGGTGTGTGCTCTTCCTGGATGGAATGAAAAGTAAAGAAGCCAGGGGCTGGGCTGGGTTGGGCGGGGGAGTCAGTTGCCAGGCAGATTGTAATGCATCAAAAATCCAATGTCTATGTTTAGTCCCTGATCTCTAGTATCCAGCAGGTTGATGAAATGGAGCTCATAGGCTCGTCTCTGGGATGAGTTGTGTAAGTTTCCCTTGAGGATGAGGACTGAGAGATTGGAGAGAGAGTGGCCCTCCTGTGAGAAATGTGCCCCCACCGGTAATTGCGTGTTTCTGTCTTTGATGGATTTCCGGTGTGCGTTCATTCTGGTGCGCAGTTGTTGTCTGGTCTCTCCTACATATCTTCCATCAGGGCATTTGGTGCTTTGGATGAGACATTACATTTCTGGAGGTGCAGCTGTAAGATCCTGGGATGCTGATGGCTCTGTTGTGGGGTGTAGTAATAGTGGGGGTGGTGGAGATGTGTTGGCAGGTTTTGCATTTCTTGTCATGGCACGGTCTGGATCCTTTTGGTGTGTTCTGGGGTTACTACACCCCACAACAGAGCCATCAGCATCCCAGGATCTTACAGCTGCACCTCCAGGAATGTAGTATACCTCATCCAATGCACCAAATGCCCTGATGGAAGATATGTAGGAGAGACCAGACAACAACTGCGCACCAGAATGAACGCACACCGGAAATCCATCAAAGACAGAAACACCCAATTACCGGTGGGGGCACATTTCTCACAGGAGGGCCACTCTCTCTCCAATCTCTCAGTCCTGATCCTCAAGGGAAACTTACACAACACTTCCCAGAGACGAGCCTATGAGCTCCATTTCATCAACCTCCTGGATACTAGAGATCATGGACTAAACATAGACATTGGATTTCTGATACATTACAATCTGCCTGGCAACTGACTCCCCAGCCCAACCC
>NW_005842103.1:1447340-1452743 GCF_000455745.1 Alligator sinensis
CAAAACCTGATATTTCCTCAGTTAGGGTCCCATGGTTGGATATGATAGGTCTGCCAGGGTTCCCTTGTTTGTGGATTTTAGGGAGCATGTAAAAAGTCCCTGGGTTAGGTAGCGGGGGGATCAAGGTCTGTAGTTTTTCTTGTAATCTTGGTGGAAATGATTTGATGGTATTGTTGAGTTTTTTGGTGAAAAGGGGAGTAGGATCTTCTTGTCGTTCTTTGTAGTAGGTGGTGTCAGAGAGCTGTCTCTTGGCTTCCTTTATGTAATCCTCACGGTTTAGGATGACTATGGCTCCTCCTTTATCTGCTGGTTTTATTACTATTTGGTGGTTGGATCTTAGAGCTTCTAGGGCCTTTTTCTCTGGTAGAGAGAGGTTGTGGTGGTGGCGCGTGTTGCTGATTATTTCCCAGGGAAAGAATGAACAATGAAATAATAGTAATAGTGGGGGTGGTGGAGATGTGGGGGCAGGAGAGACCAGACAACAACTGCGCACCAGAATGAATGCACACCGGAAATCCATCGTTTACTTTTCATCCCGTGCAGGAAGAGCACACACCGACTGCTGCAGCTTCTATGGCTTCATGCATTTGCATAGGACTGATGGAAATGAAAAGAGGAGCCGAGGCTAGATTTTGATAACTCAGCTTTTCTTTGTGTGTGAAAATTGAACGTGCCAAGAATTATGGATGCAGTTGTGCTCTTGTATTTATTCATGTATGTAATGGATGTAATCTGGAAGTTAAATACCTCATTTGTGAGTGCAATAAGGCCCACGCTTTATTTTACTTAAATTATTTAAATTAAAATGGAAATGGCATTCATATTTGACACTGTGAAGCTGTTATTTGAAAATGCAGCAGCGCTGCTTTATAGTATCCCCTTAAGCAATTATTGAAAGCATAAATCATGTGGGGAAACTGGATCATTTGAAAACTGTCGTATAAATGTTGTACAAATGCTATCGGTTCCCCTTTTGGATCCAAGTACCAAAGGCCCAGGTTTTCAGCCTTGAAGGAGACCGGCACTTAAATCGTGGCTGTTTCACTCTGGTGTTTAAACTACCCGGTGCAAGGGCTTGTTGTTCGTGAGACCCCTCCATAAGAAGAAGTGACCTGGCAAATTGGTGGCAACTTTCTTCTGTGCAAGGGCTGAGCTGTGTGTTGCTAACACTGATTTCACGCGGGTCGGGTCAGACCTCCATTGGGAATCCCTTTTTCCCCTGCAAACGCTTGCGGCTCTTGCGGAGGGCACCTGTAACCCATCTGCTCTGCTGATGGCCAATGCATGTGTGCATAGATGTGAAAAGCAATGGGATGATGCTGAATACTAATGGTTTTATTTCCTTTTTCTTCCAGGTGCATTTCTAATCCCCTATACGCTTATGCTGGCATTAGCTGGCTTGCCTTTATTTTTCCTGGAGTGCTCCCTCGGGCAGTTTGCCAGTTTGGGGCCAGTGTCCGTGTGGAGAATATTACCCATGTTTCAAGGTCGGTGTTTTATTTTAACTTACGGATTTTCTTTGGTTGCTCTTAATGATCCAAAGTGGATTAATGATTTCCTTACAAGGCATCTGGCCAGGGTCATGAATAACGCACCTCGCGCTCTTTCGTGGGGGCGCAGTGTGTGTTACATGTAATGAAACCCTAGTTACGTACGTGGCGCCACGTGCTATAGTGCCAAGCAGCCATTTTCTAGAGCTTCTCTAAAACCTGGCTGCTGTTTCTTGGCATGCTCGGTGTTAAATCCATCACCTGCAAAGGATGTGCCGACCCTGCAGTTGCTGCATGACCCTTTCATGCACTTCTGTGCAGGAGCTTGGCGTACCGGAGCCGTTGGGTCAGATGATTTCTGTTGCAGCAGCAAGAGGGGATAGATTTCTGTTGTGTGGGGTTTGTGCCCCTGCAAGAGGGGAAATAGCCACACTTTTATGCGTCCCAGATCATGCAGGGGGGTTGGGACAAGTGGGCTAAATTCTCCCGTTGTTTATATCCATCCTGCATCAGCGCAGAGGGACGTACCCGAAGGCATAACTGACCCTGCGTGTACTCGGGAGGCTTCAGATAGATTAAGGCTAGAACAAGGAAATGTATTTTCAACACAATAGATCTTTATTTGCCATCCTGCTGCTAGAAGATAGCAAAGGGGTTTTTATACAGATGATTTACTGAACGCCCAACTTCCTTGTCCGTTTCTGCTTCGTTCTCATGAAAAAATGCAAGCAAACATCCACATCTGTCATGATAGGAAGAGCAGGAGGGATTTAACCCAAAGGCACGTGGACGCAGCAAATATTGTGTGTGCAGGGACACGTGGATACAGAATACCCTCAGACTCACCCACTCACTTTCTAATGCCCCCAACATCTCTCTGCACACGTGGGCATCGCTCAAACCCGGGACGAGGGCATTGAAGCAAACGGCGCTCACCGGATGTCCCCAAATGGACACCCTGCGCTGGAGGGTAGTTGCAGGGCATGGCGTGCATACCCACCGATGCTGTGCCGTCCGTCGGGCAGCGATAGGATCTTGAGCATGCAGGGTGGAAAGTAAAGTCCCATGCAGTTTAGGGGCATTGACGACCCATGTTATTTTATATTACGTTTGGTTCTTGTGACAAAACCTCCCCTCTCTCTTTCCTAGGTGTGGGAATCACGATGGTCCTCATCTCAACCTTTGTGACCATCTACTACAATGTTATCATTGCCTATGCCCTCTACTATTTATTTGCCTCTTTTCAAAAAGTGCTCCCCTGGTCGGAGTGCTTTGAATGGGCGGATGCAAGGTGCGGCAGGAATCGCACAGGTACGGTGCTCTATTGCCGACGTACGGGTTTGTCGCTGTGGGCGATGCTCTGCAGTTTCCCAGCAAAGCCAAAGCTTGTGGAAGAGATAGCAGTAGGCAGAGGGTTGCCCAAAAGGCCACCTGGAAGCCTTTCCTGAATTTGAATGGTGAACCTGCGATCTGTTGGGAACTTGGAGTGCACCCTCCTCTCTGCCCATCTGTCCTTCTTCTCTAGAATAAAACGTTTCTAAACTGGTGTGTAAATACCAGCAATACTGCTCTCTGCTTTCACGTGGCTTCTTGACAAAGGGAGTGCCATTCTAAGATAAAACAGGCAGTTTGTAAACTTTATTTATTAATGAATCAAACCAAGGTCTCCGAGTGGCAGGCTGGGGCTTTTTCTAGATATGGCAGCTGGGTTAGAAACTAAAGCCATAACTCCACAAAACAAGAAAGGGCAACAACCGTGGCATGTGCAAATGCCCAAGGTGAACATGAAAGCTGAGAGTCTTTGCCCACTCTTCTGTATTAACGATTTCTCCCTTTCTCCAGTGAATTCGTGCGATGCTACCTTAGGTAACACCACCGTTCAAGTCAACTCCTCCTTCCTCACCAGCCACAATCTGACGTGTCTCAATGGCAGCATTATCTACAATAAAATGCAGCCTCCCAGTGAGCAGTACTGGAAGTAAGTGTGCCGACCTTCTTACCAGGAAAGCAAGCGCGTGTCATTTGGTGTCTTCCACGTAGGTTGTACCCCCCTCCAGAAATGGCTTTAGTTTATGCCCATTGCATACGGCTCAATCACAGAGAAGTGCCCAAGCAGAACTTTTAGCTAAAGAAATGAAAAACAGCATCCTGGGAGATTTTCCCTCTCAAAGCCAGCAGTTCAGCAACTAAAGAGGACTTGGCACCCCAGCATCTTCAGCCTAAATTACTAGGTTCAAAATATTCAGACAGTCCACTTGCCTTTGCCAGATCTGTAATTACAAATCCCCATTCAGGATGCGCAGGTATTTATAATTGCAGGTCTTGCATGTGCACGCCACGCACTGTGGGGTATGAGTCAGCGCAGAGTGCAACAGGGTTTCCATGTGACGAGTGACGCTTCCGGCTGTGCATCAGCCGTGTGGGTGTGCATCCGCCCGCCGTTGGGGTGCACCTTGGATGTGCAAGGCTGAGCGAGCGCCGATGCTACCAGTAGGGATTTAGGGCTTCGGGTGACCCGGAGAGGGGCGGTAGCAGAGTGGCGGTGACTGGGGAAGCAGAGCCTTATTGCAGGCTCCACCGTGCCATCAGCCCAGCTGCAAATAGGGACCTGGTTACATGGACTAGTGTCCAAGTCAGGTGTACACACTGGGAGCTGCTGTTGTGCCTGAAGGGCACCAGCTCGCTGGGCCGCGAGCTCAAAAACACCATTCCCATAGCAGGGAATCCCATTGCATTGCGCACTTTTGAGGTCGGGTCTCATAGGTTTCTCTGCATTTGTCATCGCCAAGGCACCTAGGGCCCCAAAACCGAGATTGCTCCCCATGCCATCCCTGCAGCCACTTCGCCCCACTTGCTTTTCCCAAAGCCGTGAGCTAAATCCCCAGCCAGCACCAATTGCTGCAGCTTCACTGGAGAGAAGCTAGCTTGAACCTGGCACCCGGCTCTGCTTGTATAATGATCCTTGAGTTGGCCGTGGATGGAGGAAGGGGCAGGGTTCATTGCAGATGTGGGGAAAACACAAGCTGTTGTCTTCCAGCTTGTCCCGTCAGCCGGTAACCTGAATCGGCTTGCTCGGTTGAGCGTCCGGGCAAAGAACAGCACGCTCGTGTCTATAACCTCTCTCCTGGACCCAGAGGAGGGTTAGGGTTAGGGGAAATCAGTGGTTTCTCTCAGCAACATCACAGAAACCAGCTTTCCCTTTGCCCCGAGCCCAGCCCGGTGCTCAGGAACCATCAGGAGAGCGCTGCATGCAAAGAGGGGCTGGGAAAGGTTTCTGCACTAAGGGCCGGGATTAGCACGTGCCTCAGTCCCGCTGCAATCAGTCGCTTTGGTGGTTTTGCTGGTCTGATTCCTAAATGGATGCAGTACAAAGAGTCCAGGCAGTCCTGGAGGAGGGATGGGGGCACCCAAAGGCAAAGAGCGGCAAGGTTTGAAGTACAGTGCCGTGGTCCCAGCTGTGCCCCGATGGCAATGGAGGCCCAGGAGCTCCAGGGAGACCCTTTCTCCCCGTCCTCCTCCTCTCCGGACACGGCTTTGGGCTGTCCACCACCGAGCCCCGGGGCTAAGAGCTGCAGCTCTGCCCTCCTAGCACGGTTACGCTGACCTCCCTGTTTGGTGTTGCAGCAAAGTGGCTCTTCAGCGCTCGAGCGGGCTGGACGAGACGGGCCACATCGTCTGGTACTTGGCCCTGTGCCTCCTCCTGTCCTGGATGATTGTCGGGGCCGCACTCTTCAAGGGCATCAAGTCCTCGGGGAAGGTGAGTGCCAGCAGGCACGACCCTGCGTGGGGGTGACCCTGACGTCCCTGGGAGCGGGGTGCTGCGCAGGATTGGGCCCCGGTCCATCCATCAGCCTGTGGCACGGACAGCGTCGGATGAGGCTGCGCTCCTGTGATAGCGGCTTTTCCTCCACCT
>NW_005842103.1:1452941-1466819 GCF_000455745.1 Alligator sinensis
ACCCTTAAACACGTGTGTGCACACACACCCATGCCCTGTGAACACACAGGGTACACCTCTACCTGCAGGTTATTAATACTTACCTAAATCCTGCAAAGACACGTGCGCCCTTCTGCAAACTGACGGCCGCCTGATGTTTCTCTTGGCAGGTGGTCTACTTCACAGCCCTCTTCCCCTACCTCATCCTCATCATCCTGCTGGTGAGAGGCGCCACGCTGGAGGGGGCTATGGACGGCATCGAGTACTACATCGGGAGGCAGTCCAACTTCACCAAGCTGATGGAGGCGGAGGTGAGCCCCACGGCCGCCTTCGATCACTGGGATCCACCCGTCCATGCAACACCTCAAAGGGCACGGCAGCTCCGTGGTGTCATAAGAGCAGCTTGCTCCTTATAACCCTCCCACCTCCCCAAATCCTTATCTAAAATGATGCTAAACTTGCAGCAGCCCCTAGTTGTATGGGTGACCCGCGTCTTAAAAGCGCACCTTCCCCGGGACTTAGCTAAGGGATGAACGCGGGCTGGGGGTTTCTGGAGATCAGCAAGGGGAGGTGCTGGCTTGCCTATTCTTCAAGCCTTCGGTCCCTAAAACCAAGGTAACATTGCAGCTCCCGCGCAGGCCACAGCGAAGGGCACAGGACACGTAGTCACGGGTAAGTAGTGCAGTCACTGATGTAAAGCTGTTTGTGTTTTAGGTGTGGAAAGATGCAGCCACTCAGATCTTCTACTCCCTGTCCGTGGCTTGGGGCGGGCTGGTCGCTTTGTCCTCGTACAACAAATTTCACAACAACTGCTATTCCGATGCCATTTTTGTCTGCGTTACAAACTGCCTCACCAGCGTGTTTGCTGGGTTTGCAATATTCTCCATCTTGGGACACATGGCTTTCCGGGCGCAGAGACCCGTCTCAGAAGTGGTGGACTCAGGTAGGTTTGAAAGCCTCACCTGGTTTTCTCTGATTTTTAACACCTGATTTGTCCCGGCGGGTGCAGTCAGCGTGTGTCGGGATCAAGCACATCCAGCCCGTGATGGATTGAGATCAGGAGTGCACGCTGTCCTGGTCCTCTGACATTGGCTTCATGCTGTTCGGCACACGAGAGATGTGCAAAAGCTCCCGCACGAGTTTCACGTGCACTCACGGGTCTTTGTGCTTCTTAGCTGCTTCTGCAAGGCTCCGAGGAGATGGTTGGTAGTCAAATCTACGTGATTTCACCCGTAATCTCTTTCACAACAACTGCTATTCCGATGCTAAGCTTCATCTGATGCAATTTCCCTTTATGTAAGCGGGGATAATAAATGAGTTGGCTTAGCATTAAACACCTTAGACTAATTGTGCATCTTGCTCTCCTTCCTTTCAGGGTTCGATTTAGCATTTGTCGCCTATCCAGAGGCTCTCTCCCAGTTACCAGTTGCTCCCCTATGGTCCTTCTTGTTTTTCTTCATGCTTTTGCTCCTGGGTCTGGACTCTCAGTTTGCTACCATAGGTGAGTAGGAGTTAAAATAAAGAAATGCTTCCTTGGGAATGCTAATTGCATTTTGTCTGGTGTCCAACCTGTACAATTCTCTCTTCGCCTGCAGAAACCCTTACCACAACCGTACAAGATGCATGTCCCAAGGTGATGAAGAAGCTGCGAATTCCTATAACCCTGGGAGTGTGCGTAATCCTTTTTCTTCTCGGCCTTGTCTGCGTCACTCAGGTACGGCACCAACTCCTTCTCAGCGTTGGGTTTTGTGGTGCCTCAACCGGCGGGATAGTTTGTACTAGACCTTATAAACACTTTCCCAGTGCGACAATTAATTTGTGCAGCCTTGAACACCTACGTGCAGCACTGTAGGGATTGCAAGTGGCTATTGACTGCATCGTCTTGTTCAGAATTGATTACCCAACAGGACGGCTTTTTTGAACACTTATATTCCAGGCATAAAAAATAGAGAGCTGAAAGGCTTCTGTAGCTAGTTTGGCTGTCCCCTAAAAAGATATTTGTTATAATTTTCCAGTTCCTTAAATACATTTAAGTGGGTTTTTTTGAAGATGGACTGCGATGACCTCATCTGAAACCATAGGTTTATACGTGTCATTGCAATGAGAGGGTTGCTGCCACAAAAAGCAATAGCCCTAATGAACATGTTACGGTGTCATAGCTTCTCCTTTGCCAAGGGAGGTTTAGGATGGATATTAGGAAAAACTTTCTCACTAGGAGAGTGGTGAAGCACGGGAGCAGGTTACCCAGAGAGGTGGTGGAAATCTCCATCCTTGGAGGTGTTTCAGACCCAGGTAGACAAAGCCTTGGCTGGGATGATGGAGTTGGGGCCAGTCCTTTTTTGAGCAGGGGTTGGACTAGATGTGACTCCTGAGCTCCCTTCCACCCTCGTTGTCTATGATTATATGATTTTAACTGCCCCTCTGCTACTGCTATATCGCACTATTTGACACCAGCCATTCAATTCATCCACGTGAGGGTCAGGTGGGTCTTTTGTCCCTTTTTTTTTTCTCGGCCCAGGGGTATGCAATAGGGTGCAAGTGGCCTGCAGCTGATGCTGTTGCTCCCTGGGCCGGGGGCACAAAAGCTGATGTCCAAACCCCTGCGGGGCGCAGGTTGCTGTGAGGTGGTGGTGATTACAGCTGGTGGTGTAGCAAGCTCATTCAGTGCCCAGGATTTGGGCAAAAGGGGGTATGCTAACCACTGCAGAGCAGGGCAGTATTTGGGGAAAGAAATGCCCAGGTTCTCTGCCCGGGGACTGCAGATGCTGTTTTCCCCTCCATAGCAATGCTTCCCCGTGCGGAGAGAGGGCTCTCCCCGCCATAGCAATGCTTCCCCGTGCGGAGAGAGGGGGAGACCAGCCCAGCTGGGAGCCCCCTGGGCCCTGCGCGCTCCCCGGATATGCACCAAGGTGTCCGGCCAAGAGAAGCAGCAATTGTCAATAGAAACCTGCGCTCCGCTAGCACGTAGCCGCCGAGATCCTTTTATTTCCATAGACTAGGTTACCAGGAGGAGGTGAGATGTGACCTCTTCCTGTCTGCATTGCAGGCTGGAATCTATTGGGTTAACCTAGTGGATCACTACTGTGCTGGCTGGGGGATCCTGATCGCAGCCGTCCTGGAAATAATCGGCATCATCTGGATTTACGGTAAGGCATCTCCCCTGGGAAGCCAAGCGACGACTGTGCTAGCCAGCCCCGTCCTATCGCAGGCATTTCCACACTATGCCTGTGGGAAAACATCTCACACTATCCAAATGGGTAAAAATTTCCCTCCCTGATGAAAATGACCCCCTCCCTTCCCCTTCCTATGCCTTCTGCATATGGTGAACCCCAAGGGACAGCCGTCTGTCTCACGATGTGCCGTTTGGCCACCTTTCTACAGGAGGGAACAGATTCATTCAAGACGTGGAAATGATGATCGGGAAGAAGAGCTTCCTCTTCTGGCTGTGGTGGCGAGCGTGCTGGTTCGTCATCACGCCTCTCGTCTTGTCTGTGAGTGTCATCCCAGGCCGCGAATGCATGCAGCATCCGATAGCGGCCTGCTCCCGCTTCGGGGCTGGGTCCTTGGCCCCATGAGGCTGTTTGAAGGCCACATGGGGCTTTTGTGGTCATGGGAAATCCCAATGCCGTCCCATCCAGACTCGAGTCTGCTGTCTATCCCATCTTCCCAAAAGGAAGCCCCCATAAATACTCTCCTATCTGTTTCCATCCGCTGTTCAATGCATGAACTAGATTTTGCTTCTCTGATGCAATTCCCCTGACCGGTGGCCTGGGGCGACTTCACCCGCTGCAGTCGGAGACCCCGGTCCTTGGGCGTCCCGTCCTGTCGCCGTTCCCTCTCTGCCCTGTCGCGTGGATCTCATCTTTAATGCGCACACGGTGTTTTTTCTTTTAAAAAGCCTGCTATGCATCACTTTCTGGCAGCCACCCTCCGTCTAATCTCTCTAGGCGACAATGAAGGAAATGCTTAATATAAATGCCTGACGTGCAGGAACTCCTGATCTCAGCTCCTCCGTTCTTTCCCCATCTCCTGTATACATTGGACTAGTAGTATGCATACTCGGAGGTATTGAGTTGCTCTTGTCCATCTTCTGCATGTGCGTGCATGCACTGGACGTGGGGTCATTGCTAGAGCTGCTCTAGCAACATAGCGATGAAAAATCGCACCACATGTTGGCATGTGTGTCCATGCATGCTTACAGGCTAGTAGCAGCATGATGATCTGTATTACCTGACTGTATCTGGGGAAGAAAACTCTGAAAAGCAAGCCAGAGGCTCCTGGCAAAAAGCAAATGAGAAGGGTGCGGGAGTGGCAGGGGCCGTGCTGTAGCTGAGCTGGGAAGGAGTCCGCAGAGATCAGCCCCAGCTTGCAAACTCATTTATTTACCCGTGTCCTCTTTATTTGCAGGCCATTCTGGTCTGGTCGGTGGTCACGTTCTCAGCTCCCACGTACGGCATGGTGAAGTATCCTGCCTGGGGCAACGCTGTGGGCTGGTGCATGATCGCCTTCTGCATCATCTGGATTCCCATTTTTGCAGTCATCAAAGTCGCGAAAGCTAGAGGAAACCTGTGGCAGGTAAGGGGAGAGGGGGCTGAGAAAGTAAGAGCCTCAGTTGTTCTGTCTGCGGTCAGTCGTTGTCCAGGCCGTATCCTACTGCAGCGAACTGGTGCATCTGACTAAGACCTGATCCGTTGTCTCGCCCCGGGGCTTCGTGTAGGGCTCTGGCCCGTCAGACTGACAGTGTCAGTCAGGCTAGGTGCCGCTTTGGTATCTTGGCTGGCTCATTTAATTTTGGATAATAAAATTATAGGAAATGAGGGTGGAAGAGCGCTCAGGAGGTCACATCTAGTCCAACCCCTGCTCCAAGCAGGACCAGCCCCAGCTACGTCATCCCAGCCCAGGCCTTGTCTACTGGGTCTTCAAAACCTCCAAGGATGGAGACCCCACCACCTCTCTGGGTAGTTTATACCAGTGCTTTACTACCCTCCTCGTGAGAGAGTTTTTCCTAATATGCAACCTCAACTTGCCTTGCTGCAGCTTGAGCCCATTGCTCCTTGTCCTGTCATCTGCTCCCACTGAGACCAGTCCAGCTCCATCCTCTTTGGGATGCAATTAGTAAAGGACTGCCGTGTGCAAATGAACGGGACCATCACGGGTGCTTATGAATCAGATCCAAATCCATTGCTTGTATAGACTCAGACCTCTGAGTTTGGGGCAGGGGACGGGACGGGCGGTCATTATACTTCTCCCCGCTGTTCAAGGGGGACCTAAAATAAAACCCAGCCTTTAGAAGAGCAGGGAAATGCACAACCTGCGTCTAAGGCAGCGGTCACCCCATTTGGTGTCCCTTTGCTTTCCAGCGCATTGTAACCTGCCTGCGGCCAGCTCCAAACTGGGGGCCTTACCTGGAATCGCATCGAGGAGAACGATACAGCCACATGGTGGATCCCAAAAAGGAGAAGGACCATGAGATCCCGACGGTAGCGGGATACGTGCACAAGCCTCAGTGAGACGCCGAGTTCCTCCTGCAGATTTTTAACCTGAATAGGATTTTTTTAATGTTAGGAGCCAGTGATGCAAAAGAAGAGAGGAAGCCATAGTATTTATTATTAGCACTGAATGTTTGTGGAGCAACCGGTCATGGACCAGGGGCTGGACCCCAGGAGGGCAGCGAAGTGTGTCCCAGCCTCCCCGGGAAAGAGGGGCCGGGTATCCCCTACCCCGTCCTGTGGGGCGCGGCGCGCAGCTGGCCTGCAGATGTTGTTCCCGGCTGCAGGGGGGCTGGGGCAGATGGGGCTGTGCTGCGCACACCACAGCCCAGACACCCCTCCTGCCTGCTCCAGCACCTCTCAAGGGGTGCCTGGGCAGGCTGATGTCTGGCCACGTAGCCTGGGCACCGAGCATCATTTCCGCAGTAGCGGGGCCCAGGATTGGAGGCTGAGACAAACGCGTGTTTGTGGAGCTCACGTCTCTGATACAGAGCGGTGAGCAGCTGCCGAGCCCTGCGACGAGGGTACGATGCAGCAGAGTAGCTTTCTGCACATTTCTATCCGCTGGGATCACAAATGGGTCGCTGTCCTGTCGTACGAGCACAGTCGGGAGTCACCGACCTCGCGCAGCTGAGTAAAAGGCAGGGTAGATTTGCACCTTCTAGGCTAAGCAAAGTAGACCACTAGATGTATAAGTATGTATAGATCTATATAGCCATATATATACAGAGAGATCTACAGATAGATAGATATAGATATCTATATATAGATAGATATCTATCTCTATAGATATCTATCTATCTATCTATCTATAGATATATTCTATATTGATATAGTAGATAAAGAGATCTATAGATATCTATCTATCTATCTATCTATCTATAGATATATTCTATATTGATATAGTAGATAAAGAGATCTATAGATATCTATCTATAGATATAGAATATATCTATAGATAGATATCTATAGATCTCTTTCTCTATATATAGAGATCTATCTGTCTATCTAATGTATATGTATATGTTATTTCAGCTAATTTATAGTGTATATATATCTATATAGATATCTGTCTAGATAGATGGATAGTGTTCACGAGTCTATCGATCAATAGATAGATATCTATAGACAGATTGATATCTATATCAATTGATTGATTAATAGAGATCTATCTATCTAATATATAGATCCATGTAGATAATATAGCTATCCATATACAACACAAGCTTTGTGAGCTGAAGCTCACTTCACCCGATGCTGTGAAAGGCCGTGCACAGAGCGGTGTATAAGGGAATGCAAAATTTGCACACCAAAGCAGCGAGGGGGGCAGAGGGGAGTTGCGGGGAGAGTCTGGGAGCAGCAAACATAAGCAATAAAGCCTAGGACCACAGTATCTGATGAAGCGATCTGCCCGTGCAAGGTTGTGCTGTACGTGGATCTGTAACCACGGGTTCGCCTATAAGGTGTGAATTGACCCGGCCGTCTGCACGACTTCAGACCAGAATACAACTGATGGCATCTGTCTTGCAGCTAAACCTGGAGCCCTCTTGTCCCCCCCTGCACAGAGACGGCAGGGGAACGCGGTGCCCTGCGCCCCGCTCCCCTTCGTTCTCGTGGGGGACAAGAGTCCCTCCTCGTGCGCGGTCCCACCTGAGGGCCTAGGCCCCACTTCAAAAGAGGGCAGCAGGAGGGTCAAATCATGCTTGATATTAGACTGTCGTCCTCGCCTGCCCGCGCTCCCCGCTCCCCGCGCTCAAAGCTCAGGAGTGCGGCACCAGGAATCCTGAGGGTCATTTATAAATCCTGATGCTTTAAGTAAAAATCCTTGGAGAAAAAAGCCTTTTTGTTGGGTTGTCAGCATTTCTCTGTGGTCCTTGTCAGCTTTCCTTGGTATCGATCAAGGCCAGTAACTCCCGTCCCTTTCCGCATGAAGGCACGTGACTCCAGGGGCTGGGGATTTATGCCAAACAGCAAGTCTCGTGAGCGCTGAATTTGTCCATTCATGTGATTTTGGCTGTGAAGCGGCACGGTTTGTTTCCAAGGGACTTGGCCTCACGCAGGCTGCAACTTTACCGGCCACGAACACCTGCAATTTGGTGGTGCAGAATGGGATGGAGGATGTCTGCCCTGGTTTCGGGGAGCGGCGGGGGCCGCTGTATCTCTCCCCTTGTCGTTCTGGCTTCTTTGCAACAGCCTGGTGCAGATTTCCAGCTCGCTGCCCCACGCAGGTCTCTGTCTCTCCTAGCCCGGGTGGGGATCGCTGGCCGGGTGCTGGCTGTGCCGTACAAACAGAGGTTCATTTTATACTGGCATTTTTGTGATGAATTAGCAAATTCAGGAAAATAAAATGCAGAGTTTGTAACTTGTTGGGTTTCTTGGAACCGGGAACGTGAGGCAGCTTCTTGTCTCACCCGCTGTGCACGCTGTTGCGAATCTCGGTCGGGTTTTCTCTGGGCGCTGGGGCAAGAGGAGGGAATGGCCGCCCCGGGGCAGGGGTGCTGGGCACTGAGCTGAGGTCTGGCTGCAGCACAGAGGACCCGGACCCCAGCCTGGCCTGTGCCAGCAGGGCGGGACGGGGCTTGGCTGCGATGCCCTGGGACGGCAGGCAGCTGCCACCGTTAGCAATGAAGATCACCGTGGGAAAGGGCGATGCATCGCCCCAGGCTGCACTGGGAGGAAATCCTATTCAGACTGGCAGGGATCAGCGGGTGGGCTTTGGAGAAGGGCATGCTTGCTGCACTGGGGGTTGCACCTGAAGCTAGGGCTGCTCCGTGTCCACGCGCCCATCCCCGACGGCCCCCTTCTGCCAGGGGCATCCGGGAGAGCGGAGCAGGCTGCTCCAGCCCATCTCAGGGAAGATCTCCAGCCCCTGCCCTGGTGAGGGCCACAGCCCCTCGCTGCAATGCCTGGGGGAAGACAAGCCCTTCACGAGGCTCTAGAAACCCCCCAGCCGAGCCGTGAGGAGCCCCCATGTCTGCCCAGCCCCTGCCCCTCACCTGCTACAGTCACACAGACCAGTGCTGGAGCGATCCTATCTGCAGGGGGGCTGCTCTCCACAGAAGTGGGGTCTCCTACTCTTGCCAGCTCACCGGGGAAGGGCGGTGCAGTGTTAGTGTAGGGGCAGCTGAGCCCTGCAGCGGTAGCGCAGCACGAGCGGATGTGAGGGTGCAGGGCAACACTGCAGTGGGGGCAGTGTGCAGTGCAGTGTTAACATGGGGTGGGTATGAGCACACAGTGCAGTGTGAAGGCAGGGGCAGGTGTGTAGAGCAATGTTAGGATGGGGCAGCTGTGCAGTGCAGTGCTAACAGGGTGGATATGAGTGTGCAGTGCAGGGGTAGGTGTGTAGAGCAATGTTAGGATGGGGCAGCTGTGCAGTGCAGTGCCAACAGGGTGGATATGAGTGTGCAGTGGCAGTGCAGTGTTAAGGCAAGGGCAGGGGTGCAGTACAGCATTAGGATGGGGCAGGCATGCAGTGCAGTGTTAACAGGGTGGATATGAGCATACAGTGCAGTCTCAAGGTAGGGATAGGTATGCAGTGCAGTGTAGTTGGAGGGGAGGGCTGAACGTGCAAGGCAAGGCAGGTGAGCAGCGCAGTGGTAGCGCACGACGGGGGCAGTGAGCAGCGCACACTACCAGGCCCCCCACGAGCACTCTGCTGCACCGCTGCAAGCAAACACACCCTCTATTTAATTCACAATGTTCCGAATTTTTGTGAGATGCTTTTAAAGAGCACATTCACTTTGCTCCTCTGGGCTTTTCTCCTGCCTCCTCTTTCCATCCCATTTCTGGGGAACAAAAGGAGGAGCAGGAAGGGGGCAGAAAACCCTTTGGCTTTGTTTCCCTTTGGTTCGAATGCACCTGCTTTGGCTGGTTGCCTTGCCTGTCGGCCCGCTGCAATGACTGGGGGGTAAGAGTGTGAAGGCAAACTCGAACCAAAGCAAGTGGTGGCTGTTTTCTGGAGGCCGTTGCTAAACTTGGAGCCAAGAAGGAACCAAATGTGAACGCTACTTGTGCTCTGACAGTCACTATCCCGTCTTTTTCCCGTTCCTTCCCGGGCGCCGGGCGTGCAGCTGCCGCAGGCAGTAGAGGGCAGCCTCGGTTTGCTGCTGCATCTCTTTTCTCGGGCTACAAAGCACCGCTGCAGAGGGGCTGGCGAAGGCCCGGTACTCTATTCAGGAGTCTCCTAGCATCCTACTCCAGCAGGGATTCCCACCAGCTCCCCTCCCTGCGTTTACTTCCCACTGAAAGGGTCTCAGGAAGGTCTTTTGCAGCCGCAGTGCTTGGCTCTGAGCTGCTTTGCTGGGATGCTGGTACTGCTGACTCCTGTGCAACAGCGCCGTTGCTTCCCCAGTGTTACTGCCGAGCGATGTGAATGCAGCGGCGACGGGAATCAGCCCCGCTGCACTAATAGGGCATCTTCACACACAAAGGCGGGGTGTGAAAAGGGCACAGGACAATCTCGTTTAACTCCCCTACAACTTGGCCTGGCCTGCATGGCCTGGTACGCTGGTGGGCAGCGCTGCTGCGGCCGCCGCGTCTGGCGCAGAGCAGTCCAGGCTGGCAGGAGGTGGTTGGCTGGGACTGGTAGCAAGGAAGGAGTTATGAGGATGCTGTTTTCAATAGCACAGATGAAGGCTGAAAATGTTTTAGGACCGGTTCAGACTCTAAGCACTTCCAGTGCGGACGCGGGTGCCTGCAACAACTGTGTCGTTTTGCATTGCGTCCCGGCTGGCCCAGCAATGGGATGCAATCCTCCCAAAGCTGCCTGTGGAGCTGATTTGCTTCTGAAACATAAATGATGGCAGTGGCCAGGGTCCGACAGGCATTTCCTACCAGGTGGTAAAAGGCAAAGGATCGCCCTCAGGGATGATCTTAGGTGCAGCAATGCCTCTGTTCTGCTATGGGGATTTCCCAGGCTTCTGGGCTGTGCTGGTTGCCCCGTCCCCCCACTTTCTGCTACGTGTCGGGGGCTTTTCAGCCTTCCCAGAGGCATTGGGTATTGGCTGCAGCCCAGGATGGGGCTGGGGATGGGGACTGGGCTGTGCCAATGCTCCTGCTGGGACTCGAACCCTGGCTAGAGGGTCTTGCCCCGTCGCTCAGGGTCAACGAATGCCAGATCCGATGTCGGGAAGGAATCGTACCCCCAGATGGATATGGACTGGGGGGCTGTGCTTTCCTCTCTAGCAGTGGAGCATGGTCCTCTACCAGGGATCCCTTAAGCATATACCGATAGCGTTTCATAGAAGCAGGACGTTGGCTGCCGTGGTCCCCTGCTTTCCCTGTGACAGGTGCAGGTGATGTCTGGTGTTGTGTCAGGGCTGAGGGTCGTCTTATGTAGAGTTTGGATGATGGTTTTGGTTTGGACAGGGCTGATCCTGTCTCAGGCAGGAGGTTGGACTAGACGTACTTTCTGCAGGTCCCTTCCAGCCCCTACTTCTTTAGGATGCTATGACCATCAAACACTGGGTGGTATTTGGGTCAGATGGAAAACTTCACCCCCAAAATTCAGGCATTGCCACGCTCCGTTCATCTCCTTGTGAGCATCCACCCCCTTCGGACAACCCGGCATGCCTGGAGTCCCAGAGGATGTGGGAGTGTGAGGTCTGCAGGTTATGGGCATGAACAAAACGGTCCTGGTGGTGCCTTTCATGGGGAAAATGAACATAGGTGGCTATCTTCCAAAAATCAGGATGCGTGTTTGTGTGCACGCATGCTTGCACAGATACAGAACTAAAAGCTCAACTTATCTCTTAGTTGAAAACCACAGACATTTTGGGCCTGGGTTTCATTAATGGACCAGTGCTCCGGCTGGGCGTTGTGTCGTAATCGGATTCAGACTCGTGGACGTGGCTTCGTGTGATGCGAGCAAACTCCGTGAGCATCTGTTTGAGGACGTGCCCGCGGCAGCACGGCTCCCAGGCTGATTCATGTGTGGCAGCATCTTGTTTCTTCCAGAGGAAGTGCAGCTGCTCTCCCGCCGCAGAGCAGCTATTTGGAGGGAGATGAAGGGAAAGAAGAGATAATGGATAGCCTGAGCTGACCAGGCTGGCTACGAGCTGCCCACACGACTAGTGAAGGTTCGGCGAATACATCCAGCGTACAGACCCAGGTCCAAATCGTGCACTTCCCAGATGAGCTAGCAGGCGAGCTGGCTGGGGAGTTTGCAGCCAAGCAGTTTTGCATTGGTGCACGCTCGCTGCCTTGTGAGCACTGCACCAGGGTTTGCTCCCCCACAAATCTCCTGCCTCAAAAGACTAAACAGTTTTGAAATGATTAAAAACAACCCTGCTTCCACATTTTTCAGACTGACATTTTTGTTTTGTTCCAAGTCCGATGACTTTTTGATTTGAACCTTTGGTAAAGCTACATTATAAAAAAGGTTACAAAAAAGATCGATATTAAATTGAAATGTTTTGGAGCTGTCCAGGCAGCGTGTTTTGACTGACCCCAGCAGTGTTGTGTTTTGTTTCTTAATAAAAACGCAGGGGGTTGTGGAGACATTTTCACATTTTATCTTGTTTTGGAAGAAGGAGGATTTTTGATATCTCAATATCTTGGCAGGACAGGAAAACCATTTCCTGCTTAGCTCTAATCATCCTGCACACAGGATGGGACCCCTTGAAGAGAAAAATAATCTCTGAAACCCTCATGTATTGCAAGAGGGTTTAAAAAAAAAAAGCTGAGGTTCAATTCAACATTACTGTTTATCGTATCATTTTGGTTTAATTCCAAGAAACAGGAATCCAATTTGCACCATCCCTTACGTCTGTCCTTAAAGTCCAGATTGCACCCTGCATAGGAATATATATACACATATACATACATATACATATATATATATATATATATATATATATATATATATATATATATATATATATATATATATATATATATATATATATATATATATATATATATATATATATATATATATATATAAAAAATGTGTGTGTGTGTATATATATATGTGTGTGTGTGCGCGTGGGGGGTGTATGTATGTGTATGTATCCATGTATGTGTATATATGTTATGTATATATGTATGTGTGAGTATATGTATATGTATATTTATATATATATTTCCGCTCTAAAGGTCAATGAAATGTGGCTCTAAACTGCATTTTGAAACTAGCACTTCAACATCCCCCGCAGGAGGGTGAAGGAGAGGAGCTACATAGACTTGCATCCTTGCCATAACCCCCAGACCTTTGCAATGACCTTTCCTGTTTTATTAACACTGAGCTCTATCCCGGAGGCTGCAGCAGTGCTCAGATGCACAGGGATTAAAACCTACCTGTGCTGGATACTTTACTCTCGTTAGATCTTGCATACAGCGTGAGCAGGGGTCCCAGAATATCAGCTCGTTTCTTTTGGGTGTGCTTATTTCAGAAGTGGATTGGATGTATTTTGTCCCAGGGTGGCCACCCCACACACCGGCCTAGCCTACCCCTACAGTCATCCAGACATGAGACCAAATGCTGCGACCTTTGGAGGCAACAGGACGGCCCCCTGCACCACCAGTACTGGGATCTGGTACCAGTTTCCAATCTGCTGCCGTTACAAGAGAAGGCTGATATCAATGGGATGCTGAAAGCTTGGCCAGGAAGACAGGTCTGTTCACCTCCATGCAAGTAAGAGGAATCAAACGCTGCAGCCTATGAACAACTGGTGCAGTTTTAATGTGTTGCTACCTAGTTGCTAAAAAATAGAAGGCAAAGCACCACAGGACGTGCCTGCCACATGCTCGGGTGCAAACCAACCTGTGTCAGCACCCTCCCCGGCTCCACAGCATCCAGCTGCAGGTGAAACCACTGGTGCAAGAGCTCATCTGGGCTCCAGAAATGAGGGGATCACTGTGGCCGCAACGCCAGCCGAGGGGCCAGCAGCTCCCAGACACAGGATGTTGAGTATACCCCTGAAGCAAGGGACCGAGAGAAATGGGCAAATATATTGCACCCATGTCCACATGCTGTGTCCAGGGAAACTGCTCCCTGTTGTGCTGAGACCAAGGGGAGTGGGAGCAGTCGTCTCTCTGTGTTGGTGGACACTGGTTTTGGTTTTAGTGCTAGATGAATACAGCGCCTGCTGAATCGTTTCAATCAGGACTGGGGTTTGGTTGGAGAATACCTGGAGTTACGACGGAGGATGTTTTTCCGATCACTAAGGTCACAGGCCTAAGCGACGACATGTCACATGGATTATGCTCGGTTACCTTCATGCACAAGTGTGGACACAAGGATGTTCGCTCCAGCTCTCTGTAATGTGGACAAGATCCCTGCTCATTACAAACAAGCATCTTGCGTGCCTTCTGCCACGGTTATTTGCTGCCACTTGCTAACTCCTCCCAAACTCTCCCCCTCTATTCAGCACTGGGGGGGCCACATCTGGAGTCCGGTGTCCAGCTGTGG
>NW_005842103.1:1467226-1506685 GCF_000455745.1 Alligator sinensis
ATTCCTGCTTGGAGCTGTTGGACGAGATGTGATGTCCTGAGCTCCCTTCCAACCCTCATTTCCTAGGATTTTATGATTCTTAGTTCCAGCCCTGTGCTACTGCCTGCGAGGCCAGCCAGGGTTCCTGCTAGCCAGGGTCCCCGGTGCGGTTATTGCAGCTGGATGCTGACTAGCTACAGCTGAAACACATCTGGAACCAGAGCAGCTTGGATGTGCATGTGCATCTTTCACTTTCCAGAGGCTGCATCGGCAGCTGGGTCTGTTGAGATGAAGCAGGTCAAGAGGCAGAATCCTTCCTTTTGTGGGGAAAAGGCAAAGCTCCTGGGGCGCAGGGGAGGGGGGCAAGTTTCACTTTGGAAAAGTAAGACCCTTGCATTCTCCCCTGGGGCAGGAGCCCTGACAAATGTGGCCTCTGCAACCTTTGGGCTCAGGCACTTTGAGCCAAGCACTCAGCGGTAGCACGCCTACACCTGCAGCAAGCCTTGGCTAATGAGCTCTGCCCAGCAGCACCTGCCCTGGCTACTGGGACCACCGCCAGCTGGGGCCGGGTTTGCAGGCCGGTGCAATGGCCAGCCTCCTGGTTCCTGCACTCTGCTTTGCTTGGTTCCTGGTTTTGGCTTATTTCTGGGCTTTGCATTTCCCCGCTGTCCTGGCTCGGAGGCTGGTGGCTCAGTTATGCTTCAAGGGCTTGTCCCAGCCAACAGTGGGGCTGCCCCAGGGCTGGATCCCCTGTGTGGACGTCCACGCTCCCCAGTGAGCTCCCAGCAAGAGGAGTCCGATGAGACCTGCCGGGGTCTGTAGGACATCCCAAGTCCCTAATGCCATCTGGAGCATCCTTGTGTTGGCAAATCCCTCATCAGCTCCATGGCTCAATAGAGTCGACCTGATTCCTTCTAATCTCTTCATTGCACAGGCGTTAAGGACCCTCTCTCCTCTTTAATGCTCTGTAAAGGCTCTCTTAATCAAGCCAGCCTTTCTTCTGCTGTCTGTTAGCTGCTCCTCCTCACAGCGCTCCTGTTTCACCTCCCCGCAGACTATTTCTAACACTAGCTAGGAGCATTCACTCAGGCGTGGAAATCACTTTCAGGAAAGCGCTGGAGGCCCTGCCAAGATGCTCAAGAAGGCTAGACTGTG
This sequence comes from Alligator sinensis, assembly GCF_000455745.1. Lineage (NCBI taxonomy): Eukaryota > Metazoa > Chordata > Crocodylia > Alligatoridae > Alligator > Alligator sinensis. The sequence goes on from NW_005842103.1 coordinate 1,468,361, forward strand.
TTTTGAATCTGAAAGAGAAGTACATTGATTTCTAATGGCTACAGGGCTAATGAAACAACATCTTCTGATTATGTTTGCCTAGTTAGTTGTGCTTTTAGGCATAATATGCAATATAGCAAATGAACGCACATTCCAGTAAAGGGGTTGGGTTTGGGGGTTTTTTGCTTTTATCTTAAACTGTAATAATACAGCCCTAGATCTCTAGCATATTAGCAAAGCTTCTAGTTTCTTTTTACTTAGAGAAAAACATGTGTAGTGCTATATAGACTCATAGGAAATGAGGGTGGAAGGGACCTCAAGAGGTCACATCTATCCGACCCCCTGCTCCAAGCAGGACCAGCCCCAACCACATCATCCCAGTCAAGGCTTTATCTACCCAGGTCTTCAAAACCCCTCCCCCCACCTCTCTGGGTAACCCGTTCCCATGCTTCACCACCCTCCTCATGAGAAAATTTCCCCTAATATCCAACCTCACCTTCCCTTGCTGCAGCTTGAGCCCATTGCTCCTTGTCCTGCCATACGCCCCCACTGAGAGCAGTCCAGCCCCATCCTCTTTGACGATGCACCACATCATCTGCAACCCCCCCTTTGCAAAATCCTAGATCCACCCATGAAGTCAACTGCACAGAAGAGCGTGGGACACCGTTAAGAAACCAGCCCAGGGAGGGGGAGACACCTTGCAAGTAAGAAAGCAAAAGGGGCAGCACCCTTTAATGAAAGGCTTCCCCGGTGCCTGACAGCATGACGCTGCTCTGCAAATGCCTGCTCTCGCTGCCCGGCTGTCCCTTTCCAGGGTGAAGGCCGCACGTGGAGGGAAGGCAGCTGGGAACTGATTTCCTGCCGTGACAGGCCGTATTGCTCTGGAGAGCAGCATCTGCAACGAGTCACCGGATAGCCCGTGGGAGGATGGGAAGAGGCGTGGGAATGCAGGCAGTCATTTTTCCCATTGCATTTTTCCCAGACAGCACCATGTTAGCACTAGCATGGGCAGGATTCAGACTTGCATGCACACATGTGCATTTGCACACACATGTGTACTCTTCTGTACTTCCTAACATACATAACGTGTACAAGCGCCCTAAGTTCCCCTGTCTGACCTTCCCAAGTGTCCTCGTGGCGCTGCCTGGGCCTCCGCTGTGCTGCCTACAGCCGCAGCTAGTTACAGAAGTATTTTAAAAATATTGGCCCAGGCTCCCTGCGGTGTTCAGCCCCCCGCGTTAGGCATGGCAGGCGAGCAGGGCGAGGAGCGTGCTCATTCAGCAAAGCACGCCAACTTGTGCTCATTAAAAACACTTAGCGGAATTGCATTTCCCAGGAGAAAGCCTTAGTCTAATTAGGCAGACAAGGTTCCTTGGGTGAATTTGATATCTTTTATTAGACCAACCCAAATGGTCGGAGAATAGTTATTGAGCAAGCTTTCGGGTTCAAAAACCCTTCGTCAGGCTCAGGAAGCTGCAGCAGTTGGTGTGTGCTCTTCCTGGATGGAATGAAAAGTCTAATTAGGGCTCTGTACTGACTAGAATAGAAATGCCCGATACCAAGACCCTGCCTATGTTCAGCGTGTGTGAGATCTCCACAGTCAATCAAGTTTGAGCAGCAATTGGTGCAGATGCTCAATTTTTATACACCCAAAATATCTGATTGGATGGGAGAGGTTTCTGTAGGAGAGGATTTTATACATGCACACACCCAAAGGGCTGTGAGCCAGTTGGCATCAAACTTTCCTAAAGCAATCCACCTTTGGGCCAAAGTTCGGCCCCACTCAGTATTGCCACAGCTCAGGGTAGCGGAACAAAAGCACTTAGTAATAAGAGACAGACTTTAGCTTTAATGACAGCGTGGGCTACCGTATGCATACATGCAATCATGTACGTGTGCATGCAATCATGTACGTGTGCATGCAGTCGCGTATGCATACACGTGCACAAGCTGTGAGCTTGCAGAGAAAGCAGACCTCTTCTTACAGATGTGAATCGTCAAAGCCCCACAAGGTAACTTGTATCTTCTACTTTTTAAAAAGTTGGAAATAAAACATGAAAACATGAGACAGGAAGATATTCCCCATCTGTTCGAGGACTGGCATGATTAGGCTTGAGTGGATGGCCCTCTTGTGCACGAATCCTGGTCTGCGGCATTTTTCTTTGTTAAATTTAATTCAGTTCCTTGGGAAACAAATGAAGAACTGATAAACAAGACCTGAGCAGCTAGACAGTGATGGATGCTCACAGGTATGGCTTCTCGGTCTTTTGGCTGAGATCAAGGGTGGCGAAGGAAGAAGGGCAGGCTTGCCAAAGGGGGAGGAACAGCTGTGTGGGTGACCAAGGAAGGGTTAGATCCAGCAAGAGGGGCCTTTGGGAGAAAAATGATGAGTGTTGGGGAAGGTCAGGGATTAGGACTGGAGGTTTTCACAAGCTAAATGACTTAAAGGAGTCTGCTATAGTCCCCCAGTCAGGCGGAAGTGCAACAACCAAACACATCGAAATACCCTGCAGAAGGGCCAGCACGGCTGTGCTACCCGCTGCGATGGAGAGAGGGGCTTAGCACGCGGGGAAGGAGACATACAGATGCCTCCACGTGTGACGATCTTGGCTACACAATGTACAGCAATGAGCAATTGCTTTTGGGCTTTACCTCCAGCGTGCGCCTTTGGCCTTTTGGCTCGGGGGCATCTGAGCTCCCAAACCTCCAGGCAAGAGGCTTGCATGTAGGATGCCTGCCATGGGTTTGGGAGTATCTGGAGCCCCGAACCGGAGAGACGGGGAGGAAGGAGACTTGCCGGTGGTGGCATCACACAGGCATGAACAATTGAGTTCTGCTCAGTTGAAATCTGGAATTTAATTCAGAACTGATTCAGCCCCAGTAAATAAATAGCAGGTTTTGGACCCGACCCAGGACTGCCTTGCAGAAGAGTTACATGGGAAATGCAACCGCTCCTCTCTTCGCTTTCGGATGTGGGATTTTACCAGCCCCTGTGAAAGCAAGGGGTGGTCGGCCACCTTGGTGTGCGGTCCCCGCATGGTTCGCACATGGGAAGGCAAAGTGCCTCTTGCTGCCATTTCTGCCCCCGGGGAAGAGAGGTGTCTCCACCCCACATTTCCAGTGCTTCTATAATTTCACCCTGTTTCCATTGCAACTCAAGTTAATATTGATTTGGGGTTTTTTTGACACAGCCATTTGCACTTTGGGCCGGGAGCGACGTTGCTTGTGAAATCTGGTCCCTGCTAGGTGTGTGGCAGCACTGGGGTAGGCAGTCCCTCTTCTGTCTCCTTAGCCTGAGACTCATTAGTCTGTGTTTATCAGCTCTTGCCAGAGACCTGGTGAATAATGAGCCGTGGTCCAGGTAATGAAATGGTCTCCCTCTTGCATCTGATTGCATCGCTCCTTGTTATTTCCTGCAGCTCGCAATTTAACTTCCCGTGGAAGCTTGTTTTGCAAACACTAACGACGGTGCAGCGACAGAGGGATGCTGGGCTCTTCCACCATGCCTGGGAAGGATGGCAACCCACAAGGCCTGTTAGCCGGCGGGGGCACAGGGACATCCTCCCAGCCACCTGCTCCAAGGACAGGGTTGGAGGGGAAGGTTGGGTATCCCCCCCAGGCAGCTTCCCGCCAACGGGCATGGCTACCTGAGCTAGCTCTTCTGCCATGCAGTGTTTTAAACCTCATTAGACTTAGGGCACCCCTCATGAGACTCAAGGCAGCCCTTTATTAGCAAATGACAGCCCTGAGCCTTGAGTTGTGTTTTGACAATGGAAAAATACCAGTAATAGAGCCGTCCTTCTGTTGCAAAGCACTCAGAAAGCCCAGAACAGGGCAGAGGGTTTTTGGCACTCCTGTTGGAAATCTTGGGGGTTATCTTGTGACTTATGTGAAGGCCTTTGCACCTAATAGGAGGGGCACCCTTAAAAGGATCTCGCGGCACCCTGGTTGAGAATTATTGTTGTAGGTTTGGGGGCCAACGGTGGCAGGTGGATGTAAAATGGGTGCAGGTGTCCACTGAAGTCTGGTGCCTCGCACCGAGCTAGTATCTGAGCAGCGCTGTAGGGAATGGAAAGACCATTTCCCCCTGTCCCACACTTGGAGCAGGTGTCCCATGTGTCCCATGGCTGGTGCATTCGCCGGATGGTTTCTTTCAACCACCTGATGGCCCGTTGAGAGAGCACCCATGAAAGGCATCTCGCTGCCGGGTGGACTTGTCTGGCTCCGAAGAAATCCTTACAGAGGAGCCCCAGAAGAGGCATCTGGTCCCAGACTGTGTGCGGCTTAATTATCGATGGAGTTCGTTGGGGATCTTGAGACAAAACCAGTCCTGGCACAACTCCACTGATTTCAGCGAGGGATTTGTTCGGAGCCTTTTGTTGTATTGATTACATGCATATTCAAACACTCATTAAAAAGTGAGGTGGTGACCCAGTTACACGGGGTCTCTCATAATGATCTCTCCAGGGGGTACATTGTATTGGGCTGGTCGATAACGTACGGCTGCTTTGTAGGTGCCTAAAAGCCTTGCGTCATGCGTATATTAAAAGAAGCGCCGCCCGTCTGTGTAGAAACCTGAATTTCTAGGCAGGATAGTTCAATCTTTTTTTTTTTTAAATTAGGCTGCTTTCCCCCCAAACAATTGAGTAATGGACTGACAAATTTCCAAACACATCTGGTTGTGAAAACCACGCAGTCTTTCTAAGGGGAAAATGCCATTAAGCGATGAGCAGGTCTGTCCTGTCATCGCGTTGCTCAGACTCTGTTGGGGAAACAGGTGTAAAAAAGCCTGAAATGAAATTGTTTTTCCAGTCTGTGAGTTGAAGATTTAATTTGCTCAAGCTCTGTGCTGCATCGGTAGCTTTGTTTTACCCTTCAGGGTCTTGCACGTTTATGCAACGTGTTTGAGACCGTCCACTCCCTGCTCTCCCAGTAATCAGTTCTTGTCTGCGGATCCCAGCAAAACCAGTCAATGCGTTAATTGCTTTGGGTTGTAAAACCTGCAACGTGATTGCTCAGATCTGAATTCTTTGCTGGATTTCCGTACGTCTGGGATCTTTACTGCTTGCATATGGCTGTCTCCACACAAATGAGGCACGCTGCAGGTAATCGCGGGGCATTTCACCCCATCAGTATGCTGCGGGAGTGCCACGCCAAACACATGCTGGCTGGTTCTGTAATTGCCGCGCTGCAGAGCCCGTGTTGCATTTCAGTCCTATTGCCTAGTGCCCATGAACTCGGGGGGGGGGAAGGTCACATCCTGCAGGTAAGCAGGGAGAGAGAGTAACTAAAGGAGCCTTGGGGATTTTTGTCCTCAGTGGCCCCAGCTGTTAGAGTACAGGCTTTCTGGAGCAAGGGCTTGTAGACAATCCTTCTCCCTCCCAGGCTTGGTGTTTGCATGCAGAGGTCAGATCCAAATGCAACAGGAGTCAAAGAAATGTGTCCCTGTGTTTCAAAAATTCATACCCAAATTGCTGTATTTTGGCCGAATACCTGAAGTCTTGCTGAATAAAGTGCAGTGGTGGTATAAATCCATGGCTTAACCATGGGTGGAGAACTCCTGGGCACTGAATATTGCGAATCGTAGCTTAGCGCTCCATGAAACAGAGGTAATTGGAGCTTTTCCTCTGACTTAGATTTGCTCTTGTGCACAGTGCTAATGGGACGTAATAAAAGAGTCGTCCCTCATTGTGTGCGCACGCCTTACGCACCAAGCAGCTTCATTAAAGCTAAGGGATGACTCAGGTAAGGAAGGACTGCTCGATCGGGCCCTTGGCATTACTCCATTGCTGCATATGCTGCAGGGAGCGACACACAGCCGTTAATTGTGGGTGAACTCACTGAACGTGTCTCACGATAGCAGAAGGTGCAATCTCATTAGATGAAGTTCGTTTGCAGCCCGCCACATCAGGCACTTCTGCCCAGGCTGGGTGTAATCTGGTTTCATTGAGCATATACGGTCATCCAGGCACCTAGCTTAACCCTGGTCCTGTTCAAATACAGTGCGCTGGCCCAGGAAGCACATGGCACTAATATCGGTTTGACCAGAGGAAATGGGCTCTGAAATAGCCGTCGTCTGCATTTCAGGCTTTTGCTGCCAGCCTTCATACCAAAGCCCATCTGACTGGGGAGGATGCATTGCTTAGCACTTGCTCTGCAGCAGAAGTAGCTCCAGCTGCTCCTCGACTGGACGAGGTTGTCCTCACCAGTAAAATGCCTCCCTGCAGAGGCTGGTGGGAATCAGGATGGGACTCTGAGGTCAGTGCATTTTCCCCACGTCTTCAGGATGTTTTGAATTGCAGTGGCACATGGCAGCTACAAAACACTGCGGGGAAGGGGCAAACATCAGTGGAAAAGCAAGAGGCAAGGATTGCTACAGGCAGTAACTTTTATTGAACCGACTGCATGGTTGGGGTAGACTTGGACAAGCTTTAGGGTATCACAGCACCTTTCTTCAGGTCTCCAAAGCAAGACATTTAACTCTCAAGCTGCTTAAAAGAATTTGGCCATCAAAATTGTGGCAAAATCGGTGTTTGAAATCACTCCATAAATAAAAAAGAGGCTGTTCCCTCCCTGAAATTTCCCTCTGGTATTTTAGCAACTGTATTGTTCTTCTCGGCGGTGTCTGACACTAGTGGGTCTACCTTTGACTATGCAGAAGAAAGCTTGCAATTAATACCTCCAGGCTGGGGGCTATTTAGGAAGCTCTGTATGGACCCCCAGAGTCTAGTTTTACTCTGAGACCCTGCATTTGTTTGCCAGATCACAGCCAGTGATCTTTGAACTTGACTTGCGGGTGGCACCAAGTAGCCAATGAGCTATCGGTGTCTCATAGATTTGCAGTTGTGGGTCGTTAGGGTGGATAGCTTCCAAGCAGCTTGGAGGTCATGAAGTGCCTAGATGCCTGGCCAGAGATCTCAGCTGAGCGGAGTGAGAGGCCCGGGTCTTAGGTGACCATCGAAGGGGAGATGGAGACAGAGCAGGTTGTGTCCGTCTCTGAGGTTGGTTTTGCACAGCAGGGTCTTTCAGAGGATGCCTTGCTGGTTTTCAACATGCTGCATTGTCACGCAATCACTGCCCTCCCCTTTGTCGTCCTTGCTTTTTGGTGGGAAAGAGAGCACCATCCGGGGAGCGCGCTGGCTCCAGACTTTCCCTGTGGGTCACTGCTATTTTAAAATAGATCCTGTAAGAAGGACACTAAGTGGAGACCGCGATTTAACTGCTTCTCTGGAAATGCAGAGACAGCCGGAGGCTTGCAGGGCAGGTCAGATGGTTAGAGATGCACTGTTTGGCTTCACTGTGTGTCTACATGTGCACTTTAATGTGCATTAGCCTACTTTAATGTGCATTAATGTGTCATTAAAAAAACATGTTATTTAGTACATGCACATTAAAATAGGCTAATGCACATTAAGCATCACTTAAAAACCGTGCTCCTTAGTTAATGAGCATTAAGACAGACTAATGCGCATTTTCCTAGTACCTCACGATGGAGGTACTAGATTTAATGCACATTAGCTTAAGTGCTTTAATGCACGTGTAGACGCACCCTTAGAGAGCAGCAACCTCCTCGGAGGTGGTTAAGCCCCGGGTAGACAAAGCCTCGGCTGGGCTGATGTAGTTGGGGCTGGTCCTGAGCAGGGGTTTGGACTAGATGACTCCCGAGGTCCCTTCCAACCCTCATTTTCTGTTCGATGATCTCTAGCGCCATATCTGCAAAGGAGCTCACAATACTGTGAGCCACAAGCCCATCCAGGGCTGTTTATTAACCTCTGCTAAGAAGCTAGGTTACAGCCCTGGCCTGCATTTAATTAGACTGAGGCTGAGAGAGCTCATTTTAAGACACTCTCAACTTTCTCGCTGTCAGCACAACTCTCCTATGCAACAGCTTTAATTGCAATGGGTAGGAAAGCCGGGAAGCAAAGACATTAGCTTCTGCGCGCTCTGCACACGTCAGCAGCTTGCTTTGCTAACAGCTTGTCAGTTGTGCTTGCGGCCTCAACTCAGCAAGAATTTATTTTAAAAGCAGGTGGACAGGACAGAGTTAGAAACTGGGGAAAGGATCTAATTAGTACCCTTAGTAGGAGCTAATTAGCAGGAACGACAACTCCTCCAAATCAGTTTGATGCTGAGGCCTATAATGATTTGATATCAAATTCTTTTCCAGTAGAGAGAGTAGCAATAATCTGGTGTGGTTTAAGTGCTGTTTGTTGCCAGATAGAAACGTGTTCTCCCGAGGCCCCTTTTTCCTGAAGCAACAAATGCAAGAAATGTAATGGGAGGAGCACGGCTGGCCGAGGCGAAGTGACTGCGTCCAGCAACAGGCTGGTCCTGACGAAGGGGACGGAGCAGGGGACGGCAGCCCTTACCCTGCCATAGGTCGGGGGGCTTCGTGCCCACCCGGGGCGCGTGTGCACACTGGGGTGTGCGCCAGAGGCACCGGTGTCCAACAGCACGGTGAAGGTGTGCGTGCATCCTAATTCTCCATCCCCCCTGTGCCCCTGCGCTGCCTGGGGCACAACATCCATATGAATGCGTATCATTAACTCCAGGGCATGGAAAGGAGAGAAATGCCGAGCAGCTGAACGTGCTTCTCAAATACCACCATTTACTTCCATGTCATAAGCAAACACACCCGCTCCTTTATAACCCCCCAGCATCCTGGTCTGGCCTTGTTTTGGCTACCTGCGCTAATCAGCTGCCCGCCCGTCGGGAGGGTTAGCGAGCTCCCAGTCGCTCGGAGCGCTTGCAAATTTTAGTTTGCAAAGCAGTTGTTTTCCTGATTGCCGCAACCGGCAAAGAGTTTGGGTCCAGGATGCTGGTGCTAGGGCTGGGGCTTGGCTCGCCGTCCACCACCACGCAGGACCTTCCAGAGAGAATTAAGTTGTACTTGAATATGAAACAGGGGATGCACATCCTGGAAGGGGCAGGCAGGGAAGAAAGGCATCGCGGCTTCTGCCTGATGCTTGCCGGTCAATCACTGCGCGAGTCCAAGCAGTGTCGCCCGTCGTCCAGGCCCTGCAGAACAGCCGTGCTCCCTGTGTCTCGCTCAGGGCCAGGGTGCTTTGCTATTTGAGTTCGGTGGGATTAGGATTGGGATTGGGATACAGCTCAGCCGTGCCAACATGTTCTGCGTGCACCCACAGACATTAGCTCTCTTGGACTCCGCTGCCGCAGACACGCTGCCCTAGCTTTTCAAGCCAAGGGACGGTGGTTTCCCAGTGGCAGATGCTGGAAGCAAATTTCCAAGCAACTTTAATATAGGCTCAATGGGTGTGATATGGTTTTAAAGGGGAAGGCGTGTTCTTGGGGAAGATGCATGCATATTTTCCTTGCAAACAGTCAGGGCCTGATGCAGATGATTCAGAGCTGTGAGGGCAGCTTCCCCAGCAAATGTTCACACCCATAGGCTGAGCATGAACGGGTGGGTTGATGGTTCAGAGCAAAGTGCGTATAAAAGCCTTGCTGCCTTCTGAGCTGGATCGTGCGTGTGAGGCTGTTGCTGCTCTTCCCGGTCCAGGGAGATTTTCCCCTGCTGTGCTGCAGAGAAGGGTCAATACCTGGCTGCTCACCTGCGGCACAGCCTGGCCGGCGCAAGGAGCACCCCGAGCCGACTGGGGAAGGGGGTCTGGGATGCGATGTGAGGGTGGGGAGTTGTCGCCACCCTCACAAACCCCTGCCCGATCGCCAGGCCTCTCTTATCTGTGCCGAGCTGGTGGCCGGCTTCCCACCGGCGAGAGCTCGGGGAGGGCGGCAGGGCGCACAGCTGGGAGCACCCAGATAGGGAGACGAGGAGGGGCAGGGAGGAGACTTGCCGATGACCGTGCCCCGCAGCAAACACATGCTGGAGAGATGAGCTCTTTGAGCTCCCAGGAGTTTTCTGCAAGAGAAACCAGGGCTGCACCTGGATTTAAATGCAGCTGGAGGGTAGGGGAAGCGAGCCGGCGGGGGAGACGGGAGAGGATGCTGCTGGGGGGCTGGTGCAGGCTGCAGGACATGGGTTTTGCGGCAGCATTGCCTGAGGAAGGACGTTGTGCCCGCGGGGTAAGGCCCTCAGGGCCGGATCCCCGCATGGGCTGAGACGACTGCAAGGGGGAGGCCGGCAGAATAGAGGCGCCTCGGTCTGCAATGAGCCCCGTTCAGCTGCCCCCGACCCGGGAGGGTCCCGCAGTCCGTGGGTCTCCAGCTTGGGACATGAAGGACCCTCTTTCCCAAAACATCTCGGCGTGGGGCTGAAGGAAGCACAGGCGAGGGCAGAGCGAGCGCACAGAGGGATGCAGAGACACTCAGTCTTGTGGGTGTCTCGTTTGCATGCTCAGGGCCCTGCCGATAGCCGGGCCGCGCTGGGCTGGCAGGGACCCAGGGGGTGACTGGCCTTCCTCTGCATCCTGGATGTCACTCGTCTGCTGAGAGCACCTGGCCACCGCTCGCTAGTCGATCCCCTGCGGCCACAGGGCCTTGCTCGCTCGGTCTCTTCTGCCGGGGCCTGCAACGCTGCCGTCTGCCTATACGGCTGCCCTGGATATTGGGGCGCCCTAATAGACCATTACAGCAGCATCGGTTTGGTAGGACGTCACGGCCCATCGTCTCCAGCCTCCTGTACAGGAGGGCAGGCTAAATGAGTCCCGAAATGTCCCTGAAGCCATGACCTACCTCTAGCCTGGCCCCTTCCCCACCAATCGCGGCCCCTGCGTGGAGCTCCCCAACCACCGCACCAGGTTCCCGCGGTGCCTCTTTCACTCGTCGCCGCGTCTTTCTGAAGCCACGACCTACCTATAAACCTCTAGCCTGGCCCCTTCCCCACCAATCGCGGCCCCTGCGCGGAGCTCCCCAACCACCGCACCAGGTTCCCGCGGTGCCTCCTTCACTCGTCGCCGCGTCTTTGCAGGTCTAGCTTGCAGCGGAGGTTGCAGCTGGAAGCTGGAACTGCCATTTATTTTCTGTGTAGGTTCCTAATCTGGAAATGGATCTAATTTGCTTTGCTGAATTACAAGCAAATTAAGATAAACACATTGTGTTATGTCTGGGTGCATTGTGCGGCTTCCATAGCGGAGGAAAAACAAAGTCGTCATCACCACAAGTTTTTTTGTCCTCGGTATCAATAATCCCATGTTCTCCGAAACATAAAACATCTCTATGAACAGCAGAGGATTTTTCCTCGGGGCCAAGAGATGAATAGCTCAAGTGATTCAGCTTATTCCATCTGCCTCTCATCTTTCATCACCCTGCTCCTTAAAGAGCATCCTTGCCAACATCGCAATCTGCGTCCTATCACCCTCCGCCCGTCCCCCCGCCCCTGCCCAATACAGCTTTGATTGTCTTCGGCAACGTGACGTTTGATAGCATTAAATGGTTCTTAACATTTTCCCTTTGGCAAAAGTCTCTTCCCTTTTGAATGAGGATTTTCTTCCTGGATGTAAATCAGCTTTAGAGCCTCCTAAGTATCAACAGAGTAAATAACCCAATGCTCCAGATAGGAAATGCATTTTGCATTTTCATTTCCTGAGCCGTTAACATCATGCAAAATCCAGGAGGGAAAACATCAAGTCGGGAGAACGATACCGTTTGTGTTGCATTTTGTGTGTATAACTTAATAGTATAACTTAATCCTGTATGATTTAAGAGCCGGTAGGATGGACATCGGCGGGACTTTTCCGGCGTCGTGGAGTTTGATTTCGGAAGAGACCAAACAAATCCTTTCCAGGTTAGAGCCACATCAAACTGACCCTTCCACTTGCTGCCAAATAGTACATAAAGCAATGTTTTAGCAAAATTAATTTTAGTCCTCGCAGGCTTTTCCTGCTTTGCTGACTTCCAATCTTAAAAGTGCTGCTCTGCTCTGAAATGCGATTATCTCAAATGGAAACTCTTCCTCGTGAGACCAGCTGCCCTTCTGCACCCAGCGTCTTTACACTCCGGCTCTTTGACTTTGGCATAAATGAGTATATTATATTTTCGTCCCCTTAGCCCTGCCAAGCCAGCAAGCGAGGATGGAGGCTGCGGGCATCTACCCTCAGATGCAACGAATAGACTTGTTTCCAAGTTGTAATTCATGGGTCAGTCGGCGATCAGGCGAGAGCTGCCTACAGCATTTCCCGGGGAACACTTTTTCAGCTGGAAAATGCAGATTCTTGCAGAACAGTTTGGTTCTGATGCCTGTCCTGAGTCCAGCCAAGGGTCTATCTCACAGACCCCTGTTTGCTGGGTGACTCTTGACATATCCATCTCGCCGGGGATAACGGGAGCCAGGGCCGCAGGGCGCAGACGTGCTAGAGGAGGTCTGAACTTTGGGGTGCATCACGAGATGCAAAGCACATAAATCAGGAGGCAAAAATAACCCGCTGCCTCGTTGCTTCCCTTCAAGAGTGCCCCGGGAAAGCTTCGGCTGGGATAAATCTGCGCTGCAGCCCTGCCTGGTTAATCATTTGCTTCGGTTATTGTACCTGGGCAGCGCTGAGCAGCGTGACTGCCACCCGGGTTCGGTACCAGGAATACATCACGACAGGCTTTCTCCCCCAACCGATGCCAGCAACGCAGAATACCCCTGTGCTTTTAGGGGAAGCTGGTTTAACTCGATTACTTTTTCATGTAACGTGTGGTCAGCTGCGGACGGTTGCGAATGGCTCCTGCAGACTGGCCTGGTTGTGTTTTAACTCCTTTTTTGCAGGGGGAGAAGTTTTTTTTGCTGCTACCTCGATTGCCGCTCTTGGTCGGTGGATTTGATGTGCTGCTTTTCGGGGTATTGCTCGCTTCATGGGGGCTCGGGGCAGACTCAGAGAAACATTGCACCTTTGCAACGCTGGCAGCTCCGTGATGTTGCAGACCCCGACCCGCAGCCCATCTCAGTGGACGCAGGCAATTGCAGTTTGGCCGTTGCCCTCGTTATGCAGAGGTGTGTCTCCGGGCAGACCCGGGGAAGAGACTTAACGAGTCACCGTGACTCAGGAAAGCCGAGGGTGGTGCGAGCACGCGGCCACGAGATGATAAGGTGAAGCAGCACGGCTGTGTAAATACCCTCGGAGGATCACACGCGTTTCCTGCAGGAACATTGGGTCCATGGTGCCTGGTCGCTGAAGCAGGGCAGAGGCTGGCGCGTGGGTGGTACAGCGCTGTGCACACCATGCTGGGAAGGGCTTTGGGCGGCAAGGCTCTCATCGCCGGCCTGCGGAGGACGAGCACGGTCCGGGGCTCTCCGTGCATCAAGGAGGCGCCGAGGGCACCCCAGGCAAGAAGAGCATTTTGTGACATTGCAAAGGATGGGAAGGGCGCTCCCCTCCAGACCGCTGCTCCAGGTGGGTGGGCGCGTTGTCGTCCACGCTTCGCTGTGCGAGGACGGGGAAGAGGGCTGACAAAAAACGACCCCTTTCCCTTCGGCTCCATCCAGGGCAAGACTGAGCTAGCAGGATCAGGGCCTTGCAGCCGAGCAGGGCACGTAGACGGGAGGCCTTGCTGCTCAGAAACAGGAATAACACCAGCAAAGCGGGGAAACTGAGGCAGCAGCTGCGCCGGGTAGGGGAGACCGTCTGTGCCTGGCACATCTGAGCTTGTCCCGGTTCTGCCAGATCAAAGGGTTGCAAATTGCTCTAACGGAGGCTGCCGCCGAGCCAGGGAAAGCAACAGGCAAGGCAACGAGGGGAACGACTTGGGCTGCGTTTGGGCCCCTGAGCCCCGAGCGGGAGCGGAGGGACAGCCCCACCTCGTGCATACCGCGTGGCCGTCCTGGTGGCAGCCTCTCTCCGGGAGCGCAGGCAGAAGTGACCATTATTGCCCGATCTGGCCACAGAAAGCAGTTTACAGCTGTGACCAAACACAAGTGCACAGCTGCAGACAGCTTCAAGAACGGCCGACCGGATGCCAAGCAGACTCCTCGTTGCGTGAGGGCTCAGATGAAGTCGTTTCAGGACAGAGCATTTTCTGTAACATCTGTCTGCGCTGCCTATGCCCCCCCTCCACTTTGGCAGTGGTTTGGCAGACCTGGGGGTGTAGACCCGCTGTGCTGTGCACACAGATGCCACGTGGGGTTAATGTCTCATGCCCGTGGACCTTATTTATTAGCAAGCAGGCTTGCAGATGAGGGTGAGTTTCCTGGAGAATAAGAAATGCCACTCCGAGCTTTCGGGACGATGCTTTCCCCCCTCCTTGCGCTAGCGCAGCTCGGCTCACGGCTCTCTCGTTGCATCCCCCAAGGTCGCAACGCCTTGAGAAACGAACAGCAGCCTACAGGACTCGAGAAAAAGGCACTGATATGGGCAGGGCGGTTTGAGAAAGAGGAGGACATCCCAGAGTTCGTGTCGTAAGTAGGCCTGTTTTCTGGTGACGTTAAAAATCTCCGTACCTGATGTATCCAAAAAAGCTCAGCTTTAAACTTTCCTCTCCCCATCAGCTGCAAAAACGCATCCGAATGGTGCATGCCCTTGTTCGAATGCTCCCACCGGACTGTGTGACAGTGAACGAAATGTGTGGGTACGCCGCCGTTCACCACGTCCAAAAATAATCCAGATCCAGATTTGGAAACTTTAGCTATTTATTTATTTATTTATTTATTGCCAGCTCCGGAGAGTACATTGGATTCGGTTGCTTTTGAAAGGAAGAATTGCAGAAGCTGAAAAGCGTTTTGTGAAACAAAAGTCTTCTGAGTTTGCAAGGCATCGGGCTGCTGACCACTGTCCAGTTTGGGTTTCCCATAGTTAACTGGTTCTTCTGAATTCGCTCTTAAAAAGGTCACAGGAAATTTAACAGAAAATTGGGAGCAAAGTCCTCTGAAGGGTGTTTCCATCATGCAAGTTCACGTGGTTTCATTTCCCTTGTTCAAGCTTAATTCCCCAAGGATCAAGTCACCGTCTTTAGAGACTTTAATACTTCCTGACTTTTAACATGTCAGGGTTAATTAAACACGGGGTCTCTAATGAACGCCTTCCCCGTACAGAAGGCATTAAAGCCAGGACTTGATACAATATCGTGTATTAAGGTGACTTGTGAAGTGCTGGTTGCAGCAAAACGATTACCATGCAAGCGCCCGCAGCTATTTGCAGAGCCGCGCAGGCCTGGCTCGGCCGGGCTGGGGACATTCGGTGCTGTGAGGACATCTCCAAAAAACCTACTCCTTCTGCAACCCCTGCGTCTGGGCTCCTTGAAATGGCCAAAATTAGGAGCTGTCTGTGGGTTTAGCAGGAAAGTGAATGGGAAGAGCTGCCAGTGTGTGAAGGACACCTCAATTAGCAGGGAAGCCCATGGAGGAGAGGTGCCAGGACCAGGGATTTTCCTTGAGGCTTTCCAGCAATTTTAATGAGAGGAAGGGTCCCCAGCAGAGCCTGGGGGGCTGTAGCAAGGAGGCAGGTACCTGGCCCCTCTTAATGGCCCTGCCTGGCATGTTCAAGGGTTTGTCACATCCCCGGGTGCGAAGCAGGGGGGGAGAAGGGGCCCGTGGGCTCACCCCGCAGGAGCTTTGCCCACGAATGCTGCGGGAAGGCCATGTCGGGACCCCACGGTCTGTCCTTGCGTGGGAAACCCTGCCGGCACTCAGTGCAGATGGAAGCCCAGAGCTCGTGCGGGCTGTCTTCCAGCCACACTTGGTTATACACAGGCTATAGGACATTGCCTCTCAATAAGCAGACCATTTAAGAGAAAACAGAAGGATTTGGTACCTGCCCTTGGAAAAGTCCAGGCAGGGCTTGAGCCACCCTCTTGTATTCATGGCATCATAAAATCATAGAAAATATGGGTTGAAGAGAGCTCAGGAGGTCACATCCAGTCCAACCCCTGCTGCAAGCAGGACCAGCCCCAACTGCATCATCCCAGCCAAGGCTTTGTCTACCCAGGTCTTCAAAACCTCCAAGGATGGAGACTGCACCACTTCTCTGGGGGCATGTCTATACGGTGTGCCTAAACTTAATGCTGCATTTGCCTAATGTGCATTAAGGTGATTTAGGTGTGCATCTACACATGCATGTGCTAAGGCGCATTAACATGGTGTGCAGACCGACTTGGAACTCAAGTTAGTCCCAAGTCAATCGACATATACAGTGTTAATGCTTGTCTGCATGTGCGTTAAGGCACTTTAGCTATTCATGCCTAAATTTGAGACCAGGTCTCAAATTTAGGCACAAATAGCCTAAAATTGCCATTTTAAGGTGCATTAAGGGTGTGCACGTGAAGACCTGCACCCTTCATCTGCCTTAAAAATGGCTAATGCACCTAAATCAGCATGTGTAGACACCACACCCTGGGTAACCTGTTCCAGGGTTTTAGTGAGAGAGTCTTTCCTAATATCCAACTTCAACTTTCCTTTCTGCAATGTGAGCCCATTGCTCCTTACTCTGTCATCTGCCCCCACTGAGAACAGTCCAGCTCCCTGCCCCTGCCGAAATCATTGCTCCAGCTCATGCCGTTGCACGACTCTGCTCTGCTGCAGGTCTGAGGCCATCAAAGCATCCCAGGACACAGTGAGGATAAGGGCGTCGTACGTCCTGATGGCACTGATGCTGCTGTTCTGCTTGGCCCTGGCCATCTCTGGCAAACTTGTAAGTGTTCCTCTCCCTTCCTGGGCGAGGCAGTTGATCACACCCAGCACCCGGGGCGGGCACGCTCGTGTCCTCCTCCATGCGCTGCTGAGACGGTTTTGAGCACGCAGGGGTCACGCTGCATTCAGGGACGGCGGCTCCTGACCTCACTTGCTGTGTTGCAAGTTTCTTGTCGCTTGATGCTTAGGGACGCTTGCACGGCCAGGCCTCGCTGCACGGTTTCCCTTTGGATTGACTTGGCCGTAGCCCATCGCGGTGCCGCTAGCACCTGCGGTTTTGTCTCTAGCTCCGTGATGGCCTGTTTCAAAGGGGAAAACCGGTTGACTCCCCTTGACCGGGACTGATTGGGTCAGGCTTGGGTGGGATCCAGTTGGCCCTTTTCTTTTCCTTTGCTGCTTCATTTGGCCCCTTCTCAGCCAGCCCTAGACCCCCCAGGGAACGACCTGAGCAATGGTGGGATGATGGTGCTGGAGCCAGCCAAAACCAGCTTGGCAGGGGCTTTGCTTGGGGGCTCAGCACCGACCCCCCGCCGTCTGCCCTTGGCTGGAGGCTCCAGTGAGGCCCGGGGATGCATTTCCACTCGCGTCTTTCCCCGGGCAATATCCAAAGGGCACCAAGAGGAGCAGAGAGAGGCAGAAGGGGGTGCCCTTGGCCGGGGAAACGCTCTGGCGCAGGTGGCCTTTCACCTTGTGTTTTCCCAGGCTGCCAAAAAGGATGCCACGCTGGTGAGGAAGAACCAGGAGAGGAAGGCCAGGTGGAAGGAGGAAGCAGAGAGAGCCCGGGAGGCGGCGGTGGCCAAGGCCGAGTGACCCAGAGCGGACAGACAGGACCGGGGCACTTCGAGCTCTCAGGAGCTTCGTGGCTGTAACTCTGCCAGGGCGAAGATTTCACTGCTTCCCAACGGCTTGTTTCGGGATCCCAAAACGCGAGTGGCAACACCCGGGATCTCTGTGCCGGCAGCTTCCCTCCGGGCTTTTCGACTGCTCCCTTTGAGAGGCCCAGGAATCAACCCATTCTCTCCTAAGCCAAACATCAGGGGAAGGATGATGTGGCATTAGGGCAGCCTGGTGGGGGGGCGGGGGCGGTCAGATCTTTGCTCTGCCACTGACTCTCTAGGTGGCCACAGTCACGTCACTTAATGATGTGTCAAGCCCCATGTCTGACCTCCAGCCTGCGTGACCATGACCCCACAGGCGGCTGAGCCCAGACCTTCGCCCCAGCTGTCGCGGCACAGAGACTTGACCACCTCCGCCCCTGCTAAAGACCTCCAGGCAGACACCCTGGAAGGACCAGCAGAGACACGGCCGCCGTGGACGGCTTGGCACCCCCACCGCCGTGCGATAACCTTTGTCTCCGGGTACCTGCACTTTATGCACAGAGTCATCACCATGGCAGCGTCGCTCGTCCTGTGGCGCTGTGGCTTTGCTCTCGTTATCATTATTGTTTTTAAATTCCGGTCGTTCTCTCCCAGTTCCCACACGAGCTCCGTCGCCAGCGATGAACTGCCGCTGCATTGTTTTTGCTAAAATTGTATTATTAGTGGGGGTTTATTTATTTTTTTCAAATCCTCATAGTTCATGAATTCATCATCAAACAGCTGCTTGGCTACATCGAAAATAAATGCATCTTCTCACAGCTTCATTTAAAGTGTCGCCCAATTCTCCCTGATGCTGTTTAACAGATGGCAGCAGGTCCTAATGAAATATCGAACGTTACGTTTCGGGAAAGCGATTCAACTTTCGGGCCTGATGACGTGCCCGTTCCCTGCCTGTTGGGCGATGACCTAAAATGCTGGGCATCCTTCCTCGTCTTTTGGGCTTCAAGAGACTTCTTCGTGGCCGGAGGCGGACAGGAGGATGGGAGGCACAAAAATATGTCTAGCTTAGGCATACACGCGCGTGCATTTCCCGTGGCAACTGCCTGGCACGCGAGTGCTTGGCCCTGGGGATTGCACCGGGGATGAGTTTTGCTCCCACTCTGTGTAAGCGTGGGGCTGGCATCAATTAACGCTGCGTGGCGGCAGAGGCTTCCCATTCACTTTAAGGTATCATAGGGCTGGGCCTCCTGTGCGCTTAGTATTGGTAGCCCCCCAAAAACAGCCGCACAACAAGTGTTGCTATCCCCTGTAATGGGGTTAGGCCTTGCAATGCAAAGCAGCTATGGGCTGGGGAAGCTGGGAGCAGGCCAGGCAAGGGCCACGGGGATTTGGTAGCTCCACGTCCTGCAGGGACGCTTCCTAGGGCTGCAGTGGCTTTTCCATTGAGCCCCTCCGTGCTGGGGGACCAGGTCTATGGGGAGGAGGTGAGGGGCTGCAGACGTGGGTGGCAGGGCTGGGAGGTGGGCTGTGCACACGCAGCAGCTTGTCCTGCTCCCGGGGACACACGCGTCTCCATCCCCTCTGCAGGCCTTCAACCCCTGTGATGCTACTCGGGCTCTGGGTGCAACACAGGAATGGAGAGCAATACCCCCAGGTGACAGAAATACCCCCAGGTGAGTGAGCAAAATGAAGCCACTGCTCGTCCCCCCTCGCTGTCTACCCGAGGCACCGCGCAGCCTTGGGACTGAGCTGATAGCAAAGCATCCTGAAGAGACAGGCCTCGCTGTCTGGGGCAGGAAACTCCTGTGTTACACCTGTCAGCGGAAAAGAGAAAAAGCCGTGAGGATTCCCGTCAGGTCCTCAATTATAACAACCCATCAGCTTGGGTTTCCATTATAACAACCATCAGACTGGGTCGCTTGCGGGGACTTGTGAAGTGCAACTACTGCACCAGGTAAATCACCTGCAAGGGCTGTTTACAGGATCATGCATTTGAATAGGTAACGATGGCCAATGCTGGAGGTAAGCGATGGGGGGTGATGTAAAAAGCCACGGGAACAGGAGTGCGGACGGTTTCCCTCGCATGGGCGTCTCGCGGTAGTAACCGCAGATGCCACAAGAGGATGTTGCAGTGCCGGCTTTGCTCAGACACCCTCAGTCAGGAACTTCTGCATCTTCAAAGAGGTTTCATCCTGTGTTTGCAAAGCCCTTTGAAATCCCTTAATGAAACGCCCCTCATTACTGCAGTATCCTGTACATATAACAAGCTGGCCTGTACCACCCTCGGGTTTTCTCTCCGTTGCTAATATGACCCTTTCCAGGGGTAGAGTCGTCACTGCGGTGTTATCCGGTGGTCGACACTTCACCGCCTGTGTCACCAGCCCGCTCGGGGGGCCGCAGGAGGAGCGCGGCCTTGCAGCTGGAGCAGATGCAGTGGAGCCGAGAGGTTCTGGTTGCACGCCGGCATCCTGCGAGACGCTGAGTGCATCCCTTCGTCTCTCTGTCTGAGGTTTCCCCTTGGCACAAGAAGAAAAATCTTTCCCTGCTTTTTGCATGGGCTTTTTGCAGCTTAGCATGCTCCTTTGCCTGCAGGGAGAGGCACTGCAAATAGGCAGCCTTTAATAACAAGCATGGGAGAGGCTTTTCCAAAGGGCCTGGCATGGCTCTAATGCCGTGCTCGCTGAAGCCAGTGGTTGGAGTCTCCCTAGCATCGGCAAGAGCAGATTTAGGACAATCCCAGAGTATCTGACAATCCCCCTCGGCCCCCAGCTGCCAGGGGCTTACTGTCCAAGTGGGGCTCGCTTGTCCGGGAGCTTGCTGTGCCCCTCGCAGCGGCAGGTGTGCTGAGCTAGACCTGCACCTGGAAGTGTGCAGCTCAGGGCTGGGAGCATGGGGGACATTCGGGCATGCCTACGCCGTGCTGTCCTCATGGACGAGGCCAAGCTCAGGGGCTGTGCATCACCACCTGCGATGCACAGCCTGATCTCCCCTGTTTTTGGGCACCTCCTGGCACCTATGCTAGCGACGTGTCGATACCCCCGCCTTTCCGTCTGACCCTCTGCACGCAGGTTTTCCCCAGATCCTAGATCTTTCCTCAGGATCCAAGATGAGCTGTGCAATCTCATGCCTCAAATCATCCCCAGTCCCCTCCACGGTCAGCTGTACAGATGTGCAGCCCGCCAGGAGTTGCCTTGCACATCTGGGCTGAATCAGGCTGGCTTCTACTCCCAGCCATGGGGTCTGGTTATGACTCTGCTGGCAAAGCTGACAGCGCTTTTGCACAGGTCGGTGCCTACCTGTTGTGATTGCCTCTCACCTGCCCGGCTCCTCAACGTGATTTGGGGGTGCGGGACGGCACCCACATCTGAACCTTTGAGCCATGCATGCTTTGACAATCAAGCCTTTTAATCAGCAGGGAATGCAAGCAGGAAGCAAACGGCCGATGGCCATCGCTACAGCGCATCGCTATGCGCATGGATCTCAGCTTAGTGCGACAACGCTGCATCCCTCTCAGTTGCACAAGGGGAGCCCACCTGGAGGTTCCTAAATACCTTTCTCCGGTCCTTATTCCCCAATTCTGCTTCCACCCTCCAGGTGGAAAAACAGCCTCAATACCTTTGTAAGTAAACAGGTTCCTCAATACCTTTGTAAGTCTAGGCCTAGCTCAGCCCTTGCTGCCGCAGAAGCAAGACTAAGCAATCCCTGAACTGGGGAATAAGGAGCACTTGCTCGTTCATTAGGCGATCGATGTCCTAGGGTCACTGGAGAGCAGTTTCCTGGAGAGGGCAGCTTAACGCACACGGACTCCTGATGCTCTGCTGCACCGTCCCCTAAGCTCATCAAATCGGGGTTAAGCTATGCCTCGTGTCCGGATTCAACCAGCTAACAGGGTCCCTGAACCCTATGGGAATAGCTTGTTGCCTTGCTTTCGGTGGGAGGTGAATATTCAGGCCCAGGATGCTAAATTGGGTTGGCCAGCTCTGCTCATGCCCGCCCCAGAGACAGGCTCATGGTCCCACTGACGTGGACTATACATTTTCTAGGGCAGGGATTGTCTCTTGGGTCAGCATGTGCAGAGCCTGTCGTGAGTCGGGTGCTGGTCCAGACCCGTGGCTCAGGGATGCTGCAGAAGAAATACGAACAATAAAGGAGCTCCCCCACCCAGCCTCGTTCAGCGCGTGCCAGAATCGGACCCGGTAGCAGACCAGGATTTACCGACCGTAACGTTGCTGCATGTCACTCAGCTAGAGCAGGAGTAATTGGGAGACTTTCCAGGTGATCAAGTGGAAGGCGGAAAGGGCCCGTTGCATGAGTCATTTGCTCAATGCGATCACGGCCCAGGTTTGTATTTCTGGTCCCACGGTGCATGTCAATGCCAACATAACTCATCGCGGGGCACGGCGACTTGCAGTCATCACTCTGCGTAGCTCATAACTCTCTGTTCGCTCTTCCATCATTGTCTACAAATTGTCCGGCAACACATTTTATAATGCCAGGGATCTAATCCGCGCCGAGGACATTCTGTGAAGGCTGTCAAGACATCATAACTCAGCGCTGCTCCAAAGGAAATGAAACCACCAAATACTATTTAAAATTATATTAAGGGACTCACACAAGGCTTCAAAGCAAGGAAATGCAATGCCCTGCTATTGCATTGCAGGTCACGCCGCGCGAGCAAGCCTCCAGCAGCAGGGGTGTTACACGCGGGAGTGACAAAGCCAAGCAGGCTGAGTGAAAGACGGGCTAAACTGGGCTCCTGATGCAATCTGAAAATCCCGCTTAGCAATTTTATATTTTACAGTTGTTAACTTGAAATTAAGAAATGCACAGAAGTGCGAGCGCTGCCCAGGTGCGCATCGCCGACGTGGTCCAGGACATTGCGACGGGCCTGCGAGCATCCGTCTCTGTGACGAGCAGCGCCTTTGCAAGCTGCTAGTGTCGAGACCCTTTATGAAACATTTCCTAGCCTCTCCGTGCCCTTGTTTGACTGGAGGAAAGAAAGAGCATGATCTCGTTTAAACTGAAGTCAGAGGATGTTCTTACGGTGCTGCAACCCTTTAAAGCAGTAGTGCTTGAGCTTTTTTCGACTTCGGGCACTCCTTGTTAGACTCAAGGTCCTCCTTGGCAAATGCCAGCTTTTGGTTCTCACTTGGTTTTTGGCTACAGAAAAGTTACTAGAGCAATTCTCCTGTTGCAAAGAGCTCAGGAAGCCCAAGTCAGGAAAGGATCGTTTCGACACTCTGGGTTTCTATTGGAAATCTCAGGGTTTATCTTATGGCTCATGTGTAAATGTTTGCACATCCAATGCTGCTAATACTGTGCAGAAATGCAAAACTCTAGTACTCTGGTTTAGAGATGATGATACCTTTTATTAGAGCAACTAAGAAATTGCAAAAAAATGATCTTTCTTTGCAAGCTTTCGGGCACATGCGCCCTTCTTTAGGCTGGGGATGAAATTTAAGATGGTGAAAGTCCCCTTAAATAGAAAATAAACTTAATTTTAAGCTGAAGGTGGATGCGTGCTCCTCTGGGTCCATGAGATAACAAGATTACCACTAATACTGCGTGGCGCTCCCCAGCCCCCTGAAAAGCCCTGGCACCCTGGCTGACAATCACTGCTGGAAAAGCATCACAGTCGGAGGAACTTTGCAACCAGACAGAAGAAAATAAAACCAAAGCAGGCCACAAATGAAGCTCCCCAACTTGGAGGAAACTCTTACAAGCCAATGAGCTTGTCACGCAGGTCCCAAAGAGATATCACCCTGGACTGGGCAGGTTTGGTACAGGGGTACTCTGCAGCAGATGGGATTATTTCCCCAAGGGCACCGCTGCTTTGGGGCCCATGGCAGTGTCTGTGTTGCTCTAATAGCAGCGATTCGTGCACCCTTCACGTACCCACAGACTGCTGCCACGTCCCACTGGGAATGGGGGGCACTGCTGGGTGGGATACCCCTGCCTGGGTGTCCTTCTGCATCTTGGCATCACTGCAAGGAGCAGCGCTGCTTTGACGGCCTTCCAGGCCCCCGGGAGCCGTGGCGTGGGGGCAGAGCAGGATTTGATCCTGGCACGCAGACCGGGCTGGGATGTTTTGCACTCTTTTATAAAGTCTCAGCACTCAAAGGCTGCAAAAAGGCCGCTCCGGCTTCACTGTTTAAAGAACCAGAACAAACTGTGACTATTCAGCAGAGCAAGTCTGGCCCCGATAGTCTGCTCCACCTCGCTGAAGCCAAACAGAAGTAAAAACAAACACGTCCCTGTGCCAGAACCTGCTTCTGCAGGCCCCTGCTTCGCACGCCCGCCACGCAGCAACTATGCTGGCCTGGGAAGCGATTTGCAATATTTCTTTTATAGGTGCAAACCAGAGCATCTCTCCAGCCCGACTCAGTCCCCAAGGATTGCCCTGGAGATGCAGCGTGAAATAGCACAGCCTCCTTGCTGGAGGAGGGATGAGAAGCTTGCTCCCAGCCTGGGGAACAGGAGGCTGAAAGGTTTGCACTGGGAAAGGGGGGGTGGGGTGTGCAGGGGGGGTCGATGTTTTCTCCGGGCAGCGTGACAGGCTGCAGGGCGGGTGGGAGAAGGCCAGACCTCGCCCTTCCCCAGCACTGTTCACCAGTCAGCACTACCTGCTATCATTAAACCCATTTTACGAGAGAGGAAACTGAGGGGCTGGCAGAAAAGCTGCGGTTTCCCAGCCAAGGCAGCAATCAAACCTGGCCCCAGGCCACTGCAGTGAGCATTAGTCCAGCATCACCCTGAGGTAGTATTTCAACCCGGGGTCTGGCCACGGCACCAGCTGCAGCGCCTGGGCTGCGAGATGACTCCAGGTCCCTCCCAGCTGCAGCTGGTGCTGGGGAGGGTCGTTAGCGCCAACTGGCGCAGGGTGGGTTCCTAGGCCCATTTTCTTTCTTTTTCCCATATCTGAGGTTTCCACCCAGAACAGCAGCACCCTGGGAGCGTGGATCCTGAGGACTGATGGCATTGGGAGCCGTGCCCAACAGCGCTCCTTCTTCCCTAATGAAAGAGTAAGTGCTGAGGCAGGTGAGGCTGGGAGGAGGGTAACGAGACCCAGCTCTCAGGGTTTTGGAGTTGCATGGAAAGGGAGCTAGGGTGATTTCTTACCTCCCCCCTGATGTGGAAGGTGGCTTGGGATTTGGAGAGAAAGCCAGGCCCAGAGGGAAAGGGAAATGAAGAGGAGCTTGCTGGAGCCCTGATTGCATTTGGACTCTTGTCCCTGCTGGAAAGGATGGAGATGCCAGGATTTCTGGAAGCCAGACAGGAAAGGGGTACGGAGGTAGGTGTTGCACTCGCTTCAAGCTGGCAAAGGAAGCTAAACTGGTTTGCCTGTTGTTTGGGGGGTCTTTGCCATGCGTGCATGCATGTGTGTGTGCCTTTGCTAAATATGTGTCTGCACATCTGCTCTGTGTGTGCATGTGTCTGCTAGGCGTGTGTCTTTGCTATGCACGTCCATATGTCTTACTAGGCACGTGCATGTGTGTCTTTGCAGTGCATCTATCTGCACACGGGTGTCTCGGGAAGCGTACCAACGGGGGCTGATTCTGCAAAGGGGAAAGCTGGTAAGGATGGAAAAAAAGAGCTCTTCCTCTGGCTCCTTCCTTCTTTCATGCTCTCAGCTTCTCCTCCAGGCCAAGGGCAATGTGTAAGGCTTCTGCAAAGCAAACCCAGGTGGGGTGAGCTGGCAGGGAAGACCTTCCAGCCCCAGGTCACCCCTTTTGCACAAGCCAGGCTCTGGCTGGAAGCTCACTGCCCGCACCCCCAGCTCACCCGAGTGTAAATGGGAGCGTGGCTGTTCACGTGGGGAAGCGCCTTTGTATCCTGGATGGTCAAAGGTCTGCTCTGTGGATCAGCAATAATCAAACTAAGCATCCTAATTAAACTAGGAACATGGGGCTATGGTCTGTGCCTTGCCCCTGGGCTCAGTCGCACAAGCTGATGGGGCTCCTTCAGTGCCCCCAAACCGGCAGCAGCGTGGTTTGGATTTGCACGTGTAAGATGCTGCGTTTGTTGTTTTGAATCATTAGGGTTTGGACGTGGGCTCCTCTCGCCCCCCTAAAAAGCTTGAGATGTGGGGGCTGACTCTGGCAGGTGAAGAGATGTCGCAGAGATACGGCCCATCCTAAAACATGGTGCTGAGGTTCCCAGGCAGGGCTTTGAGGAGGAAGGCTTGGTCGCGGGTAACTGGTCTGCAGGCTGTTCGTCACCGAAGTGCCGGTCCGGGCTAACGATGGACTGATGCATTGTGCTGCCCTACTTGTGTTCTGGCTCGTGAAGCGCGATTGCTGGAGGGAAGCTGGCCTGCCCGACGTGAAACGGTGTGTTTTCAATCTGTGTTGTGGTGTTTATCTGGAGAGGCCGTTTTATGGCGCACGGCCTCCGGAGAAATACAGGTCTTTCTCAAGGGAGGTGGAGCTGGAGGTGAAAGCCGGAGAGGGGAGAGCAAAGAAAAGCAAGTTTGCTCATAAACCCCCCCGTGATGGGAAATGCAAACGGGCGTGGATTTGTGTCCTAAGCCCTGCTGCAAAAGTGAGCAGTTGTGAGCTGCAGCAGGGAGGGCTTGCAGGTGTTGACGACCCAGGTAGACCACATCATGTCTGGGATGATGGAGCTGGGGCTGGTCCTGCTTGGAGCAGGGGGGTGGACTGGATGTGACCCCCCGGGGTCCCCTCAACCCTCCTTGTCTGTGATTGCAAGGAGCCTGCAGGAGGGCTGTGCATGCAGGGAGCATGGAGGTGGCTCGCCCTGGACCCCTGCACGTGGGTGCCAGCCCACGGCTCGTCCCAGACAGCGGAGGGTATTGCTTGGTGGTCGACATCCTGCTGACTGAAGAGGCGGATATCATTTGCCAAAGCTATAGCTGCTTAACACTGCCTGCTGAGACATCGCCCCTGGGCACGTGGGCCGCTTTGGCCAGCCCTGCCTCGGACGCTTGTGTCCGGAGAGCCCCTCGCAAGCACCACGGACGCGTTCCCATGGGCAGAGATGCTCTCCGCCCTCAATCCACGCAGGCCAGGGAAAACGCTCCCCTCTCACCACAGCCACGTCCCCACCACCGATGTTGCTGGCGTGTCGCCGATGTGCTGAGTGCGGGTGGGAATCGGTGGTGTTTTCATGCCCGTCGCCAGCGCAGCATCTCCGGTGTGACTTTGCAGCGTAAGCCAGGCCTCCTCCTGCTTGCACCAACGCATCTGTGCCGCTGCACAGCTCTCACTTCTGGGAGCAGAATCGGGCCCTTCTCTCTCTTTTTCACCCTGCCTCGCTCGCGGGTTTGGGGAGGACGTTTAACGTAGCCCCCAAGTTACCTCCTCTCGCTTGAACAGACCGGAGAACGATTTTTAACCCAGGCTGGAGCCTAAGGCAGATTTGCATAACGCTTGATATAAAAGCGACAACACCTCCCACACTGCAACCCGAACGGGAGAATTTGTTCCTGCTAAGTTTTGTTTTTTTTTTAATTTAAGTGCTTGTAACAATGGAGCGATTCGGTGTTTAAGGACACTTTGCAAGTCCTACGACAATCGCTCGCTGCCGAAAAAGCTCCCACCTGACACGCCATCGTGGCTCGCAAGAACATCTGTAAAGTTTTTGTGCCGACACCTTGGCACGTGTTTTGGGAGAGCTCTGTGTTAGGTCTTGCCAATTTTCCCCCTCCCCTTGCCTTGCCGGGGTGAGACTTGCTTAAGATTTAAATAGGTCCAGAATTTGCATGCTGCTTTTTATGCCTCTGGATACAGACAAATCCTGGAAGTGGAGGTTTGACTTTGTGAGCGCTAGTGAAGCAACTTGCATCGACACTGGGGCTAGGGGTTCAAATCCCCCGTCGAACTGTGTGGCAGTCTGGCACGGATGCTGCTGTTTGGCAGCTTGGACCCTGGGTCCACGCGTCCTGCGGGTTGGATCGCAGCTGCCGGAGGGGAGCAAAGGAGCTCTTGAACCTCTGGCGTGATAGATCATCTCCCATCACCTTCCCCATGAAGTCACCAACCAGCAGCAAAGTTCCCGCTGGATTTCATGGAGCCTTTAGCACCTCTTTTTTTGGGGGGGGAGGACCCCCCCTGTGTGGGTAAGACATGGAGGTGCTCTGGGTGGTGGGGCACGGGACTTTCTCGCTTCCCCGCTTGTCTTCCCGCTGCAAGCTCTATCCGGTTTCTCCCCTCTCTGATCCCCATCCCCGATGCTGGGGACATGTGGTGGGGACATGGCTATGGTGGGACTGCTTTCAAGGGCAAGACAGAAGGAAAGAAAGAGTCAGAAATCCCCCAAACCCATCTTGAAATTTCTTTTTTCCCATCATTTTGTTTTCTTTGTCATGATAATATTTCTGATTTTTTTTTCCACATGACAACAATCAAATAAAAACAATACAATCTTAATGAATAAGTAAAATCCAATAAGAAAGCATATTATAATATTCAAATCCTTCCTCCCGACCCCCTGGGGAGGTGCCAAGAGAAGGAAATCTGAGGAAAAAAACATCTTTTTTTCTCCCCTCCTCTTTTTCCAAATTAAATGACCTATATAAGGCAGCTGAATGGTTGGCAGAAACCCCCATTTCTTTTCTGTCTCAAACTCATCAGTTCTGCGACCACGAGTCAACCTCCCCTTAATAAGAGCCGGCGCTTCCCATGGACGACGTGGCATGCCAGCGGTCCGGCAGGGCGCCCGTGGCTTCGGACTTTCTCTTTCCGATCCTGCATTCGTGGCTCGGCGCAGGAAGCAGTGGGCTCTGCCGGGCTTTCGGATCAGATTGGCAAAGCGGCAGGTACAACCGTCTCCTGAAGTCGCCCATCTGCTTGCAGCTCGCTGCAGCCTGCGGAAAGCAATATGCTGTGCACCGCCGATGTTGAAGCATCTGCTTTCCTCCCAAGGCTTTCAGCCAGGTTAGCAGAAGGAGATGCAGTGCCTTCCCGTGGCCCTGGTGCCAGAAGGCGGCTCTGGAGATGCCTCAGCTGGCTCTTGGAGGTGCCCCTATTCCAGCTGCAGGGATAATTTGGGGACGTGCATTAGGGGGATTGCCACCCCCGCTCTTCTGGGGTGACGGAAGAGGTCATAGGAGGCCACTCAAAGCTTTGCCTGAACGGCTGCTTTGCATTGGGCTGGGCGCTGGGGCAGACCTGCCCTCGGCTGGGCCGCGGAAGTTGCCTTGTGCCTCTTGGTGCACGCACACGTGTGTGCACACCTGCACACATACTCACACCAAAACTGAATGTCCCGTGGGGAGAGCTCGGAGCGGATGAGCCCTGTTCCTGCCGCCGCCTCTAGCTGCTTGCACGTGCTCTGGGCCGCACGCCAATGCATTTGCGTCCCTTAATGAGTTCGCCGCTCTGCTCCCCCAAACGCCCTCCTCTATTGCACCAAGGTGGGGAGGAGCTAATAGGACTTTGGAGCGACTCTGGCCAGTGAACCCCCATTTCCAAGATGATGGGATTGTGCTCGTTCGTGCAAATAGAAACAAACTTCATAATAATTGCCATAGCTACCAAAAAGCTCTCTAGGTGTTATGACAGACTCTTAAACTGTCAGTGCCTCATTAGCAACCTAGCCTGGAGAGAGAAATCCATTATGCATGTAGACTGCAAAAAGTAAGTGAGCATTAATGTATTGAATTTATTAGCCTCTGCCTGGGAAATAATAAGCTCCGCTCGTCGAGATTCACCTAGCCCAGAACGAGGAGCCTGCGCATCGGTGCGGGGCTGGGGCAGGGCTCGGCGGAGCTTGTCCCTTGCTCAGACTCGGCTGCAAGCTGCAGGCAGGGCTCCCACGCAGCACGGACAAATGCAACGGGTGCCAGGTGTACGCGAGAGCCCCTGTCCCCAGTGGGGCGTCCAGTCAGTGTCATGTCGACTGCTGGGACCCCCCCGGTCCCTGTGCCTGCCCCGTGCTCCGGGTCTGCACTGCCGGGGTATGTCCGAGGGGTAAGTTCTCTGCCCAGCCGCTCCAGGGATCTTGCTCCTTGCTCCCAGTGATGGTGGTCGTCACGCCGGGCATGCTAATGACTCCCCGTCACTGCAGCACATGCGCTGCTGAGAGGCAGAATTGCTCCAGGGGCAACTTCGCCTCCTTGTTAAACTGGTGCAATGATTGTAAACCAGGCCGTCGCGGCACCTCGGGGTGCCTGGAGATCCTTCCAAGGGTCGTGCAGGATGCCGCGCCACGTGAGCGCCGGGAGGTGTGCAAGCGTGATAGACAGCCTAAACCCAGAGGTTTCAGGTAGGAGCCCGCAGCATGAAAAACATTCATGGGATTTTTCCCAAGTTCTTTGCAACAGGAGAATTACTTTATTATTTTTGCATGATGGGAAAAAAAGGAGTGAAAAAGAAGAGCTGGTGTTTTCTAAGTGGCGACTTGAGTCGAATGAGGGGTGCGTTGAGTCTACAAAGGTTGAGAAGCACTGAGCTAAACCAGTGCCCCCCTACGCAGGGCCGTGCTGTGGTTTTCTTCTGCAAGGGCACACGAGTCGGGGGCAGCAGGGACCCTCTGTGCCCTTTCCTCCCCCAGACTGGGGTTGCCTGCAGGTGCTGTCTCGTGAGCGGCCTGCAAATGCACTCGCCTGTGCTTCGTGGCACTGCCCCGTAGGAGACGGCAGAGCCCGTGTGTCCTGCCGTGGGCTGCGGATCAAGGCCACGCTGGAGCCAACAGCCAGGGGAATGCAAACTTGTCCGTGGAAAAGCAAGGGCTGCAGGGGAAGCTGGGCAGCACGGGGTAGAGACGAGGAAGATGGGGAGCAGACAAGAGGAACTGGTAAGCCCACAAGGCCTTGAGGCTTGTAGGAGGGAACAAAATGTATTTCCAGCTCTACCTGCCCGACTCGGGGGCTCCTGCCTGGCCGCACCTCTGTCCCCCGCGGCGGGGATTGTCGGCGGAGATCGCATTACCCGTTGAGCCCGGCAATGCAGCCAGTTTTCTCTCCAGCTTACAGCCTGTTCATCCAACCCGCACTTCCTTAAGTGGACTTAACTGGGCATGGGATAGAGCTCCTGGGGATTGTATGAACAACACCAAATCCTATATCTGAATATCCAAGATCCCCGACCCCAGACCACAGTCGGGGCCTCTGCATAGAAAACCAGCAATGGGGCGCAGGGAGGTGTGACAGGCAGGTCTTGCTTTCCACCACTTTCCAAAGGCAGGTGACATCCAGGACCTGAACGTGGGGCTATAACACACGCCCTCTGAATAGCTGTTTGGAAATGGAAGAGAAACTTTATGAATGCATATTGGTAAAAATATAGTTGTCGAGCTGCCTGGTGCACAGGCCATAATGTGGTGAGCGGAGCAGCGCATTATGACATGCATAAAATTAGTGACATTGTGTTTTTGTTTTCTCCTTTGATTAGGAAAGCTTCTTACAAGTGGTGTGTTTAAAGAGATATTATGCAGGATAGCGATAACCAGTTTTAAGTCATTATACAAGCAGTTTAATTTGATGTTGCTCTATAAATAATCTAAGTGTATTTGCATGCATATTTTGTTGACAGGAAGATAAAAACTATAATTCCTAGCAACAACATAATGATGTTATGACAGTAACAAAAAAAAATTACATCTGCCATTCAAGACTTAACTGCTCAGTCATTAGAAGATAAAACTTTACCACCCCAAGCAAACATATAATGAAAACAGGGTACCCATCTAACTACAATCTACTCCTCGTGGGAGTGGAGAAATACAGTATAAGCTACACAAGTTAGAAGTGTACCTTGCTTCATGCTTTCAGACTTGCATCGACTTGAGTGGGCTTTTGTTCAGGTCTTGACATTTTTGCAGGTAGTTGTTTCATCTTGTTTATATGCTAATGTATCTTTTTTCCCTAACGAGCTTCCTGTACCAATATTTCCTGCAAAGAAAGTAGTGTCATATGTCAGGATGTTCCCCTTTTTAGAATAGATTTCTCTTGTATTCTTTAGTCCAAATTCAAGCCTAATAACCCATTGCTGTTATTTGCAAAGCTCAAGAACCGCGTTGCCTTCAGTTAAGATGCAGCAAAAATAGCTGCCAAAGCTGGCAGGAAAAGGGAGCAAACAATGTGTTGGGTGCGTCAGGCAGAATTCTCTAAAGAAATACAAATCATTAGTTTTTTCCGGGTGGCAAAAGGAGCTGTTTGATTTGGAGACCACCTGGTTTGGACTCGGGCACTTTGTGATGTGTTCCCCTTTTTTTAAAATTCTGTTTCCTACCCATTGGCCTGTAAAGTGAAAGTCAGGCAAGGCCCAGGGGCAAATCACCATGCAGGTTAGGGGCAAAGTCACCCGGCAAATGCAGTCCTCTAATGAAGAAGAGAAGACACGGTGCCTGGATGAAAAAGAAAAATGTGCTTGAGCTGGAAGCGTCCTGTCCTGACCCAGAGGAAAGCATGAAGCTCCTTGGATTAAATGTACATGCTGCAGATGCTGCATTAGTGGGAGCGTTGCCAGCAGGTCAAGGGAGGTGATTCTTCCCCTCTATTTGTGAGGCCACATCTGGAGTCCTGTGTCCAGCTGTGGGCCCCCACTACAGAAGGGATGTGGACAAGTTGGAGAGAGTCCAGTGGAAGGTGACGAAAATGGTTGTGGGGCTGGGGGACAGGACTGGTGAGGAGAGGCCGAGGGAACTGGGCTCATTTAGTCCGGAGAAGAGAAGACCGAGGGGGAGTGAATAGCAGCCTTCACCTCCCTGCAGGGGGGTGCAAAGAAGATGGAGCTGGGCTGTTCTCAGTGGGGGCAGACGGCAGGACAAGGAGCAATGGGCGCAAGCTGCAGCAAGGGAAGTTGAGGTTGGATATTAGGAAAAACTCTCTCGCTAGGAGGGTGGTGAAGCACTGGAACAGGTTACCCGGAGAGGTGGCAGAGTCTCCATCCTTGCAGGAGTTTAAGACCCGGCTAGACAAGGCCTTGGCTGGGATGATGTAGTTGGGGCTGGTCCTGCTTGGAGCAGGGCATTGGACTGGATGTGACCTCCTGAGCTCCCTTCCCACCTGAATTTTCTGTTTGTTTGCCCATCTCCTCCTTTCCCAGCCAAAGGATTTGCTGAAGGACCTTGATACCCTCCTTGATCATCCCCATGAGACAGGGAACGGGTCTTTAAGACCTCCATGGGGTTCATCCCCTAACCTCCAAGCACGCTAGCCAGGCGTCTCCATTTAAACCTCCTGCGTGCTGGATGCACGTAACACCCCTGGGGGACATACGCCGGGGTATTGAGGTCTCCTGCATTTGTTCACATGGCATTTGTATGTAGACATTTCCACAAAGCAACTGGGTGGGAAGTCGGAGGGTGAAACCTAGCGTCTCTCAGCTGGACGCTGCCTCTCGCACATCTAAATTGGATTCCTGATGTCACAGTGATGGTTTCCATAAAAAACGGGAAAGTTATCCGGTGACTCTGGCGGCTGGCTCCCAGGAATCGATTAAAAAGAAGTGGCAGCAAACAAGATTGATTGTCAGTAAACCCAGCGACGAGAGCGGAGTCCATCAGGAATCCGTAAACAGGATCCTAACTTTTACTCATTAAAGACTAAGCATCGCTTGAAAGGAAATTAGCACCTGGCTGTATCTGGACGTGCTGGCTCGCTCCGTGGGTTTCTTACTGAAAACGCACAGCAGGGCTGGCATCGTGGAACTGGGGCTTTCCAGCATCTGGGGTTGGTTTTGTGAGCTCTGCTTTCCTTTCCCCGTGTATCGCCCCACAAGACTTTGCCTTAACGCAACGAGCAATTTCCCCTACATGCACAAATAAATAAAATGGAGCTTGTTTCCCCCCAAACCAGGCCAAGTTTGGGGGTGTGCTGCCATTTTCTGTTTTGTGGCTAAGGGATGATCCAGGTGCTCCAGTGACGAAGGGAAACCCTGCACCAGCGGGGACCTTTTCTCCACACGGGATTGCATTTAGCTTTCAGAAAATCTCAGCCTGGTGCAAAATGCAACGCACGTCAGAAGCAGGGGGGTTTGGGAACAGTCACCTCAAAATGCAGCCTGGCTTCGGTGGGGTTGTTCCCCAAGCGAGGACTACAGGAGAAATGGCCTGGAGGAGGATACATGCTCTGAGCTTGCTCTCAGCTCTTGCAAGAGCTGATCTTAAAAATGTGAAATTGCAGCGAGTTAATCCAAGTGGGAATTTGTGTTCTAGTCAATTTAGCAGTCGTTCTGGAAGAAACATTGCCTCTCAGTACAAGGCATATGACTTCCATAGGGGGAAATACATAATGTCCTATTTACTGCTACCTGGAGTTTATGCTTATATAAAGGGCTGGTGCGAGGTAGCAGGCAGCGTCTGACAAGGATCTGGCATATCCCATTATAGCTCACCTGGGAGGGTCTATGCCACACTCATTACACTGGCATTTGCACACCCGAGAGTGCTGTCAGCTCTTCTTGTTGTCTTCCTCCCTGGGTGCGTCTACACGTTCATTAACGCACCTTTGTTACTGCGCATTAAGTTTAGTACTTGCATAATCGAGCATTATTTGGCAGTAGCCTTTTTAGTGTAGATGAGGCCCCTGAGCAGGGACATCCTCCCCTACGGATTAATCCAATGATCCCATCTCTATGCTTCAATCAACACATATAGATATAAAATGATTAAGCAAATGCCCCTTGATTTGAGATGGGAATTGCAAAGAGCTCTCTGGGAGCGACAGCGGCATGTGCTATGAGAAGACTCATAAATTATCCAAGCAGAGTAAGCTTTTATTGCACATCAGGCCTTAAACTAAATGGATCTCAGATTGGAAATAAAGTAGCAACAGCAGAAATCTGAGCGTGCAAAACCCCAGTGTGAGGATTATGATCCTGCACGACTGGAGACGGGGCGTGTGAAGGGTGCCTGCTCCCCACGTCTGTCCAGAAATCTCTCAGTGACCCCAAATGCCCGGGAGGCATCTAGACAGACCTTTGTTCTTAGAAATGGAAAATGCGGCTTTGAAGCAAAAGGACAACGTTTCCATATATACGTGTCGAAGCAGAACGCATCGGCCAAACTTCTCCTTTGTAAACATCCGTGAAATATCGCGGCACTTCCAGAGGCCTTTTATTCCTCTGAAACTAGTCGCCCGACTGGACCCCAATTGCAAACGTCGGCCCCATCCAAAGGCACGTGGTCAAATCCGCGGCTCGGGGAGTATTGAAGAATGAGGCACGTCCCCTTCTGCGCTTTCCGGGACAACTCCCAGAAGCAGCTGCCCCCAAGTCTTGTGCAGGGAGGTCTGTGGTGAGCAGCAACGTGGATGTCGGGAGAGACCGGGCCATTGGTGCAGAGCACTGCACGCAGCTCTTCACCCCCAGTTTCACACCCGTGCCAGGGTGACCCCAGGACACGATCACCAGCAACACGCTGGTGGGTCCTGAACTATTCCAAACCTGCAATGGAAAGACGGACCTACGTTGCCCCAGGCAGGTAGGGCCGACATAATAGAAAGAGCTGTTGTTGCAACATCTAGGTTTTGTGTTGGCACGTACGCGTGTAATCTTGTGTTGCAGGGCCTGGCCCAAACAGGATAAAAGACCTACCACTGCCAGGAGCGCTGCGAGCCATCTTGTCTTGTCCTGCGGACTGCAGATAGCTTTGTCTAGTCCCGGCCACCCACAGATGTCAGTGAGTTATGCAGCAAGGCTTGCCGTTGTGCGACACACCTAATTGCACGGACTTGGATAAGGGAGGCATTGGATTTAATGAGACTTCCTTAAGGGGGGGGAGGAAAGACCTTCTGCGTGTCCACTGAAAGAGCACAAAAGAAAATGGTAAAACACCACCAAGAAGTGGGTCAAGGCAGCATAAGCAGATCCTTCCAGTAACCCCCAGCCTTAAGACATGGCTTTTCAAGTAGCACAAGACGTCTCCCCGCACCACTTGTTTGCAGGCATTGAGCAGGTAGCCAGGCTGGGAAGGGGAGCAGACGCCTCTACACGGACAGGGACTGAGGTATCGTGCTCCAGCTCCCGGCTTCCCTAGGCAGAGCATCACATTGCACCTGCAGACGCAAAGGCCTGAACCTATGCAACAACTTCCTCTCGCTACGGGACCTTTCAGGGCAATTCTGTGCAACTTGGGGACCGCAGCAGAAGGGAGAGGTGATCCCAGCTCCACCAGCTCCTTGGTGAAGTGGGAAGAAGTCGGAGAAGCTGAGAATCCTTCACTTGACATAGGAAAATTGAGGTTAGATATTAAGAAAAACTTTCTCACGAGGAGGGTGGTGAAGCACTGGAAGAGGCTCCCCAGAGAGGCGGTGCAGTCTCCATCCTTGCAGGCTTTGAAGACCTGGGTTGACAAAGCCTTGGCCGGGATGATGGAGTTGGGGCTGGTCCTGCTTGGAGCAGGGGTTGGACTAGATGTGACCTCCTGAGCTCCCTCCCAACCCTCATTTGCTATAATTTTACAGTCTTGAGAGGTCTGATTCCTGGGCCAGGTTGCACTTCCATACCCCTGGGAGAAGCTGCTGGTGTGCAATGCAGGTAAGGGAACAAAGCCCGCAGAGGAAAGTTGAACCAAAGCAAAACTTGTAGAGCCCAGCAATAAGCCAAGCACCGCCTGGGAAGCATTTATCCCCAGCCCCGAAGAGACCCACGGTGACAGCGAATAAATGTTGCCTTGATCCAGCGCTCTTCGCCCAGGTGTCTGAAAGCACGATTGAAGCGGTGAACGAATGCTTTTGTCTATCCGCTCAACCCCCGAGTCTTCTGATGGCTGTAACAGCTGGACGACACGTTTCATTGGCGCTTAACGAGAAAACGGTGCTAATCGCTGTAAAGCCATCCTGGCTCATGTTCTTGATGCGAGAAGCCTGATTTGTTCTGATCTTTACATCGGAGGGGTAGTTGCAGCTTCGAACCTGGCACGCGTGCAAGCAAGCTAATTCCCTGCAAAAGGGCCAAGCCCCGTGAAATATAACTCGGCTGTTTTAATTGTCACGCAGCTGGGTTAAGTGTTGGCTTGTTATGCTGCCATTAGCCTTCCCAATAAATAGGCACATTTGTATCTTGTGACAAAGGTGCATTAAAATAGTAAATGTATCTCGGGAAGCTGCAGCGATGCCAAATGTGTGCGTGTGTGTGGTGGGGGGATTTTTATTTCAATGGCTATCGAACTTAGTCTTGGAATAAGAAGAGGAAATATCGGGCCCAGGGCACATACAAGCAACGAGGCAGCGTGCCACCTCCTGCTCCACAGAGCGACCCAAAGGGCAGGATGGTGCGAAGGTGTCCCGTGGCAGGAGGGTGTCCATGGGATAGTCTTCAACTAAGGCGGCAGCAGAAATGCAGGATTGGAAGCTGCAGACTTGTCTGTTGCCAGGATTGGATTTCTTCAGAGAAGACCTTTGGTTGGAGACTCCTCTTCATGGGTTGAGAGCCAGGCAGTGAGATCCATCCATGAAATGCCCGATGATCCACCTGAAACAAGTGGGGAGCCCAGGTCCGTGAGCCCCAGCGAAGCAGACGTGCAGCAGAGCTGTGCGTGTGCCCAAGGGTCTGGTTTGCACACCCGGCAGACCCCAGTGCTACGGGGTCAGTGGTGGGGTGGCGTCTTCGGGGCATCGGCTCTCTTCTCTCCTACGCTCCTGCAGCTTCAGGCCAGCGGACAACATCCCACCCTCTTGATTGTTGGGGATCAGTCCATGGCATCCCGCGGCAGCCGTTCTCTTCTTCCCCAGCCTAATAGGGTCTGTGGGCCACTAGCCCCATGCCTGCCTTAGCAAGAGGCCCTTATAGGAGGGCAAGTTCGAGTTGGTCCCTTGTAGCTCCAGTGCCCTGGGACGTGGCGGATCAGTGCCCTGGGACGAGGTCCGAATCTTAACGCAACACCGGCGTGGACCTGACCCGTGGCTACCCCGAAATCATTTACGCACCAGGGATCAATTTGACCCCAAGGACTGCAAAGACGAGTTGGGAAAAGTTAGAACCAACAACTCTCATTTTCTATCAGTCCAAGGGAGGAAAGTGGAAGAGGAGGTGGATGAAAGGGAGGGCAGCGCAGGCGGGAGGCGTGCGGTGACGTGGGGCCTGCCACCGTTCGGGAGACACGTGGGCAAGCACCCGAGTCACGGAGCGGTGAAGCAGATTTACGGGAGGAGGAGAAGTGAGGGAGACCTTGGCGGAAAGGAAGTTTCTGTCTGAGAGGAGCAAGAGCAACCGGCGGTCGCTGTTAGTGCATCGCAGTTGCACAAATCCCCTAGTCCCAAAGGCAGGGAAGTTCCCCTGCACTGATTTGCACGTGTGTGTGAGCTTGCTGCTTCCTACGAGTTCCCTGTTGGCATTTCTGTCGCATAAGGCTAGTTTCTTTTCATTTTCCAGGGCACAGACACTTGTCTCTAGGGTTGCCAACCCTCCAGGATTGCCCTGGAGTCTCCGGGAATTGGATAGAAATCTCCGGGAGATGCTGAGAGTCACCCGGGAGATCAATGATGGGGCATTCATTAAAATAAATATTAAATGTCGAATCCAATTTAGGCAGGAGCCCGGTGGGTTTTTAAAATGTCATAGTAATATGCATGTGTCTTCCTGACAAAGTCTACACACCGAAATCCATACCTGATATATGCAAGTAAGCGACTTTCACTTTGAAATGCCTCAGGGGTGCACTGGCAGGATAAACCCCGTCTGATGCCGGGCACCTTTTTCTTCTCTGTTGTTAACTGGGGATGAATTCAAAGCTGAGCTGAATTCTGCTTTGTCTCAAATCTCCCTCTGGCCACGTCTTGCACGGCATGGCACGGCACTGTGTGGGGGTGAGCGCGGGCAGCGCTGGTCCCCCGAGACCGCAGGGTACTTTCCGTCAGAGGGCAGCAACATTTTGTCTCCGCAAAGTAATTATTTTGGTTAAACTACTGGGTCCGGACTGAGTGCAATGGAGAGAGCGATCCGGTGGGTGCTTCAGGGAAGGTTCCTTCCAAAGGGGAATTAACTTCCATTAAAACTAAGCTTTGACTTAATTATTTTAGCTGCATTGGGATAATTTCAATTAGCTCTTCACATCCGATGCTATCGCTCCCGTCTTGCTCAAGCGGACATTGGCACTCTTTTCGGG
>NW_005842103.1:1506716-1537962 GCF_000455745.1 Alligator sinensis
CGAAGCCTTTCCTGTTTTCCGTTTGTGTCTTGTATTTATACACCGGGCCTGATTGTTTATCTGATTGCTCAGGATAGCGAGGCCACTTCTCGGAAGCGATTTCTCCTTGATTAGCTTCAGCTACGGCGTGGGGGTTGGACTCGATGCCGCGTCTCTGATCCCACCAGCATCTCGACTCCCGGCCAAATGCATCCTCGCCGGTGATGACAAACACGCTTATAAAGTTTGTCCTGTGCAGGTTGCTTAGCAACTGCATCGCCCGCCTGTCACAAACAGGGTAGCGCTAACACGGGGCTGACGACGATGCTGGAAAAGGATCGTTTCGGCAGCTGAACACCAACGGTGGGACCCGAAATAGCAATGACTTGCTTTGGCAGGGCTGGCCGTTGCACCATAGCTCGAGGCTGGTGCAAAGCACGACGTTCTCCCTCCGCCCGAGAGGGCTGGTGCCAGGGGGCAAGGGCCTGGCTCTCGGCCACGGGAGCAAAGAGCAAAAGGGGGATCTCAAAGGAGGTTTTAAGAGGTGATGCCCTGATGCCTTGCTCCTCCTGGCTGTAGCTCCCATTCGGTGTCTTGGCTATTGACTTTTCCTCCTCTCCAATCTCCCCAAAAGAGACTTTTGTGAGATGGAAACACGGCACGTGCTCTCCCTGGATGTCCCCACGTTTTAGCCATCTTTATTCCTGAGCTCGGCGTGTCTTCCCGTTGGCTGCAAAAGCACTCCCATTGCTGAAAGACTTCTCTCTCTGAAACCTCCCGCTCGATGGGAACGCACATTTGTGGCTGCCTTATAATAATTAATACCTGCTTGGCTAATCAATACGTCTTTATGTATCTAACTCCCCCGCATGTTCAGAGTCTCTCTTTAATTACTCTGCTGCTGTCTTTATTCTGTTGCTAGCATTGGCTGAAACAGCCTTTTTTTTTTTTTTATATGTATAATACATGGTATGGAGTTGGGCTCGGCGCTATGGATGGGACCGTTTGCCATTGGAAAACTCCAGTGTGTCGGGGATGTTATTTAGGTCTAGGAGAGTATGGAGGGGAGAGAGGGCAGACCTGGAAAGGCCTCGCTCGTTAATTAAACAAACTCCAGGACCTCCGCTCAATAAAGATTAGTCTGCTCCATCCAGGACATCGCGAGTTGTCCACGCAGAAAACAGCTGAACAAATGACCAACCTGCTCCGGACTGCGCTCGCTCTCTCTGCTCCTCCTGAGAACAGCTGAGACTTAAATGATACCTGAGGCTTTCTTCTCTTGCTCATTCTCTGCCCTGCTGGAAACCGGATCAATTGAAAGCTCTTGGGAATGATGCTTCAGCTAATGTACATGTTAAATGCTCCTACAGTAAGTAATTGTCTGATGGCATTTTGTCGGGCAGTGGATTTATTTGATTCGGTTTCCATTAGTGGAGTCCATGCTGAGTTCTGTTGGCGTTGCCCTGAAGGGCCTGGTTTGGCGTTGTCATTTTTTCCTTTAAGCACAGGGCTGTGTCCCTTGACTCTGCCCAGGTTGGGTGTTCAAATGGTGTCCAGCACAAGGATCGTGGCCCTCCACTGAGAACTGCTAATATGAGCCGATAACCAAATCTCAGAGTCAGTGCGGCTTGACGTAGGACTCGGTACTAGTGGGCACGTCTACATGTGCGCATTTACTGCACAGTAGCCAAAATTACTGTGCAGTCTGGGTGCGCGTCTACATGTGCACACCTGTACTGCATAGCAAGTATGGCAACTTATGCTGAATTGAGTGTAAATTTGATACCTGCTTCATGCAGGTATCAACTTTACGGCCGAGAAGTGACTGCAGTAACGCACATGTAGATGCCTTACTGCGCAGTAATACTGTGTGTGTGTGTGTGTGGACTGACTTGGGATTAACTTTAGTCTCAAGCTGGTCCATACATGGTGTAAATGCACTTTAATGCTTGCACATATAGATGCCGGCCTATTCCTGCTTACTGCACAGTAACTTGCTGCGCATTAAATTTAAGCCGGTGTAAATGCACATGTAGACACACCCAGTGAGGAGCACTGGGATCTTTACTATGTGGGGCAGCTCGAGCCTGAGCCTCTCCTTGTCTGCTTATCTCCCCTCCCTCTAAAGATCTCGAGGCACCTGGTTGAATCACTGACTTATCCTCCCTGTAAGCCTGCTCCCAATAGATCCAGTGACCCGCTGCCTGCTTTGTTTAATTAATTTCTGTTGTTTCATTTCTTGTCAGATCTTCATCCTTCTTTTCTGTGATGATACCGTAGACATCGCACTAGTTATTTCAGGCAGGGACTCTCTCTTTCCTGTATAGCTATACAGTGCCTGGTGCATTTAGGCCCTCGTAGCAAACAGGGTTTTGTATTTTATCTATTAGTTCTCTTCCCTTAAAAGCAATTAATTTCCCCTTCTGCTACAGAGCAATGCAGCAGGATATATCAGAGGGAAGGGAGCGAGCGGGGTGGATTGCTGCTGGCACACATCTGAAGTGACAAGCACGTATTGGCAATCTGTCTTTGCCGGTTAGAAGTGAAGGCCAGGGAAAAGGAGGCAAAAAAGCACCCTCTGAACCCATCAGTGCCTTGTGGCCTCCTTTATTTCCTGCTAGCTCTGGTCGCTATGCTTAGGTCTGTTAGAAATGCCTTGAAACAAGAGTCATCTAATCGAACATCACAGACGTCCTGCTTCTGGATGACGACGTTGCCAGATTTTCAGCTCTTTTATCCCATGCCGAGAGATGAGTGCCATCTCCAAAACCAACAGGTGTCTGGCCAAGCCCGAGGTATTGA
Source organism: Alligator sinensis (assembly GCF_000455745.1). Taxonomy (NCBI): domain Eukaryota; kingdom Metazoa; phylum Chordata; order Crocodylia; family Alligatoridae; genus Alligator; species Alligator sinensis. The sequence continues at coordinate 1,509,498 of NW_005842103.1, forward strand.
GTTTTGGGATAACAATACTTCTGGGAGGTGGTGCCCACCGAAGATGAAGGCAGGTCCAGCCGGCAAAGGGTGATGGGAGCCAACCTACCCCCACCTCTCGTATCAGACGGGGCAACGTAGATCCGCCGAACACGTCTGCCCGGCTGGTTGCCAAAGGGAACCGACCCGGGATCGTGACCGTCTGGGTGCGGGTGCAGGAGGAGACGAAACACAGCGTTCGCACAAGGGAACGGCGCTGGAGACGGGTAACGGCCCACGTGAAGCCAATCAAGGACTGTAATTGCTCGTTTCCCATTAGCATGCGGTGTCCTCCTCTCGACGAACGTCAATGGGAATGATGGCAAGTCATTGATTATTTTTAGTAAAATTGTACATTTCTTACCTGCTTCCTTTTTAGCTCCCTGACACTAAAATTGAAGCAGAGGAAGCTCGTTTTTGTTATCGAACAGGAAGACTGTAATTAAGCAGTCCATCATAAATGCCTTTTCTAACTGAGACCATTATAGTGACTGGAAAGCCTTATCTAGCCACATAATAAGCTGCCTTTTTTTAGATATACACATGTCCTTTGAGTCTCCTTGGCCCTTTGAGTCGGTGTAGCAAATGCTAACCCCCCTCCAAAGTCCCTGTAGTTGCACGACTTCTGTTTTTAAAGAGCGAGCGTTTCTGTATTGCGTATTTATCATCCTAATTATGCAGCTTGTTGTCAATAGCACCACGCTTGCTCTTACTCCTTTCATTTTGTGCTTGCATTGTGACCTAGCCTTCTGTGTTCTGGATCTGCATTAAAAAAAAAAAAAAAAGTTGATTTGGCATCATGTCATCATGCCTAATTATAATCCCAAAATACCTTCACATGTGTTAACACAAAGATGAATGCCTTCTAATTAGAAGAGCCCAGGACTTCATGGTCGCTCTCCTCAGCAGAGGCTGCTGGAATTGATGTTGGAGCCAAAAACAGACAAATAGCAATGGGAGATTCATGAAGCGCTGCCATTCATGTTGGTTGAGATGGCAGTTTGGGGGGGTCTTTATTGGTATCGCTGATTCCTGGTGCTGGTTTATACATGCCACAGCTGCCGTCTGTTGAAAAATAAAGTGCTCTTAAATTGAAAGAGTTTAAAATTTCTTTTCTCCTTTCCAGGCTTTGTTTTAGGAAGCAGACGTGTGACAGGGTGCCTGGTCTCGTACCAGCTGCCCCATCCTACCACCATCTGTAGGAGGCTTTGGAGGACAGGTGAAAAGAAACCTATAAAACTATAGCGATGTGATAGAGCAGATTAAGGGTTGGTTTGTTCTGGTGTTTTTGTTAGAAAACGCCTGTTGGTTAAAACCAAAGGCAGTTTTCATCGTGGCAAGGGAGGGGATGTCAGCCCGGGTGACGGTGAAGCTGCAGTAGCTGCAAAATATCCCCCCCAGAGTCATTTGGGGCAAGGGGAGGCCAGCGGAGCAGGCTGGACCAGGGCAGACGCCTGCCAGCCATCGTGGCAGGCGGGTGTGTGGGCATCTCTCTGCCTTTGCTGCTGCCGCTCTACTTGGTCTAATGCAAGATATCGCATCTACCCAAAAAAGTCTGCCTGTGTCCTTACACCAACACGGCTACATCCAACGACCCCCACTTCCCTCCTGCACTCGGCACAGCTTATCTTTCATTGCCTTCTTGCTCTGCAAGCAATGAGGCTGCAGCGCGGGGGCCTGGGCAATGCCAGTCCCGGTGCATGCTAGTGCAATCCAGCAGCCACTGTAGCTTTCCAAGGGGCCACATTTTGCAGCGGCCCAGGAAAGGAAGATCACGATGAGAGCGGATCGCAGCCCACACCTGCCACCCCCCTGTGCACCCGGCTGTGGAGCGGTTCGAAGCTGCCGCGCATGCTCTTTGCAGTGAGAGGGGTGCTGGCTCCTTTCCTCTGGGACCTCGCTGGATTTGACCAGAGGCAGCTACTATTTATTAGCCACAATCCCCGGGCACCAGGCACTCATGTTTCCTTACTCAACAAATTAGCAAGGCTGACTTGATTTCAAGTTAAGGGTGTTATTAGGAATAATGTTGTTTTTCGAGAGAGAGAGAGAGAAAACCATGCATGTATGAGACACGAGGTCAGAAAAAACCGCACTTCTGTCCATAAAAACCAAGACTGATCACCTCCTACTTCTCCTCTGATAGTCGACTCTCTAGTGACGATGGAACAAATATTGCTGCCCTGCAGGTATCCATGCTGTTTGCCAAGCGCTTCCTACCATACGCAGCAAAGCAATGGGGGTTTGTTTCCATCACATACATCAACAGCTGAGCACTAACACTATATTTTCCAACACTGAAGAAAAACGAAGGGCCTGAATGCAGTTTTCTTCCTCAAGGAATATATCCATTTTATTGGAGATGGCAGAAGACTTCTGCATGAAAAATGTTTAGAAGTGTTTTTCCGCAGGTTTCAAAGAAATGATTCATCGTAAGTGAATGCTCAGTGCATTTAATTAGAGATTTCGCCCTCTTTTACGGCAGCAAGACGTGTACGTTTGCAAACTTAATCTTTCAATTGAATCTGTTTATTTAGGCACTGGCATGTTTCCCTTCTCTATGCTGCTTCCAGTGTTAAGGGGCTAGCACAGGCGATATTTTTTTCACCACGGTACCAGATTTCACAGTGAGCAGAGAAATAAGCCTGTGCCGGGCTCTTGAAATATTTTGCACTGAAAGAAAAATCAAATTCTCATCGAGAAACGTGGCTTTTGCAGAAGGCTAGCGCTCCTTGTGCGATGCCCCGTGGAACTGCATGCTGATGTGAAAAACTGCCCCCTCAAGCACGACAAAATGGTTATGGCTCTGCAGTGTTTTTCTTTAAAGAGCATCTTCCAAATCGGCTAGTGCCTAGCTTGCTTACTACCATTGGAGGTGTCGCTGAAATGCTGCAGAGCTGCAAAGTTTGGACTTCCAGGACGGCTTCTTAAAACCTGGCACTTCTGTTGTCCATCACTTGGGTTTTTTAATGGAGCTGGGGATCCTTGTCTTCTGGCTCGTTGGAGCATTTTCTTGTAGGTGCATGGCTGTGGGTGGCCACACGTGCCTATGCTGGCCAGGGCATGTTCGGCTACCTGGCCTGTATCTACTCGGGGCAGTTAAGGCAGATCGACTAGCGGGGTGAAGCCAGCATTTGAAAGTTAAAGCTCATTCAGCCATTTGGCTCCAAAATCGGAGCATCCCCAGACGTGGGAGTGAGAATGCGCACGACTTTCTTCCCTTCACTGTGTGCTCTGTGTGTGCGTCTACACAAGACACTTTAAGGCACATTAGCCTAAATTTAAGATGCATTAGGGCACTTGTCTACACATGCACGCACTTGAAAAATGGTGATTTGGGGTTAAGCATGCCTAAATTTGATACCTGTAAGTGCAGGTATTTAATTTAGGCGCGAATAGTTAGTTAATGCACATGTACACATGTTAAAGCGCACTAATGCTGTGTGTGTGTGGACTTAAGATAACGTGCAGTAAATTTTGGTGCGCTTAAATGCACGTGTAGACGTGCCCTGCGTGTCCTTCAATTCCCATGAGCAACAGGTTTGGGACTTCCCAACAATTAATTCCAGGGGTTGTTCCTGATGCAGGTTTTGGTAGGCTCTTTTCCACAGCTGGCTGCTAAAAGCATCTCCAGGTGAGAGACCGACCAACTTCGTCGGCTTTTCACAAAGGAAGTGACAGTGAGAAAACTTAAACAGACTCCTCATATGCCACGTTTCCTCACCTGCAACGTACCTCTTCCCCCAAAAAATCACCCCCCCCCCCCCCCAAAAAACCCCCCCCCCCCCCCCAACATTGAGTGTATGTATTAAGCAGGGAAACTGATTTTTCTGGCCAGGATAAAGCACCGTGCTTTGATTCCTGCTCTACCGTGCAGCAGCTGTTGCATTGCTATTCAGGCAGATGAGGGAGTCAGTTCAACCAGTGGCTCGTTGGTCTTCACTCCAGAGGTGTTAACAATTGTCTCCCCTTTTTAATGATCTTGGCGTTCCACTAACCTTTCTTAGGGCAGTTTGGCTGTCTGGTAGCTGCTCCTGGTCTCTCCTCCTATTTCACAGCCTTGGAGACTCTTCAGCTCTTTGCAGAATCATGGAACCATCCCCGGAGACCCGTCGTCAGCTGCAGCTAGGGTTTCAGCTTTAGTCAAGCAGGGAAGGAGAGGTAAAGCAGCTGAAGATTAGGGTCTGTACCTCCCTTCCCCAATGAGGTGTGCATTATAATCTGGGCTGTGTTATATGTGAGGAAATAAGCTATCCCAAGGAAGTCTTTACTGTCACTAGGGCCTTTTTAAAATTTATTTTAGTGCCTTCCTGGATTAGTTCTGCACTTCCAAAGCTTTATTTGATTATTAGTTGGTTCTCTGTAACTGCAACGATTGCTAATTCCCCTCTCTATAATCAAATATTTTGTGGGACTTAACTTCTGATGTATTCTGGATAGTGTTGTCTTAGGCCTGGTTAAATATTCTCAGACTGATTTAGCAAACGCTGCTGCCTTGATGTCATTAATGTTCTCTTAATGTTGCATTCTGGTGATAAACCTTATTTTAAATAAAAAGCCCAATGCTGAGCATACATTTTGATCAGGCTAACACTGATCTTCCTGTATTAATATGAATGAGGAGGATTAGTGTGAGCAAATTTGCAATTTCTAGAAGCTCTGGAAGTCTAACCGAACAGAAGAGGCTGGACTCCAGCAGCCCATTCACGGGGGGAGTGGACTGTGTCTCTCGCCTGTTTGTAGTCGCGTAACACGGGGTGGGCAAGTAGGGCACGTGCCCCAGGTACCACCTCGGGGGTGGAGTCGTGGAGGCTTCCTTCTCCGGTGGCCCACTCGGTTTGCACTCCCGTGCTGCACGTTGCAATATCCCAGATGGCGTGAGTCCATGGTGCAAGGGGTGCTGAGACCTGTAGCTCTGGATTCACTGCTGCTGCAGGGAGCATCAACTTTAATTTTGCTGACGAAATCAGCCAGCGTGGGCTTTGGAGGCAAAAAATGGGGAGAAATTTTCCTCTAGCAGTCTCAAACCCCATGGCTGCCCTAGAGAACTACACTTCCCAGGATGCCTTGCACTCCGTGACACACACTGCCTGGGCCTGCTGCTCTGGGTGCTGCTTGGTGGGGAAGGGTGAGAGGGGTCTGCCCCAGGCTTTGCATTCCTGTGCGATGCCTCTGCCTGCTTGTGCGCAGGTCCTCGTGCAATGGAACCGTGACTGTGGCTGCTCACGTGGACTTTTCCACACGTAGCACCATATTGAAGCCAGCAAAATTTGAAGCTGTCCTTCCCACAGTCCTGGTCCCCCTTGGCCTTGAAGTCTATGCACAAAAGAAGGGTGGTTTGGGCCCAGGTCCTGCCCTGGACCTGTTAGTGACTCCCTAGCTGACGATCCATGGCTTTGTGGCACGGAGGGTACGATAAACGTTATGCAAGTTCGAAATGCGCTGTTGCAAACAACACCAGGGTTTATATATCGGTGCAGTTTGTTCATCGATCGCTGCTGAGCTCTGGAGAATAATCCAGACTCGGACGTGGCTGTGAAACGGGTGCATTGCAGGGGGAGGCAATGCCGACCTGTACGAGCCCCCCCGGTACCATGCACGCTGCAGATGTACGCGGGCTCCCTTACGGGGGGGGGGATGCTGCCAGGCAGGAGCGACTCTATTACAGTCCGCGGAGACTCATGTCGGCGTGAAATAAGCGCCCGTGGCAGGAGGCTCAGACCCGTGGCTTTTTCAAATTGGGCCGTCTGCACGCTTGTCAAGCCTTTCTGCTCGTAAGGAGCCCTGAGAGTGAGACTCCCGGGGCTGTGCAATTTGCTGTAGAGCTATAAATGAGGAACAGTGTCATGGGCTGCCAGAGATTTCCAGGTTGGTTTCTCCATCTCACATAGCTCAGCAAAGTGATTTTAAATGAACAGGCGTCCACGGGTCAGTTTTCTTTCCCAGCCAGCCTGGCCGGAGCCTATTAGAGCATCTCTACCCCCCGGACACACCAGGGCTGCATCCAGGAGCAGCGGTCATAAATGATGGATTCCTTTTTCCTTTAAAACATCTTTCTCTCAAATTCTTAGCAGCTCTGGATCACACCTGGAGCATTTTAAGTGCAAACTCTTTTCTGCACCAAATGCTTCTCCTCGGCGCAGGCCAAGAAAATCCCTGGAGAGAAGCACCATGTGCCGAGATTGAACGCCAGGCTGCTGACGGCTCCCAAACGCATCGGGTTTTGCTAAGACAGCCGCATACAGCCGTCTCCTCGTTCCCCACCCGGCGGAAATGTATTAATCAAGGTGTACGAAGGACTTCCTTGCCCTGAAGCGCACTTGTTAGGGGTCAGAGCCCCTGAATGCAAATAGCTGGCCCAGGGGAGGGGGGAAAGAGAATCGATCTGCTCATAGAAATGCATCGTCCTGTGATCAATGCCTGCTCCCTTGGCACACGCTTTAACTGTTGTTTGATAACTGTTGTTATCAAATATAGATCAAAGTATATGAATCTTCGCTGTCATTATACAACAACGCTAGCTGCAGTCGCTCTCCCAAGTTAGCGTGCGTGCCCTGCACAGAAAGCGAACAGAACAGAGATCTCTCTCTCGCTCTCTTCCCCTCTCGCCATTGTTTCTTAACATCAGGGGAACTGCATAAATAGGGCCCCGATTTCATTTCATTACCATCCGTTACAGACTGCATTGACAGGTAGTCTATGTATCCCTCCGGGGTGGTGAAAAGAGAGCTGGAAAAGGCTGCGGCGGCGGTGTGTCAGACCTCTCAAAGTAGGGGCGGCTCCATTGAAGTAAGAGAGGTTTGCACCTGCTTCTGCACCTGCCTTGGGCTGCATTTTGCGGGTATTAGGATGCGGTGCACATCTGGGCATTTTCATCTCTCTGCAAAGCTCGGCGCCAGATGCCGAATCAGGGCAGGCTGCAACATCTCCCCTCTAAACGGCGAGTCTCAGGTGTGAGTACGCAGTATCCCTATAAAGGTGCTGGATGGATGGATGGATGGGAATTTGTGCAGAGTTTCGCTGGTCCTGTGTTTTTTCACCTGAATTTGTTACCGGTGGCTGGGTGGGGAGGAGGCTCACCTGCCCCCCGAGCTACTGGGCACGGGTCACAGCTGGAGATGGGCATGCAAATCTCGCCCGTGAGCTCGGGGCTGAACCCGTCGCTAACTCTGGGTCAGGAGGGAATCCCCATCCTTTGTCCCCAGCTCGGGCTCATGAAGACTGCCGTTTATGGGGACAGGTTGCTTTCCTCTGCATCGCAAGGCAGGATTGCCTTCCTGGCACCTTTTGAGTCTGAAATAACCTGATTCCTTGCTGACGGCAGCACCCTTGTCTTCCCCCCACCTCTTGACCAGGCTACATGGGTGCATTTCTGGGTGCACTGTGGCTTTGGTGAAGGAGAGGAGTCATCCTTGTAAGATCCTTTTGCAATTCGTTGAATGCAGAGACAAGTTCTTGGCCTCCGAGGCCTCTTCTGGCCTGGCGCTCGGGGAGCTCCTTGCACACCTGAGAGTCTGTCTGTGGGGATCGGGCCAATTTGCCGATGCTGCCGCCACGCAGCCCTGCAGACGCAGGTCCTCCACGCATGTGGTTTTCTCTGGTCGCTGTCCTGAGAGCTGCACCCTTGAAGAAAAGCGCCCGTGTGCTTATTGTGCAAGGGGCTGGGGTCATCCCTGCCTCTCCCTCTGCATGCTCTTGTGGCAAGTCTCCAAGAGGGTCCCTGGCCCTGCTGTAAGACTCCCCCTCCCCAGGGGAAAGTGTGGCCCTGAGTGACTTGCTCAATCCCTTGCAGGAACCCAGGGCTCCTTGGCCCCGATCCTGAATGCAGCCACCAAGAGCGTTTCCAAGCCTGTCGAGCGTGCAGCCCTGCTTGGTATCCTAGTTGTCTGGACAGGGATTTCAGCTCTCTCTCACCGTAATCTGCTCTGCCTGTAAAGTCGCCCGTCTCTTATAGACCCTGAACAAGGACACGAGTATATAGTTCTTAGCTGTTTAAGTCCATTTCCACATATATCGAGCGTACGCTGCGCGTCGCAAGCGTGCTCCTGCCGCCTCCGTAGCCATGCTGAAGTCGCTTTCAAGCAGTAAGCTAGGATATCGCCGTAGCCGTGTCATCCTCGCTTCGCACACGTCTTTGGAGAGGCTTTGCTGCAAAGAAGTGAATAGACTCATCTCTCCAGGCTGTTGCTGCGGGCTCCAGCTGCTCCAAATCCCATTCCCAGACAGGAACAGCACAAGACAGAGAAAATAGAGACGTCACAGAAACTTCTGAGCGGCACCAAAGAGCCAAGGGGAGACATGTCTAGTGCCGTCGCTGTCTCGCTATGGTGAGATGCAGCTGGCAGCATCGCTCTCCCCTTTTCCTGGGACGTGTCTGCTGGAAAGAGCATCTCCTTCCCCATGAAATCCTTCCTGCTCTGCCTAAAACCTCTGCGCGCCAGGTGCTTGCACCGCGCACGGCCCTTCCAGAGCCTGCAAATGGCACGGCATCCGGCGTTCCCCCAGCAAGGCGGGGCAGCTTGAATAGATGAATAGCTCGCTTGCATCTTTCTGGTTCCCTTGTAACTCGGCTGGCTGATGTGCTTCCCTGTCTTCTCAGAGTTCATCTATTTTATCGAACGTTTAAAATCAAAAACATGGGACCGTGCAGCACATTGAACCTGGACAGTTACTGGGACACATTTGCTTGCCGGGAGGGTATAGAGCGCGGCCTGGAGCCATCTCCCCCAGGAGGGTGAGCGCTCTTCAGCTCCTGTTTCGCTTCCAAATGGCCCTGCTTCAGCGGCTGTAGTGAGGATGGGAAGCCAGAGGCACTTCTGGGCTGGGTGAAATGAGACATTTGGCTGGAAACACTCTCAGAAAGAGGAATGAGAGGGACTGAGCATGAGGTTAGTACGAGTGGCACCTGCCAAGGAGACCGATGAAAGCCCAGATGCGGTTCCTCCTCCTTCCACGGTCAGAACCGCTGTCGTCCTCCTTGCTCGTTCGAGACACGTGTGCACGTGGACTCGTAGTGCGTTCTTGTGCTCTTCTGGTCTCAGGAGAAAAGCATCTTGGAGCAGATGAATGTTATTAAAAAAGCCAGTCCAGGAAAGGAGAGGATTCAACGGAGCTGCCTTTGAGTGAGGAGGGACATCCCAGCCAAAAAGAGACGGCAGGTGACGAGAGCCTCTTCTGTTCTGGCTCTGGATCCGTGCTGGGAAGCAGAACTGATGGCATGTAAAGTGAGCGTAACTGTATCAAAAAGTAAATCTAGGTCTTTGGAAACAGCCAGCCCCATTTCCTGACGCGGAGAGAGAGAGCAAATGTGTCCCTTCTGCTTTTCGGTGCCTGCTGAAGCAGATCAAATGCTGCTTTCTTGCAGGGTTCATTGTCAGCCTCTCGGACCCTCGCACACGCATGTAAACATTTTAAATAAGCATTGTACAAGCCACAAATTGGGAGTAGCTAACAGCAAATCATCTTATCGAGCATTCGGCACAGAACGTCAGACCTGTAATCCTCGTGCCAAAATTCAAGAAAAGTTTTAAGTTCATGAGCACTTTCCCACTTTCCTGTGAATTAGAGCGAGATGCAAAACACCTGCTCGTATGGCCCCACCGCTCCCAGAAAATCAGACTAACCACTTCCAGCCACTCAAGTGTTGGGCCAGTTTGGCAAAGAGCACAAGCTGCTGTTTCATAAGCTGCATTCGCTGTTATAGCAGTAAGACAGTGCCCGGAGCGCAGACGATGAAGTTGAAAGACTATAAGCAACGCAACATCTGCATGATAACCCTGTGTTTTTTACCATGCCTTTGTAGTGAAGGCTGCTTTCATATTTTTATGTGCAGCAGGGATGTGATGCCCTTCTCTTGTGCGCGCGATCCAGTGCACCTTCCCTGAATTGCAGCCATAATTTGTGAGCAAACATCAGGTGATTGCCCAAGGTCGCGGAGGGGAAAAGAGCCCAGCCCTTCTGTCTTCCAGACCAGCCTTTTGCTGCAAGAGCCGCAAGGAAAAGCTGGAGACGGGGGGAACAAACTCTTCAGCTGACATGGAAATTACACCGTCAATTATTCATACGCTGGAGCACTTGATTGTGTATCACTTCTGGTTGCGCACACAACACCTGCCTGACATAACCCTGGGCAGAGCCCCGCCATGTGTGCCTGTCGGCACGGCTGGAGCAGACGTGTTCAATTAGTCATAAGTTTCAAAGCCAGGGAATGAAACACGCAGGCCTCAAACATGAGATAACCCCGGAGACTTGCACCTCGCCATTAGCACAACTGCCCGGCACCGCTGGCCAGGCTCCGCGGCTTGCACTCTCGCCAAGCACCTCCTTCCCTGCGCTGGGGCGCGAGCAGCTTCCTCCAGCTGTGCAGAACATCTGCAGGGGGTGGGCAGCCGGTCTGGCTGCGGAGGGGGAGTGGGGCAGGGCAGGGCTACAGCCCAGGTGGTCCGGAGCACAGGCCGTCTCGAAGTTAGAGACAACTCAGATTATTGTTTTATGGCTAACATGGGAAGGAGAAGGCTGCATTTCAGGCCCCGGGACTTCTGTCCATGATATTGTTGGGCAAATGCTCCTACCTGGGAATTTTGCCATTAACAGTTCTGCTGAAAGAAATTTAATTGAGAAACACGGGGCCCAGCCCGGTCCTGGTGAAGAGAGTAGCCGAACCATCTATGACTTCCCTGCACGCAGCATCAAGCTGGGAGTTGCGGTACCAGCCCATGCACGCTTTGAGGGTATAGAGACTTGCTCTGCTTGGAGGGTTTCCCAGCCTAGCTATGTTGGTGAGAGTATGAAACCAGCCTCCCGATGCTGGCCAAAACCCTAGCGTAGCTGCCGTCAGACCTTCACAATGTGGTTTAAGCCTGACCAGGAGAAAAGTTGTCGTGCTGCATCTTTGTTAGAAGAGCCTTTGCTCGTAGCGTGGCCCAAGTAATGTTGGCAGTAGAAGTGCAAAAGTCTGGGTAAGATGTGCTGAGTTACGCTGCTGCCAATAAATTAGTCCCACTGGCGTCACACCGTAGGGATCTATCTGATTTCGAGACATGAGCTAACATGGCATTAATCATCGCGCCTTTCTCTGTGTCACCGATGTAAATCTCAGGAACGATAATACAGCCATTAATCAAACGGCATTCGGAAGGGAACTCAAAGCTTGGGAAATCAAAAGGACACTTTTTGTTCAAAACCGTGATTAAAGGGTTTGAAGATGTGTAGGAGAAAATTCTCATGCCGGGCAGTGGAGATTCGTGCTTCTAAGCCACTGTCTAAGACTCCCCTATTAACTCATGCAAATAATCTTCCCAATTACTCTCTAGGGCCTGCTTTTCGGAGAGGATTTCAGTCCTTTCCCATGACGGCATCTAAACAGCGTCTGATCATCAAGGAAAGGACAAAGCCCTAGTTCAAGAATTGTCTCTTTTCCTCCAGAAAATAAAACCTCCAACTGCTGATAGCTAATGAGCATGCCATGATTACCTAGCAAATGAGTTTGTAGGGAATGAGTTTGCAACTCTGAAGATCTTCGCGCGTGCCCGGCTGAGACCGACAGGAAACGCTTGTTTAGTGCTGAGCCGGCTTGGAGAGGGAATAACCCTTCCTAGTCCAAATGTCAAAAGGGCTGGATCCGAAAAGGTATTCGAGAGAAATTTCTAGCGATTCAAAGGGTTTCGCTAACACGCCGTGTGCAGGAGGAGACGCAGCTGTTGTTCTCGAAAAGATTAGACGGGGCTATCTTAACGTGATCAGGGGATTTAAAAATGGGCATTGAAATGTATTTGTTCTGTCACTCATCAGGAAGATGTGATGAAGTCGGTTTAATTTGATTGTCTCACTACACTGTGAGCTCGTTTATCTAATTAAGATATTGACCGGTAGTATATTAGATTGGATGTTAATATTCACGAGCTTAATTAGATGTGCATAAAGAGAGACAGATGCGTGCCATTGTTCCACGTCTCTTTTTTTGTTTGTTTTTTTGGTCGTGTTTTGGGAAGAAAGATGGAGAGATGCCCGCATACAATCGGCACGCTGTCATACTCTTGATTAACATATAATTAGAGGACACCTGAAAGAATCCCAGCTAATAGCTGTACTTAAAAATATCTGAGTTAGGAGGTTTATAAGGGGGTCCGATGTTAGCGGGAGACTTGGGGGTGTTGGTTGTGGCCGTGTTGGTGTCAGGTTGTGGCCGTGTTGGTCTAACTGTGATCTCTTTTAGTTGGTCAAATAAAAGAGATCACAGTCCCCCAAAGTACCTTGTCTGGCAATGATATCACCTCTACTACTACGAGTCCTGATTGCTTTTGTCTGCCAATGGGAGACTTGCAAAGTAAACTAGGCAGAAGGGAGCACCTTAGGGACTAACATGGTAGTCTCTAGACCAGCTCTTGCCAACACATGGGAGGGTTTCACGTCGGAGAGCAAGGGAAGAGGGGAGGCAGAGCTCCACACCTGGCGCGGTGATGAGACAAGATCAAGGAGCGGGGCCGTGTTTATGGAGGGGATCGGAGGACGGAAAGGAGAGTCCGGTTGGGCGAGATGAGTTGTGTTTGCCCCTCTTGGGTTGCAATGCAGAGTCGATGGTGTTGCTTTCTCCCATGCTTCTGGGCTGGCTTTCAGAAAGCATTGAAGGAAATGACCACGCGTGCTACCAGCCACCAACCCCGTGCCCGGTGGCACAGGAACGGGTTTTGCATGGAACGCTTTGGCCCAGTTTCATCCTGCTTTGTGTGCAAATTTTAGGGGGAATTTTGCAAACATCTAGATTCGGAGCGTCCTGTTTTCTGAGCGTGAGAAGCATGTCGGGGACCGAAGAAGAGCATCCCGTTCACTGCGAGAACTGCTTGCTTACTAATGCACATGCAGTGGATTGGATAAAAACAATGTCTCGTGTGTTTTCAGGTCCCATGAATGGGTTTTCATTGAAAAATAACCATAAAACCCCCTCCTACTTTAAGATTATGGGGTGGCACAAACATGGCATTAGTGAATCGGTGCGTTCCACCAAAATATAATAGCTTTTGTTGCTGGTGTGTGCTGTCATTTAAGAGCACATTTCAGCTCCAAATCTGACCGTGTAGAAAAGACTGGATATGCCAGTGTGTCGTGACACCACATCAGTAACAGACTGCCTATGTTCAATTTACTTTTGTATTCTAGTGAGCGTTAACCGATCAAATTAAAGTCAACGTGGCAGGTACCTTGAACGATGGCACCGCTCATTTGCATAAAAGCAACAGCAGATTTGGACGCCTGAATTTATTTGGGTGCATGGGAGAGGGCATTCATTTTAAAGCAGCAGTGAAATCCTGCTCAGCTATAATTATTGCCTTGAAAGTTTTGATTTTTTAAATGAAAAATGGATTGATTTTGTTCGAGACCATTTTCAGAGCCCATAAATCCCCATGAACTACTGCTCTGGGGAAGGAGTGAGTGTTATAGATTTCCTACCTTCAGCCTTCTCAGAGCTTATAAATATGTAGAAGTGAATTACAGTAAGGAAATAACGATGCATTTATTAATGCGGGCAAAGCCTCTTTTTTTGTTGTTGTTATTCCTAATAACCATTTGAAATAAGCTGCTTCTTTGGTTGATTAATATATGCAAGCCCGAAACAAGATGCGTCTGTGTTAATGACCCCTTGCTGCATTTTGCCATCGAGCTCCACTGGCCTGCAGCTGGTGGCCTCGTTATGCAAAGTGAGTCCAATCACTGCCCAATCAGAAGGGAATAATCTGCATTAAAATGTTATGACTCCAGCAGGTGCAAGGTGATGTGGCATGACACGGTAGCTCTGCTCCCCACTTGGCTTTGCAATGCTGATGGGGATAAAAATCCCAATTTAAACAGCCCCAGTTCTCTCTCTCCAAGGTGCCCGCGGCCTCCGTAAAATATCCTGGCTCACCGCTCCTTTCCCGCTTGAACAGGAATCTCTCGGTCCTGCCCAACAATTTCTGCCTGGGGTTTGCAGAGGGGGATGCTGTTTTAACCCCATTATGTAAATGCAAATGGTCACTTAAGTAGGAAAGCGGGCAATAAACCTGCGGAGCAGAGCAAAGGTGGCAGAAGGCATTACCGTCCAAGCAAGGAAGAGAGGAGCGAGATAAAGCTCGTTATGTAAAAGAAGATGATCATTCGGAAGGGGAGAGTGCCGTTATTCCATGTGGAGCGCGGCGCCGTTAGCAGCGTGGGCAGGTAATTGTAATGAGCTATAAAACCAGTGCCCATGTTAAAAGTCCACGGTTTTTAGCGTCCAGTCAAATAATGAAGTTGTGTTCCCGGGCCCATCTTCTGCGCGTATCGTGTAGGTTTTCCTTGAGGGCAAGGCCGGTGGCATGAGAAATGGAGAGGCTGCTCTCCTCTCCCACTACCATCCAAAGGCTTTATCGTTTTTACCAGTGGCATTTGGCTTCACCCACGTCGTTTCCACGAGGCCGTTTGGTGCGGCGGGTGCGGCATATCGCATTTTGCGATAGGCACGCGTAGGATGCTTTTTCACGGGAGGTGTTGAAAAAGGTTTTGCATTTGCTTCTCGTGCGCCCGTGGCTGCGCGTTGATCGCTGGGGAGTTGATTTCTGAGGACGAGTTCAGCCCGGGGCGCGGGTGTTGTCCGAAAGCCAGGAGCAATGAGGGGTCGGATCGGGAATATCTCCAAGTGTTGTCCCCTTCCAGAATAGGCTGCCATTACCCAAGGGTCTTTCTGGCAGGGATGGCAGGTGGCATCAAGAGGGGTGCCTTGTCGTCCCGCGGTGCAGTAGGGTTGCGTGGGGTGGTGGGTGGCCCGTTCAAGGATGTGGTCTCTCTCTCTGGTGGAAAATCCTCGCTGGGCAGAGCCCGGTTGGGTGTCACGAGCGGATGCGGTCCAGCGGCATTAAACCACGACGCGCACGTCTGAGTTCACGATGTTTACAACGAACGTTTGTCCTCTGGAAATTCATTGCGTTTGCCGCTGCTTCTTGGTGGGCTCATAAAAATTCCTTTTAACTCTGCAAGGCCCTTCAGTGTGCAGAAATCCTCCGATATACCATCTGTTCAGGGTTTGTGGGCATCTGCAAGCTCCTTCTCTGTGACGGGGATGTCTGAGCACGGCGCAGCCTTAGAATATTTAACGAGGTTGAAATATTTCAAAGCCCGATACTAGAGAGAATTCAAATAACGGTGCTAGCATCGAGTAAGTGCACGTTATAAATAAAATAAGGCATCGTATCTGCAGTTGTTTACCTTCTGTCAGTCTTGTCGCTGCTCAATTAGGTGTCCTAATACTTAAAGCATAACCATTTCCTTCCATTACTTAACACTTTGGTTTGTGTTTGGGATGTCGTCTAAATTAAAGTTTTAGATCATCTTGAAAGGCTTTTACCTTAAATCACTACCTACCTCCCCAAAAGCCTGGCTTCATAATTTCCTGCTGTGCAATTGCAAAGTCTGGATTACTGAAGACGCTGTCACTGGAGGAGTTTTCTGCATCGAAACAGCGATGTGGCCGTTTGCAAAGTACTTTGCTGCAGGAGCTTCTGCGAAACCCCGCTCCGGTGCAGACCTCCAGCTTTCATTGCTTTTCACAGCTGTAACTCGTGCGCAGGGATCCTGGTTTTTGCTGATTAAAAAAAAATAATGAAAAACCCCACAATTTTTGGATTAAAAAAAGTAACCCAACATCCACATTGTTCCATGATTAAAATGAAGCGCCACTAATATATAGATATCTAGACTAATATATAGATATCGATATATTAGTGGCGTTTCATTTTAATCATGGAACAATGTGGATTTTGGGTTACTTTTTTAAATCCCCAAATTGGGGTTTTTTGGTGATTTTTTTTCCATGATTAAAATGAAATGCTACTAATATATAGATATCTATATCTAGACTAATATATAGATAGCTATATATTAGTGGCACTTCATTTTAATCATGGAAAAATGTGGATTTTGGGTTACTTTTTTAAATCCAAAAATTGGGGGGTTTTGGTGATTTTTTTCCATGATCAAAATGAAATGCCACTAATATCTAGATAGATCTAGATAGATATCTATAGCTAGACTAATCTATATATTAGTGGCATTTCATTTTAATCATGGAGAAAAGTGGGTTTTGGGTTACTTTTTTAAATCCAAAAATTGGGGGGTTTTGGTGATTTTTTTCCATGATCAAAATGAAATGCCACTAATATCTAGATAGATCTAGATAGATATCTATAGCTAGACTAATATATAGATATCTATACTAATATATAGATATCTATATATTAGTGGCATTTCATTTTAATCATGGAAAAAAGTGGATTTTGGGTTACTTTTTTAAATATGTAGGAAGTGGGAGGGGTGGGGGGGGGGTTGGTGATTTTTCCATGATTAAAATGAAACGCCACTAATACATCTAGATAGATATCTATAGCTAGACTAATATATAGATATCTATACTAATATATAGATATCTATATATTAGTGGCATTTCATTTTAATCATGGAAAAAAGTGGATTTTGGGTTACTTTTTTAAATCCAAAAATTGGGGGGTTTTGGTGATTTTTCCATGATTAAAATGAAACGCTACTAATATCTAGATAGATATCTATAGCTAGACTAATATATAGCTATCTAGATACTAGTGGCATTTCATTTTAATCACAGAAAAATGTGGATTTGGGGTTAGGGGAAGGAAAGGGAAAAGAAAAGAAAGCAAGGCAGCAGTGTTACAGTGCTGCTAATCTGACAATTTGCTGCTGAATTTTAATTTTTTACCTTCAGAAAATGTCTCTCTCAGTTGATCACAGTATTTGCGATGAGCATTTAGGGAAGTTGCTCATGAGCAGCGATCCTGGTTTTCTCCGATTAAAAAAAAAAAAAAAAAAAAATTACCTATATACTAATGGCGTTTCTTTTTAATCGTGAAAAAATGTGGATTTTGGGTTACTCTTTTCAATCCGAAAAATGGGGATTTTTTTTATTTTTTTTATCAGAGAAAACCAGGATTCCTGCTCATGAGGAACTTCCCTAAATGCTGGTTGCAAACACTGTGATTGAGCAATAGATATGTTTCTGAAGGCAGAAATTAAAATTCAGCAGCGGATTGCCAGGTCAGCAGCGCTGTGACGCTGCGGCGTTTTCTTTTCTCGTCCCTTCCCCGTCTCCTCCCTTCCCCATTGCGATGCTCCGAGGAGGACTCTCTGGCAGGGCCGGGATGTAGATGATCCGACTTGCTGCAGCATTGCAAGGCCACTGTTAGCCCTTCATGTCCTCGAGCAGGGGGGCAGAGACTGTAACCTGGTGCTGTTGATAGCGGACCGAATTTTGGGCACCAGAAACCGGAAAGCAGCAACTCCACCTTTCGGAGAGAGGTGATGAGCAGAGCCGCTGGTCTGTTCAGTGCCCTCTCCTGAGAAGGTCAACAGGTTTTGAAGGGAAAATGTCTGATGGATGCTATTAAATGCACAAGCTTTCTGCCTAGTACTTATTGACACGTTCTAAAATTAAATGACTTTCTCTCAAGCTTGAAGGCCATTCCAGCCACCCTTTGCTACATGTTTTACTGCCAAAGACAGGATCCTTTAAGACTGAAGTCCAAGAATGTAACCAAGAAATTAGCATCTTTCAGAAGCTTAAATAGCCCATGCTAACGAACCTTACAAACTCGCGCACAAAGCATCACAGCTGTGCCGTCCTTACCATGCGGGGTCGTACCTCGTTGCCTGCGTCCTCCCACTGACGCTACACGTTTGACAGCCCAAGGGGAGGGGAGACGGGAACCTCCCCGATTCTCCCTGCACCTAGTTCAAGACGAGGCAGAACAAGGCAGGCGCGTAATGAGTCGTCTCCTTTGGTGCACGTTTAGTCCGCAGGCTCGGACGTCTCTTTCTTCTTAACATCCCTTGTGCCATCTGGAGGTTGTGCTGACCCCAAAATGTCCGATTCCCGCCGGAGTGACCGCAACAGGGCTGGGCCCCGAGGTCCAATTATCACGCCTGGTGCAATGTCATAGCTCGTTAGCTTGTGGAAATATCAATCCATCGTGCAGGGCAGCAGGCATGCTTTTTTTGGCATTTGGCATGGGGATTAATAGACGATCAGAGCAGCCCCTTTAGGGCATGTCTCGGCAATGCCCCCGCGTGGAGAAGGCAGCCGCTGCCGAGCATGGAGGGTCTCAATAATCGTTCCTAGCCCAGCCCTATGTGGCAACCAGCAAAGCCCAGGGGCCTGGGAAATACCCAGAGTATAACACAGACGTACGTAGACCTAAATCATCCCCAACCGATGCTTGTCCAGCCTCTTCTTGAACATCTCCAGCAACGGAGATTTCACAGCTGCATCAACGAAGGGTCCCGGGGGGGGCCGTGCTCTTCCCCTTTAGCTCAGGTGGTCTAATTTACTACGATAAACCAAAACCTACCGCAATAAGAAGACGTCAGCGTGTATTTTCACATGCAACTAAGTCGATGATCTTTTGAGGTCCCTTGCGACCCGAACAACTATGAAACTTAGCGAAATGGTGATTTTGGTGCCATTTCATCACGTGCCTCTAAACGATACACATCGTGTCCAAGCGCCCTCAGGGGCTGGGCAAGACTCCTGGGATTTGACCCCCGTGTCTCTAGAGGCATCTCAAAGTGGTCATCAGAGGTCACTCAGCCCCATTATCATAAAACAAGGAGAGGAACAAACAAGGCATCAAAGAGACTATAAATATTTCTGGGGTTTTGTCCTCCAGTGGGTAGTAAGTGACTGAACACTGAAAGCTCCTAATAAACTGGGGGAAAACATATAAAACATATATAATGTATGGGTTTGGGAATGCAGGTAAGGTGTGAAATCAGTCAAGCTCACTCCAGAAGATTAGGGCAACTAGTGAGAGTCCCATTTAATTCAATTAATCTTTCCCGATAGTTCTTAAATCATGTCATCAATCTATTCGATTCCACAGGCTTCATCCTTTACATGCAGCCGCCTGGCGCAATAAGCCAGGGAGACTCACAGCTGCATTCAAGGGAAATAAATTTAATTATGAACACATCATAGGGCTGAACATTTCCTGAATTCGGAATTCAGCATCTTGTCAGCTTTCCAGCCGAGAAGACTATCACGCTCTTCTAGGAAGGCAGGCTCAGCCCTGCATTTATACGTCCTGGCAAGTGTGTTAGCCAAAGGAAAGCACAAACTACAGCTTTTTACCATACTCCAAAATCCCATTTGCTTAGGTCTCACTGCAGCAGCATGCACGGTGGCATGACAGAAGTCATTCCTGGCTCTTATTTTTAACTCGCCTAGTGCTGCAGGGGGAAAATATAAATAACTGTCGCATCTTGTCTCTGCTCCTGGCTCTGCTAGCTTAGTGGCCGGGCATTGCTTGCATCCCTAGCTTGTCCTGGGCATCGTGAAAGATTGATAGCTCGTCGCACGCTACTTGGGCTTGCCGGTGCCTTTGACGGTGTGCACTTTGGGTCCTGAAGCTCTTAATGGACTCAATTCTTCTCTCAACGTGAGGGGCGCGATGCCTGCTGAAACCAGGGACGTGGCATCTGTGCCCGGGAGCGTGCCCATGCCCCGGTGTGCAGGTCTTTTATACGCTTGAAAACCTGTAGGTACGAGTTAAAACAAAGGATTACAAGTCAGTTCAAGACTTTTGGCAAGAAGGAACATATGTTTCCAGTTCAGTTGACTGGAAGTAATTTAAAAAAAAAAAAAAAAGAAAGACCATATAAACACAGATGATGATAAATTTGATTTAAGCTCATTTAAATGAGGCCCCGAGGTTTCCTGTGCTGTACGACTCCTGGGCTCTGTTCGCATTTGTTTGACCCTGAAGATCTATGGAGAAAACGTTTCTCTCTTTACCAGGCTGATCAAGCGTTGGATCCGAAGGAGACTGTTGGTAAATATAGTCTGTGCTCTCAACGCTGCGGTGCATTTGGTTTTCTTAAAGCGGATGAAAGGTGAGATGAGTGGACCTGAAATAACCCCGTGTCCCATGATGCGATGTGCCAAGATGGACCTCTAGAGAAGCACTTGGGTATAAAAAGGCACAGGGCGGCCATGTGAAACCCTCAGCAAGTGAAGCAGCCAATATTTAGGCTTCAGAGAAACACTCAGCTCACTCCTGAATACCCAAATAACCCAGATGGCCAAACACACCCTGGATTTGGACTATATCAGATGTCGTAGGAGCAGAAGCTGCAAGAGGAGCAGAAGGTTTATTGAATCAACCTGGTACGTTTTACTTACGAGGGTGTTAAAAGGCTGTTCATTAGTAGCGTGAATCCCATGTGGGTGTCCTGGTTTGCAGTGTAACACCTCTTCTTTGCTGTTAACATCGGGCTGCTGTGATTGAACAGCAAACACCACGGTGCAGAACTGACAGAGCTGCTCGGTACTACATGGCAAGCATGATGCGAGTGTGTCGGACTAAGCCCATTGACAAAGACCATTATGGAGATGGAGATGCTACTCCTGGCACGGGGGAACTTCCTGAAAGGATCACAGACAGTGAGGGTGGAAGGGAGCTCAGGAGTCGCATCTAGTCCAACCCCTGCTCCAAGCAGGACCAGCCCCAACCACATCATTCCAGCCAAGGCTTTGCCTACCCGGGTCTTCAAAACCTCCAAGGATGGAGACTGCACCACCTCTCTGGGGAGCCTGCTCCACTTTGCTACCCTCCTAATGAGAAAGTTTTTCCTAATATCCAACCTCAACTTCCCTTGCTGCAGCTTGCGCCCATTGCTCCTTGTCCTGTCGTCATCCCCCACTGAGACCAGCCCAGCTCCATCCTCTTTGCAGCCCCCCTGCGGGGAGGTGAAGGCTGCTATTCAATCCCCCTCGGTCTCCTCTTCTCCAGACTCAATCAGCCCAGTTCCCTCCGCCTCTCCTCACCAGTCCTGTCCCCCAGCTCCACAACCATTTTTGTTGCCCTCCACTGGATTATCTCCAATGTGTCCATGTCCTTGCTGTACTGGGGGGCCACAGCTGGACACAGGATCCAGATGTGGCCTCCCCAGTGCTGAATAGAGGGGAAGAATCACTGCCCTCGATCTGCTGGCACCACTCCTACTAAATGGATGGTAAAGTACATCCGTACAAGAGATGACATTTTCTCAGGGGTCAGTCAAGGGTTGTGGAAATAACTCCCCCTCTCCCAGGCCCGAAGGACCACGCTAAACCCGACTCCCCTGAACTTCAAGTGCAGGGCAGATTTCTTTGCCCTCACCTTCTCTGCATTAACATGTAGCTGAATACATGTCCTACAAAGCAGGTCTGACTCCAGCTATTCCAGGGCACTTCCTAGGTGGGAGGACAAACCCATGACAGATGCCAGTCAAGCTGTTTAAATGCATTGCTAGCAGATGCTCAGCTAGTCTAGCAAGGACCGTGGTAGAGAGGAACCTGCCATGGAGTGGACTGGAATCGTGCTATTACTCACAGGAAGCATGTGTAGGTTTGAGATGATTGTGGTTATGACATGGCTTGGGCTGCTCAGTCCCTTTTGCTGAATTGTGCATGTCAATGTAGTATTTAAGTGCTCATATTGCCAAAGCAAGAAGCAGGAGCGGGGAAGAGGGGGATGAAACT
This sequence comes from Alligator sinensis, assembly GCF_000455745.1. NCBI lineage: Eukaryota > Metazoa > Chordata > Crocodylia > Alligatoridae > Alligator > Alligator sinensis. Next base: position 1,531,069 of record NW_005842103.1, read on the forward strand.
GGATAATGTGAAGAAGCTGCAGCACGTTTGGTGCCTCGTATCTGCCTGGCAGGTAGAATAGCGCTTTTATTTTGAGTTTACAGTAAAAGCACGTCTGTATTCATGGGCTATAGCTTATACATGCAAAAGTGGAGCAGGGGGGACTCTGCACTGCTAACGGCTCTGTGTAGCCCAGAATAAATCTTTATGGTCACTATGATGACAGCTGACTTCACGTCCTGGCGGCTGCTTCATGCCAGCTTCTGCCCTTACCTAGGGGGGCACGCAGGCTGGGATGGCAGGGTTCACCAGCAGCCTTAGCTTTGGCTTCTCTCCTCCCTGCAGGATCTTTTTCCCAGACAGGCACGTTCAAACAAAAGCTGGGATTTAAGAGACCTACAAGGGACCCACTCCCGATCTTCCTACAGGACTGGGCGTGCAGGGCGACAGATGCAGGTGGAGGCTGGTTCTGGGCACGGGGATGGTGCCGCCATCGGGGTCCTTTGGAGGAGAGAAGGAAGCAGAGCCTCAGCCCTGCTTCCCCCCAGACAGGGGTAAATCAGCCCCTGCAGTGAAGGGCATCCAACAACCTTCAACAACCCCTTCGGGGAAGCAGAGTGCAGATGCAGTATTTCCTTTGACCTTTTGAATCCGCAATATCTGGAGTTAAGCAGATCGAAGGCAAGATAGATATGCACCTTATGGACTAACTAAGAAGCAGATCAAAGGCAGGGTAGATATCTACCTTATGGGTTTGAATTCATTTGATGGACTGTGTTAAGGGAGGATGAAGTGACCTCAGGTTCACGAAAGCTTGTGTTCTCTCTCTGTCTTATTTAGTTAGTCTACACGGTGCATGTCAACCCTGCCTTCTGCCAGACTTCAGACTAACATGGCTAACTCCGTCTCTCTGTTTAGTAGATCCCCACCACTCTGGGTGTGTCTACACGTGCATTTACTGTGCAGTAAATTACTGCGCAGTAAACAGATTTAGGCTGGCATCTACAAGTGCAGGCATTAAAGCACAGTAACTGTGTCTGGACTAACTTGGGAGTAAAGTTAGTCTCAGGTTGATCCACACACACAGTGTTACTGCGCAGTAACACGTCTACATGTGTGTTACTGCGCAGTAACTACTCGGGCGTAAATTTGCTACCTGCATGATGCAGGTAGCAAATCTACACCAAAGTTGGCATACGTTGCCATAGTTACTACGCCATACAGGCATGTACATGTAGATGTGCTCCTGTACTGCTCAGTAATTTTCGGTTACTGCGCAGTAACTGTACACATGTAGACGCACCCTCTGTGCACAACAGCACCTCATCTAAACCGTGTTAGCTCATAGCTCACCCTAGAGCAGAAAAAGACACAGAGATGGAGGAGTCACAATGGCAAAACAGGCCATTTTCCATCCTACACCCGTACTTTGCACAGCTCCCCCCATCATGCAGCCTGCCAAACATTTTCCAGTAACAGTAGATTTTCAGTGAAGTTGTCAGTGCCTTTACTAAGTTCCCTTTAAATGCACTCGTAAACACAGACAAAGAGCCTAAAGTACAGAGAGGTAATTATCGCTTCACATCCCAGCCTCCTTAGCTGTGCTTACTACAAGAAACAACAAGACCTCAATGATTAAGCCAGGGGAAACTTCACATAGAGATGAGTGAACAGTAATTGTTTATTGGCTTTGCTCAATACATATCATTATTCATGTATACAGTTATTTTGCTTAATATCGTATTAATCATTTCCTCATGCTTTTCTGAGTTGATTGCGGGGGTGTCGACAGCCAGGTGTAGAGGAGCAGCTGCTGCACATGAGGTGTCGAATCTGCTTGGTTAGGTTGTCAAGTACCTTGGAAATGAAGGATGCAGACATGACGACCCAGAGCAGACACTATTATTTTTAGCTAAGCCTTCATCCAAGCAGTATTTGCTGTATTGCAGGTAGCACAGCAACACATAACGGATGCATTCTGCTCTTTCCAGTTTTTCAGCAAACAGAATCGCTTTGGGCTTTCCCCCTGCCACGAGGTTCATAAGACGACTTAGTTTGGGTTTTGAAGGTAAAACATCCACTAATTGTGGACGAATTTGGGGAGGGAAAGCATCTCTTTGTCAGACTTACAAATCCATGATTTTGAAAAAATGCCAGCTTCCAATTTATGCCGATGTAACAAGGTGGTCCATGAGAAGGAAAAATGTTCTGGTAGTGCTGCAGTGATGCTATAGCAGCGTCTGCTTCTTCCCCAGACCTGAGGAAGAGTATCTTGTGCCCAAAAGTGTGTCTAAAATCTCTCCCAGCGATGTAGTTGGTCCAATAAAAGATATTGCCCCGCCAAAATCCTTGCTTCTGACATGAAACATTTCGAAGTTTTTCAAACTGTTTCTATTTTAGAGGGTTCAAAGCAGATGCATTTTGCATAATATTCAGTAAACCACATATTCCAACAATGCTTTCAATAGCATCTTGATAAATATCTCAGTAATAAATATTGATAAAGTCAATTTGAGACAGCAACAGTACATTTTGCAAAATAGGACATGGCAGTCAATAACGATTTTGTATAACTGCCTGCCCAAAATATTTTGCCCAACTCTATTTTGAAAATATTGGAAGTACTAGAAATACAGAAATTATTAAAAAAAAGACCAAAATGCAGTTCCTAGAGAAGTCAGTGTCAGTTTTGCTTGCAGTCAGACTCTTTAGACTGCTTTGTTCTCAAAAACCAGGTGAGGATGGACTGGCTGTGACTGCCAAAGAAAAGAGTCTACATGTCTGCTTTAATGTGCATTAGCCTATTTTAATGCACATTAAAGCATCACTGAAAAAACATGCTATTTAGTTAATGCGCATTAAAATAGGCTAATGCACATGAAGCAACACTAAAAACTGTGGGCGCTGGCTTGATATTTGCTTTCTGAACCCCCCCCTGCAGTCCCTGGCCCCAAGCTTGGCTCTACCCACTGGGCCGGACGCCCCGGCGGACTGTGGATTGCCTTTGAAATAATGAACATACTTAGCTGCAGAAATGCTCATTATTGTGGTAATGAAGAGGATCTGTAGATGAAAATGAAGCTAAAGAGACACTCAATCCTTAATGAGAGGGAGAATATTTTCTCAGTGTCCTTTCTCATCCCTGCACACAAAAGGTGTGTAATTTGGATCTTAACATCTGGGCAAAACCTGAGCTATTAGGAAAAGCTAAAGAGACCGAGCCAGTAATGGGGCAAGTGAGAAATCTGGCAATCCAGCATAACCAATATCACAAATGTTGGTATAACAAATACGGTACAAGCCGGCGGCTCCCTGCACCAACCGCGATGTCGTAGACAGCTCTGCTGACGATGCACGAAAAGGGAGAAGACCAGAAGACATCGCCGTGCACCAAAAGTGCCTGTCCTCGTCTCACGGTGCGTCCCCTTTCTCCACACCGGTCCGGCAGCAGGGACGGGGCGTGCCGCTGAACTTCCCTGGAAAAGTACCGGTGGCGTTTGCTGATGAGCATCAGCAAACAAGCATGGCATCATCCACAGCTTAATTATAGCCAGGGCTGCTTCACGCTTAGTCACGGAGACAGACACACAATCAGGGACTGAGTCATTTTGGGGGAAGATCACACAGGCTGTCGGGATGAGGGAGGAAGAGGAGTGATGAACGTGTCGAAAAGGCTTCCCTCTCCCAAAACACGACGTTCGTAAACGCTTATTTTTAGCCCGAGTGAGTTGCAATCTGTTCGCGTTCTGCAGTCTCTTCCCCCGTTGAATTAACCAGAAAGACGAGCTCGCCGCAAAGCATCGTTACAGGGGATGTAGCAATGGCAGCAAAGCTGAAACGTGCTGCCCACAGCCGGGTTTTCAATGCTTTGAGTTCATAACCTCTCAGCCTCCAAGCCCTGGGCCCTCGTGCACCCCTTGCCCCGGACACCACCCTTAGTCGCGTAGCAGGGGAATAGCCCTGGGTCTCGTCTCTGCAGCAGGGGTGATGCATCCTCCACCCGCTACGCTGATGGGCCCCTCTCTCGGCCAACAAGTGTTAGCAAACTGGTGCCGTAGAGTTTCCATGCAGGGTAGCAACTAAACAGCATGCTTTTTTCAGTGACACTTTAATGTGCATTAAAATAGGCTAATGTGCATTAAGCATCGCTACAAGCTGCGGGCGCCTATACACAGGCAGCGAGGCCAGCAGTTTCACAGGTCCGGGGGATTTGCCAGCTGGTGGAAGCTGCAAAGGCTTAGGAAGGTGGAACCGGAGCCATTCTTTCCTCTTGGCGTCTCCATCAGCGGTGCTGCGAGTTACCAGGCACATGCTCCTTGGTGAACCCTTTTCACGGTAAGTCACAGGAATATCCACGCCCGTTGTGCTTCCCTTTTGTTGGCAGCGATAGGCCGAAATGTAAGCGCGGGCGGCATCGAATCCCTCCGGCAGGGCAAACGGCTACAGAGACGTGGCTGGGTGACCCTCCGCCATGTCTTCAGCAATGCCGGATCCGTGCTTCTATTTTCTTTCCAACTGTTTCATGTTCCCGCGTTTCAAAGCACTTTTCCTCTCCCCTACCCCGGCCCTGGAGGATGCTCACCTGGGACAGCCCCGATTTGGGCGCCTTTCAAAGCTCTCCTCCCACCCTGATCTCATCTGCGACTACACCTGATCCTTTCTTTTGGCAAGCGAGTGCCTGATTTGGCTTCCGTCCAGGTGAGGAAGCTAATGAGCGAGGAGGGGTGCTGTGTTTACGGCACTTGCTGCTCCTTGATGGCTCTGGAGAAGGATCTTTATTAACGGGATCATCAGTTGTAATGAATTCATTTCCATTCCCAGCACTAAAACAATTTCAGCATCTAATAAGTTGCATTATTTTCACTTCCATTCGGAGCTAATTGATTCCTCTTGTCTGTTTGCTCCGTCTCGGAGCATTCTGCTCACAGGGGCATGAAGCTCCCCTCTGCGTGCGGTCCTGCGCTTGCGGGACCTGGACTTGGGCACGACTCTCTTCCCTCTGCTCATTCATGAAGGGCAGGCTCAAGACTCGACGTTCCCCTTGAACCGTGCCTTCCTCTTTGAAGCAAAGTCCCCCAAGGCGGCCCGTACCGAGTCTGGCGTCCTTCCACGTGACGTGAACAAGACTCCGAACGCGGCAGCCGGGGTGAAAGTTGTAGACTAATCCCCAGCAGGCTGTAGGCCCATGCTAACCACCCTTATGTCAATGCATGCAGAGAATTACAGTTCATCTAGTATTTTTGCGATTTAGGGAGTGAAGTGCAAAGTCCTGCGCTGGGGAGAGAGCGATCCCCTGCACTGGTGCAGGCTGGGGGCGACGGGCTGGGCAACAGCTCTGCAGGAAAGGACCTGGGGGGACGGGGTACAAGAAGATGGACGGGCCAGCAGTGTGCCCTCGTGCCAAGAAGGGTAACGGCATCCGGGGCTGCATTGGTAGGAGCGTTGCCAGCAGATGGAAGTGATTCTTCCCTCTATTCAGCACTGGGGAGGTCACATCTGGAGTCCAGTGTCCAGCTGTGGGCCCCCACTACAGAAAGGATGTGGACACATTGGACAGAGTGTTGTGGAGGGAAACAGAAATAGTTAGAGGACTGGTGGACAGGACGGGTGAGGAGAGGCTGAGGAAACTGGGCTGGGTTGGTCTGCAGAAGAGGAGACCGAGGGGGATTGAATAGCAGCCGTCACCTCCCTGCAGGGGGGCTGCAAAGAGGACGGAGCTGGGCTGGTCTCAGGGGGGGCAGATGACTGAAGGAGCAATGGGCGCAAGCTGCAGCAAGGGAAGCTGAGGTTGGATATTAGGAGAAACTCTCTCCCTAGGAGGGTGGTGAAGCACTGGAGCAGGTTACAGAGAGGTGGTGCAGTCTCCATCCTTGAAGGTTTTTAAGATCCAGATAGACAAAGCCTTGGCCGGGATGATGCAGCTGGGCTGGTCCTGCTTGGAGCAGGGGTTGGGCTCGATGTGAGTAGACGTGAGCTCCCTGCCACCCTCGCTGCCTGTGACTCAACGTTGATTCTCCAACCTGCTGGCAGAAAGGGTTTAAACCAGTGGTTTAAACATCTGCTAAGCCATGGTTCGGAGTCATGTAGCTCCGAGATTAAAGAGAGAGGGCCAAACTTCCTTAGAAACCTATGGGAGAAAATGTTAGATCCCACGTTTCTATAGCAACGTGCACATTAATGACATACGCATGAAGAGCTGAAAAACAATCATAGCAATCTCATATTCGAGATCAAAAGTCAGATGAAGCAGAGGAATCAAGCGTATAACTTGTCTGTTGTTCGCTCATCCCCTTCGACGTGAATATTGCCGTGTTCGGAGGCCACGACGAAGCGTGCGATGCTCTGCCAGCCGGGAGCCTTTCTCCTGACGGGGCCGGCTTAGCACTGCACAACCCAGCAGCAACCACAAACCTTACAGCAAGTCCCGGATGAGGCACCGCACTTTGGTTTCCAGCAAAGGAAACTGGTTAAAACAATTCCAGATGCTCTGATGTCCGGCTGTGTGCAATAATGATCATAAATAATATAATCAAGGTAAGATAATATCATTATTGGTACGGTACAAATCCCTTCTCTTTAACCGTTGGATGGGCACAAAGCTCCGGCTACCTGTTGCTGTTAGCTTGGCGCTAAGCCAACGGTAACAAGTCTGGTTCTTGGCTTGAAGGCATGAGCATTTCTAATGCAAAAAGGCTGTTCTTCATTTCTCTTTTGCAGCTGTCCCGTTTTCACCTGTGCGCTGTGGGAAGGGGTGATGAGGAGCCTACTCCCTGCGTGTGCCGGACCGTCTCTCGGTCCTTGCTGCAATGCCCGTGCGATCGGGCTTAGCGCGATCAACTTGAGGCATGCGTAGGGAGAGAGCGATGCTCCACAAGTACATGCCTTTGCCTTGGCTCCTTCTACAACCTCTTTCCC
>NW_005842103.1:1537993-1549392 GCF_000455745.1 Alligator sinensis
CTTGCAAATAAAGTTTACCCACGTTGGTCACGAAGAGTTTGTTCATGGTTCTTTTAGCAACCCCTTGTGCAAGCTTTGTGCCGTCAGCCTGGTGTCCTCAAGATCTCTCCGCTCCCTTTACCTGGCGTCACCCGACTGATGAGCACCGTCCACAACGACACAACGTCGTCTTCCTGGCATCGTGATGTGAACCTGGCTCTCGTCCTCATCGCCTGGACTATTTTCCAAGAAGTCTCTTTCACGGGAACACCGGAAAAGCAAACCTTCCCTTGGAAGCTGCTTTAATAGGACTGAAGGAGCCCGTGTTTTACGGAGGTTGCCGCCTGCCTTTCTGCGAAATGGAAGCAAACTGCTGAATCCATCCCTAAACTGGCCTTTTTTAACGACGGCTTGAATAATGTTTGTTCCCGTATCGAGAGAGCAAGCAGGGCCGGTGCGTGGTTTTTAGCTAAGCTCCGTCTCTCTGGTGTCGCTGCTTTTCTCAGTGACAGTTCCCATGGCGTTCAGGCCTCTTGTTCACTCGCAAACACTTAGCACAATTTTATTATCTACAAACCTCATGTGAAAATTACCCTTTTGGTTCATAAAGAAGTACCCGGCCATTAAGTGTTCTCCTAAATAATCTAATAAGGATCTTTCCTCCGTGATGGAGACAGCTGAATCAAAACAGCAAGGCTCCCCAACAATGCATGGACGACGGGCCCTGGTTTCGCCACGTATGATGGACTTGTCCTGTTAATGGGACTGTGTAACTTGCTCTGAGTCCTAGTTACCTTAGAGCCAATGGAGACTTTGCCTAGATCTGGATTTCACCCATGTGGATTTAAATACAACACCCCTTCGGCTACACTGACCCATCAGCTACTGCCCCGGGGAGGTTTTATGCAGGAGATTACACTCTAGAGTCAGTATTTCTAACCAAAGGAGAGACATCGAGGTTGAACTTCTCCCCTGGATAGGCCCTCTGAGCTCCTCTGGCTGAGAGGAGTCACAGGGGTGCGTCTACACGTTCATTAATGCGCAGTAGTTTACTACTGGTTAATGAAATGCTAACTAAACGCACAGTAGCACCAGCACATGGGGGTTTTTGGTGATGCTTATTGCACAGTAGCCTAATAACACTGCACAGTAGCGTATTAGTGCGGGTTTTGACCGGCGTGCTACTTCGCATTGCGGTAAGTGTCTTGTGTAGACGCACCCACAGTCACGTAGGCTGAGGCGCCCGTGCTGCATTCGGGCCCCGGGTCCCTGTGCACCGCTCCCATTCCTGAGCTCTGAACATTTAATTCGGGGCAGAATTCAGCCTGCTTGAAGAGCCCGGCATCCCGCGTCTTCACTTTAAACACTGCAAGGGGACAAAAGGCTGGGAAGGGGCTGATGGTCTAGGCTGAAAACGTGTGTTTCCGAGCTGACGTGGGCCTTGCTAAGCTCACCTGCTTCTGACGGGGCAGAACAGGACAGCTGGTGCCTGGTCTGCAGAAACCCCAGCTCTCTCCTAGGCACCGGGTCATGCATTCGGGATGGGGATATGGCAAGTTGCCCTACATTGCGGCTACCTCTGGCAGCCAGAAATATTCTTGAGGCCTCTACTAAGTAGAAATAAGGCTACAGGCTGCCATTGCAACTCTTTATGGATTTTCTTGTTTTTAAAGCTATGGACGACCTTTCTGACCATCTCGTCGGACCTCCAGCATAGAGCTCCTCACCTAGAGAGCCCTGCAGGAGCTCCAGGACCTCTTCCACAAAGACATACCCCTCGCTGGGAGGAGAGAGCGCCCTCGGCAAGGTGTTCCCAGGGCTACGGTAGCCTTGCACGTTGTCAAAAGTGCCCTTTATTTCTCACTTTAATGCACCTGCAAGGGGGGAGGAAACGGGGCCGCACTTGTGCCAGGCATGCTGGGGGCTAGCTGCTGTCCCTGGGGCAGTGACCCACAGCTTACCTGGCACAGGTGTGGCCCGGCTTCCCCTCCCCTTGCTGGCACAGACCTCCAGACTCCACTTCTGCTTTCCTTTCCCCTGGTGACTGTGCTGATTCTCCTGCTGTTGCCTTGGCCGGGTCCCAGCATAGCTGAGGGGAGAATTATGTCAGAAAAGCCACGCTGTTAAATCCACATGAACATAAAATATTCACAAGAGATGGATCTCGAGGTGCAACTGGAGAAGTTTGCTCAATCTCTCTCCATCTTGCTGCAATTTGTAGCATCACCATAACTCAGCTGTGGTTTGCATAATTAATAACGCTGGAAAAAACACATTCTGAAATGAACTCTAATTAGCATGCTTATTGTTTGAAAATAGCTATTTAAAATGCATGCACGCATGCTACTTTGAGCTGCGTATCATGGCACATAACAAAGAAGACGAATTTTTCCCTCTCGTGAACTGTGGGGTTTTTTTTAGGTCAACCTAGTCGAGGTTTAGTCCTGCAGCTAGAGAGGCCCAAAGGACAGGCACTGTTTCTGGCTCTTGCATTCTTCCCAATTAATTTCTTGGCACCAAACGCTGCTCATTTCCTGACAAAGATTGAAGGCTGCTCCTGTATCACCACACCAGTAAGTTTTAAAACCTGCCGCACTAAATGAATGCGACTTGAGAGGACATTTACTGATGGCCATTAGGCACTGGGCCCATTGAAATCAAGTGTGTTTTGCTTGCCTGCGAAGAGCAGGGTCAGGCTTTTTAGTGATGAAAGCGCGCCGCTCAGGTTCGGTACAGGAAGATCCTGATTTGAAGCCCGTGGAGCGCTGCCAAGTCCCAAGGGGGGAGCTGGCTCTTATTTTAAAAAAATAAATACCTTTGTCTTCTGGGTTTTGTGGGTCACATTTCCAAGCTTCCTTCTGCAGGCGCGAGAGCTAGAAACTTCCTTTAAGAAAAAAAAGGAGCGGGTGGAGTTTGATGCTGGGAGCCAGCGCTGTAAGGAAAACGCCGCGTCTCACGATGAATACATGCTAAAAACCTTGTCACCGGGGCACGGCCAAAAAAGAAGAGGAACAGGCTGTAGACGTGATGAATACATGCTAAAACCTTGTCACCGGGGCATGGCCAAAAAAGAAGAGGAACAGGCTGTAGACGAGCCAGCAATGCAATGCTATTGCCAAAGGGGGAAACACAATTATTTAGGAAAAACTCTCTCGCTAGGAGCGGGGTGAAGCACTAGAACGGGTTACTTACAGAGGTGGCGGCATCTCCGTCCTTGGAGGTTTTGAAGACCGGCTAGACAAAGCCGTGTCTGGGATGATGGAGTTGGGGCTGGTCCTGCTTGGAGCAGTGGGTTGGACTAGATGCGACCCCCTGAGCTCCCTTCCACCCTCATTTCCTATGTTTCTATGGTAAACCCTTGGGAAGAAGAGCTGGTTGGGTTGAAGGACACCGTGGCACAAGAGCAAGCTAGTATAAAGTGTCCTTTGGTTCCCAGTGAGACACAGGTGGGAGCCAGGTAGCTGCCGGGAAGGCCAAGGCAGCTCTGGACGCAGGCAGGAGCAGGGCTGAGAGCACCCAGCTCGCCCGGCAGGAGATTGGGAAGCCACGGAGGGGCAGGGGCTACGCTCGTTTGCTCCTCATTCACTCTCTCTCCAGCTCCAGCAAAGGAGCCTGAAGAGCTGAGAGAGCAGCTGAATCCTGCCCAAACGATTCCCCAAGGAAAGACGACTGGAGGAAAAGCGGTTGTGTTGAGGGTGGAGCCCTTTTCCTTTGTGATCTGCACTTCGGTGCTGTAGCTCTCGAGCTGCGTGCAGCATGCGTGTGCATGCCCGTGCTGCACCCATCCCACGTCCCAGGAGAGAGAAAACCTGGACCAGAAGACGGTCCCTCCCACGGGATGCTAGGAACGGTGCTTGTCTGGAGCTGGGGAGGAGGCCAAGCCTCTGCCTGGCCTCAGCGAGCGAAGACCGGCTAGGATGTCAAGCCTGGATCCCCTTGCAGCAGTGCACGGTCTGGGAAGCCTCTGGGGTCTGTGACGCCAAGGACAGATGTGCTGGGATGGGCAGAGGCAGATTTATGGCCTGGCCCATCTGCCTTGTTGCCCTGGCTGGGTTTCTCCAAGCCACCACCCTGCCTCGGCCACGCGCTCCTCCAGCGGGGCACCACGTTCCTCCCAAAAGCTGCTGCCGTCGGGCGCAGGCCTTGCAAACGCCATATGTCACCATGAGCTTAATCAGGAAGAAATTAAAACCAGGCCGTTCTCAATGGCAGATGACAGCTGCCAATTGGTGTATAAATGTAACATTAATGCATAAAAAAAGGTGATCATAACCTTTATGCTTGCTTAATGGTGTCGTTTTTAAGCAAATTAGTGACACCATATTTTCCCATTCCACTACAGTAAATCCACTCGCCCTTCTGTATTTTATTACTCGTTGTAAATTCATTCAAGCGGCGTGTTTTGCTTTCTGCAAGGCGGCCCAAGTTACTTTTTTCTGCCCAGGATAAATGGAGATAAATTCTGCCAGCGCCGGGGCTCCACGCATGGCATCTATCTTTGCTGTTGGAAAGATGCAGCCCGGGCTGAGCGGAGCTTGAGAAATGATGCTATCGCTCGTCAGAGAGTTACGCATCGCAGGACTGCAGTTAAGAGGCGTACAGAGACCTCCGCGATGTAGTCCATAGATTAATAGGAAGTGAAACGCATTAAAGGCATTTGACGTGCTCCGTAATGTTTACCCTGATAGCGCAATCAGGGTATTAGAAGGAAGTGACACTGGTAATTTACCCCCGTTATCACCGGTAATGGGCTGGCAGCTTGCCCAGGCCACCGGGGTTGCCATGAGTTACCGTAATTTCCACCGGAGGTCTGTGGAGGGATTGCCAGAGTTGTGCAAATGCGGAGATCTCTATTTTTAAAATGAATTTTCAAGTAAGGAAGATGTCTGCTCCTTCCCAGGCTATTTTGTACTCCCAGGCTTCATAGCGAAGGCTGCTGTTTCATCGCGTCGGGTGAAAGCCAGGGCTTTTGTGCCCGATGATGTTGCTGGAACAACACGGTACGTCACGCGCCCTCCAGTCCATCCCTCCAAACGGGTCGGTAAAGACCCATCTTATTTATCGGGGGAGCCGCATCCCTGAAAAGACAAGCAGGGCAGCGGGGCTTGCCATCTGCTCAAGGCGCCAAGCATGCCTAGCCAAACTTGGCCTTTCCTGCCATGGCGGGTGAGAGAGGGATACGACCGTCACAGCTCTAGTAGCTGAAGTGCCTCCACGGAGGCGGTTTAGAGGGAGTCTCTCTGGATGCACGAAGCAAAGTAATAAGTGGCCCGACGTTACAGGTGGAACGTAGCAGGGGATGTTACCTTCGTCTTCCCCAATTGGATGCATGAATTTTACCAGCTAAGGGGATGGTGTGAAGTGGTAGGCTGCACTACGGGGACATCCCACCTTTACCTTCCCATCATATGGAGTGCCCTTGGGCACGACCCGGCGTGGTCCTGTGCAGCCGTGACCCACTGTCAGCTGTGATCCACGGTGCCTACAAGTCTGCACCAGATCTTGCCCCGCTTCTGCGCGGTGGATACTGAAATAAGTGCTATTCGGAGTGCTTTTGGCACAGCAGAAAGCTCCTATCCTGCCAGGCGCTACTAGTTCATGGATCAATAGCCAGATGGACTGTTGCAGACCTCCAAGTAATTACGGATGGTCTTGATGGAGCAGACTGTAACAGCGCCTTCAAAATCAGCACAGTCTACCACGTCAACGGATAGTTAGGGAGCTATTAATATATGGATCATTGATCCGGGAAGCCTGCATACCGTGGCCGTCTAGCTGCAGCACAGGGGTGTGTAGTCAGCATGCTAAATTCTGGATGGCTTTTTCTTTTGAAAGCTGGGACCGTGCACAGCAAGCCGTGTTCCTGCGAGGCAGGCCCACGTTCGGGTTTTTTTCCAGATTACTGTTATCCACTAGTCACTAACGAGCTACAAAACAGAAGCCATTTAGAGACTGTATTTAGAAGCGTTTTAATATGCAATTAAAAAAACCCTCCTTTCTAATTGTTTGGTATTATTGGGATTTTACAGCAGCCGAGGTTTTGGGGTTTTTTGCGCCGGGAGTAAAAGAAATGGCGCTTTTTGGGCCAAAGTTAATTTTGTGTGTCTGGGTTACAAAGCGCTAAATTGTGCGCCCCCGTAATGAAATATGAATAGACCTTGAGCTGTTGAAGTGAAAAAACCCCCCCACCTCTTCAGTGGTGCAAGCCTGTCTCTAAGTTGAGAACGTGCTGCTGCTTAAATGTCACCGCGGAGGATAAGCGCTTGCCTTCGGCTCACCTGGGAGATGTCGGCTGAGAGCTGGGGCCGTTCAGCTGACTCAGGGCTATTGATGTGATTAACTCAAGCGCAGGAGAGTGCTCTTGGGCTGCTCTGAGCCCCTCGCTCCAACCTGATTCAAGTCCGCTCCAAGCACTTCACGAAGCCAGAGGTTGGCTTAAGATGCACGAGGTTCCCACCCCCTGCACGAGCTCTTGCAATGAAGGGGAACGATGCGTGCGTTTAGCTTGGCTCGTTATTTTATTACTGAAAGCCAGCTCTGCACAGTACTGTGGGCAGCACGGGCTACGCCAGCTGGGCAAGGAAACCCAGAGAGATCCCTGTACGGTCAGGGGCTGACTCTTTTCGCCGTTTCACCTCAAAACATCTCCCATCCGTCCTCGGTACACTTGTGTATTTAAAGAGAAGATGATTTCCTTGGGGTGCTTTACTCTGTTAAGTAAAACCATCAGTTTTTAAATCACCTGCTAGAGGTTTGCAATGCAGCTGGGATGTGTTGCGTGGTGTTCTGTTTGACTTGACTATTTAAACAGCGTACTCATTTTTGTGCCTACCCTTGCCTTTCTCTTATGTTCACTCCGGTATTTTTCTGCACAAACCATGCATTGTTTCTATTTCTCACAGGTTTGAAAAACTAAATCTTCTGAGATTCCCTGAGTCTTATCGGCACACAGGGCCAGCAACGGAAGTCGATTTAAAAAGCGCTGCTCTACCACTGCAACCTACCCTGTTACTTCTCATGAACTCAGGCTTGTCGGAGAGCTGGCATTGCTGACGGCTTGCCAGGTAAGAGCAGGTGGGGGTGGCTAAGGAGTCTGGTTTGCTTCAGAGGTCATTACACCGGGATGCATAGGGCGAGCTTAGCAAAAAGCTTGGCTGGTCTTTCTGTGCGACGCAACACGGACAGGAAGGTGTCGGTGGCGCAGTGAGTCAATGTGGTGCAGAGCAGTGGTTGTGAAATGGGGAGCGGGCAAATGTCCACAGAGTACGCGAGAGGAAAGAAAAGGAAAACAGAAGATGAGAAAAGGGAAAATGCAAACAGAGGAAAAGGAAGAGACAGTCAGTGAAGAACAGCTCTCTGATCTGGGGAAGGGGAAGGCGCAGTGTGGCTGTATCTGCCACAGCTGTGTTTTTTTGTTCATCATAAGAGAGTCCTAGGGATAAAGAGCAGATAAACACCTTAGCTTTGTTACTCACAAAAGTGGTTGAAAAGGGGCGTGTGACCCAAAAAGTTGGAGGGCCGGTGGCCTAGCAGAAAGTGCTGTAAGATGGATCCACAACTGGTTGGAAAACTGTACTCATAGGGCATGTCTACATGTGCATTTACACTGGCTTAAATTTACTGCACTGTAACTTACTGTGCAGTAAGCAGGAATAGGCTGGCGTCTACACGTTCAGGCACTGAAGTGCATTAATGCTGTGTGTGGACTGATTTAGGACTAAAGTTAGTCCCACGTCAGTCCACACATACAGTGTTACTGTGCAGTAAGGCATCTACACGTGCATTACTGCGCAGTAACTAATTGGGCATAAATTTGATGGCGGCACGATGCAGGTAAGGCGGCATAAGTTGCCATATTTACTGCGCAGTACAGGCATGCACGTGTAGATGCGTGGCTGTAGTGCTCAGTAATTTCGGTCGGTGCATTAGTAAATACATGTGTAGACACACCCACGGGGTAGTTGCAGTGGCTCGTTCTCAAAGCAGAGGAACACATGACATGGAGGTCTACAAAGATCTGTTTTGGACTTGGTGCTATTCAATATGTTCATTAATTACCTGGATGAAGGGCCTGAAGATGCACTCATTAAATTTGAAGATGATGAGTATTTTGGAGGGCAGCATTAGAATTAAAATGGCCGTGACTAGAAACTAGAGAGACTGAAATAAATCAGGTGGAATTCAGTCATGACAAATGCAAAGTCCTACGTAGATCTAGGAAGAATCAAGTGCCCAAATACAAAATGTGGGGGGTGACTGGCTAGCCGTTCTGCAGAAGAGGATCTGGGGATTACGGTGGATCACAAACTGAACAGGAGTCAAATATATCATATGGTTGCAAGAGAAAAAGCCACAGTCGTCTGGGAAGTAGAAACAGGAGCATCTCATGTAAGGCATGTAAATTGTAAAGCAAACCTTTCAGTTGTCTGGGCAGCCCTGTTTTGCGCGCAGAAGAGGAGACTTCACACAGGAAGGTTGCAAATAGTTCCCCACGTTCCCTCAGGTTAGGACAAGAAGTAATGGTCTTCACCTCCAACGAGGGAGGTTTAGATCGGAGGCTAGCAAATGCTTGCCCGATATGAACGCAGCAAAGCGCTGGAGCACGTTTCCGAGGGCGTCGCTGCCCTTCCCTGACTCGGGAAACGTACCTGACGTGCTTCATGAGCGAAGCAGAGCCGGGCGTCAGGTACATTTCCTGCGTCAGGGAAGGGCAAACCGCCTGCTTTCCGGCCAGCCGACTAGCTTAATGATAACCCCTGAAAAGGGAGACGGAGATTTCTTGGAGACGGGAAGCAAGCAAAAGAGACAGAGGGGATGTGGGTGACCGAGCACCTTAGCACGAGGTCGGGAGCGAGGCCGGCTGTTGCAGGGGCAGTGCCTAGGCTGGGATCTCGGAAGGGGTCCAGGGGTGCAAAGTGAACACGTGGAAGCATCCTGCCACCTTGTATCCGGGACTGTGAGTCAAGGAGTCTGGCTCGGTCCTCAGGATCTTGCAGAGCACGAGAGGGGAGGCGGGTGATGAAGGAATGCAAAGCACGGGCTCCGAAAAGGAGGGAGCTTGATGTGCCCGAAACCAGCTGCCCAAGAGAGGAGATGCTGGGGGTGTGGAAAGCATCCGGGGCAAAAGCAGAGGGCCTGTATCATAGGGGACTTGCTTTATCTTCATCATGAGGCAGGAAGGCCGGGTGGGGAGAAAATGCAAGACAATGGCAAGAGGCTTTAGGGACCAAGCGAGGTGACGCCGAGACATTCTCAGTGCAATGGGAACGGGGGAAGCGTGCGTGCGTGCATGCAAGCGTGCACTAAAGCAAGGCAGCCTGAGGACCAGGCTGTTCTGCCCGGCACCAGGAGCGATCACATCTCGCTCCAGCGGTTTACTATTCTCTTCCACTAAAAGAGAGGAGCAAGACAGCCACTCTAGCAAGTATCTGCCCTCCTCCGTCTCTCCCGCCGACTTCATCTGCGCCCATTTTTTCTGCATTGCTGAAAGCACTAGGATTGACGCAGCGCTGTCATTATCTTGTAATAACCCGGCACAGAGCCGTAGGAGCTGAGCTGAGAAGGCCAAGGTCATCTTCGACACTTGCAAAGCCAATTAGGACTTATAGAGCACTAAACTCAGACTTCTTCAAGCCATTTCATTTTATTGATCAGACCCATTTTTATTTTCAAATGGCTCGGTCTTGGGAACCATCCAGGTTTCACAGCAGAAGGGACTATGTAAAATTTAATGATTTAGCCTTTTGAGTGTGGACTTGTGCGGGTTTTATTAAGCTACGGCTCCACGGCAGCCTTGCCTTTTGAGATGCAAGACGCAGAGCGAGCAGAGTCATAATCTGTCTGGTGCTGCCCTGAAAGACCCAGTGGGTTTCCGAGTTCCCCATTTCTCATGTTGAATGATTTGTGCTGCCGTGCACTTTTAAAAGAACAGCATTCACTTTTTTTGCTCTGAATCTTGGAATTTCTCTGTCGCCGAGACGCCCCACTGCCAGCACGCATGCTAACTTAACTAATTTTCCTGCCAGACAAACATAATTCTCCAAAAAACAGCTCGGTGAGCTTTTCCCCCATGGCCAACAAAGCCAAGACCTGACAGACTGCATTTCAGTCGAGGAGCTGCTGCTCACCCGGGCCCCTCCTGAACAAGTGCAGTAGACGATATTATTAATTCCTGCATGCAATTGCTAGGTATGCAAGAACTGATGGGTGCCGCATGTCTCGGAAAGCAATGAAAAGCTCTTTTGCAGAGGAATGAGATCTCTGTGCATTTTCCCTGTCACTTAATGAAAGGTGTAAACCCCTCTGGAGGGAAACAGGATGACACGACCCCTGGACCACTAAGGGGAACGAGGGATGGTTACGCAAGGGGAGTAAAAAGATCCCTCATGCCTGACAAATGCAAATGCTTGTTTTATGATGTGTGCAGACAGCATCATCACTAGCATCAAGAGGAAGGACTGAGGGTGCTCTGAGGATGACCAGCTTGTGGCTAGAGTATTATATATATATTATATAGAGCAGATGCAGGTTCAAACCTCCCCTGGAGGAACGTGGGTTCAGTCTCTGCAAGAGGCTGCAGCTGATGGCAGGTTTTAGACAGCTTGAAGCACAGGAGCGATGTCCCAAGGTTACACTCGCGCTGCAAAAGCGCGGAGGAACAAAGTCTGGTTGGACTAGGGTTGGGAATTACTGGGCTTTTCGAGCGTTTTATTCCTTTGGCATCTCAGGCAAGCCAGGAAGGAACTGCTTTCGAAACAGGAACGCGCAGGCTCCCGTTCCGTATTAGAAATGCTGCCTAAGGCTACATCCCCCCTCGAACAACAAGGACTTCGCATGGGGGCACAGAAACATTGAGTGTGAAATCCAGCCTGCCTCGGTGGTCTCAGGCTCCCTCTGCTTTCTCTCCAACCTCCTCGTTCGTTCTTCTCTTCTCCTTTCAACTGCCCCCTTTCACATTCATCTTGCTTTTGCTTCAGTCCCTTAGCGCCATGTCTGATGAATTTGAATTTAATGGCATGTGTTTGCTTGTTAAATTCCGTTTCAAGGATGCTGCTGGGAATAGAGTTTGAGTCTCGGGGACTAACATTTTTAAGGGGCTCGTAAAACTTTCATTCAGTCCCCCCACCCATCCCACTTCTCCTCCCAAGACGCTTAAATTAACATCATCTGTTATCATAGCTGCCAGGATTGAAGGGCCATCATCTCCCCCACAAATCTGGGGTGCAGACACAACTCTCCATTGCCCCTTTCATTAGATATTTTTCGCTCTTTGCACCTTTTTCTCCCAGGACCCAGTAACTCTGGCGTCAAACCACATGGCGAGAGCCCACAGCTATGCAAACTGCATTCACGTTTGCAAACTTTCCTATGACACCATTGCAGCCTTATCAGGCAATAGCATTGAATTGTTCAATCCTTCC
>NW_005842103.1:1550089-1554376 GCF_000455745.1 Alligator sinensis
CCAATAAAAAAAAAAAAAAGATGAAATTCGGTTTATTGCATATTCTGAGAGGCAGCTGTGCAATCCAGGCTTTGCTTTTAAAGATGGTCTTGAAAGGAGCGGTGTGGTCAGCCTCGCATCTGGTTGTCCCTGACCCCCAAGCTGCATGGCCTGTCTATCGAGTGACCGAGCTGGAGTGACCGGGAGCCGGGGGAGGATTTGGGCTAATCTCGTGCCACAGCAGGACGACGTAAGCGCTCCGCCACCGTGTCCCAGCATCGCTATCAGGACCAGGATGCTGCAGTGAGGCTGAGCCAGGCACAACGCCGTCAGGACTCGCCACCGTGTCCCAGCATCACTATCAGGACCAGGATGCTGCAGTGTCGTCCCTCCATCGCTGCACTGAGGCTGAGCCAGGCACAACGCCGTCAGGACCACGGGGTTAGAGTAGCCCTATGGTGCCTCGGAGAGCAGCATCCATCCCAGGTCTGCTAGCCAGGACGTCGCCTGGCTTGGGAGGCGAGCGCTGCTCTCCTTCCCCAGACGTGGCGTTCAGCAGTGCCTAGGGCTCGAATTCAGCCTCGCGCCTGTTCTTCCATGTCGAAGTCTGCGCTCAGACACTCGCTGCTGGTGACGAATCTTTTCACCGCGCTCTTGTTTCCAAAAGAGTTCAGCAAACGCGACACACTTAAGAGTGTCCAACGGTGAAATCCGATTTGCACTTCCACCGTTAAGCTTCTGCTTTCCACAGCCGAGAACGACGCGGGATGAGGATACGCGGCAAAGCTCTGCAAACCAATGCGGACAAGAACGTCAGATCGCTGCCTCGGAGAAATAATCTCCTTTGACACTGCCGAAGCCGTTGTCTAAATGAAACCAGGCTCCCTTTCCCTAGCCCGCACCCAGGCAGAAACGTAAGCGGATGCGAAATGTCACCATCGTTACAGCGCAGAGCTTTGAAAGCGTGCGGGCAATTCACACAGTAAAGCGCTTGCGTGCACATACACGAGACAGCCAGTGTATGTATCCTTATCCGTTTGCAAACGAAATAAGGACCCCGCTGAAGTAGCCCGGGTTTGTTCTTGCTGCTCGGAGGATGCAAAGGTTCAGTCCATGCTTAGGGTGCTGGTAGGGTGTGTACAGAAGTGAAAGGCACCTTAGCAATGGTTCACCAGCACCAGGCTGCTGCTGGCAAGCCCTCTATGCTTACAATATGCTCTCAGGAACTTGTGCTACGAATGTCATGAGAAGGACCAGAAAGGAGAGACTCGGGCCCTGCCAGAGCCGTGACCAGCAACGCTGGTGTGTGCAAAGCGAAGCACCCTGGAGCCCAGCCCTCAACAGAATAATTTTGCAAGGAAGGGCTATGGTTAATGAATGCCCTGCTCACCTAGCTGAGCCACGACCTCCTTCCTAATGCAGATGAACCCTTGGTCTTGCTGAATGCAGCAGGCAGGCTACATAGGATGCCCTTTCCTGAATACCATCCAGGGTTTCCTGCTGGCTCGTCCTTGGGGCTGGACTGCAGGGAGGAGACCTAGAATGGATCAGGCAGGCAGTCCTTGCAGAAACTGCTCCCAAATGCCAGGAGGACAGCTTCCTGCCCCACCTTTCTTCTCCCCATCCCATGTTTCACCTTCTCATCCCAGGGCCTGAGTCATTAGGGTGTCCAGTGAGCATGGGATGACTTGAGAGATGACCAAGGGGTTGCAAAAACCTCATCCGCCCCCACCAAGGTCATCGATTCTCACTGCGGTTGGGTCAATAAATGAAGTTTAATATCCAGGGGATGAGGCTACATTCAGACAGCGGTTGTTAGCCACGTTCATCTGAAGTCGAGCAGGCAGCAGGGTGGATTTGCACCTTCTAGACTAACTGAAGCAGAGATAGAGAGGGTACACTCACTCATGGGGTGCTGCGAAAGGACAGCACAGAGCAGGCTCTGAAGTGGAGTGTGCGATCTGAATACAAAAGGTGGGAAAAGAGGAGGGAGAGGAAGAGGAGATGGGCAGAGCTGGGACAAGCAAACAACCCACAAGTAACGGGATAAGAAGCCATCCAGCCTCTCAGCATTTCAGGGCAGGCGATTGCTGGTGTCTGTATGTAACAACCGCAGCGATTTCACTGCAGATGCACGCGTGAATCCCGGTTGTACAGTTTTATCATACATGCAGCCTTGGGTGGGCAGATGCTGAATGTGGGCCAGCCCTCAGCCTTAGTCTCTGGAGAAGCAAAATCAGACCTATAGGCACGTGCATTCTCCCAGAGACTGCAGCATAAGAGATCGAGGGTGTAAACCGATTGATAGTCATGACCCACACGATCAGCTCCTCTTTGGGGCATCTCTCCCACGCGGTCTCTATCTGAATCGTCAGCAATCTGAGCAGGAGACGGAGCACCCTTCTCCCCAGCCAGGCATGCAGGAGGAGAGAGCGAGCAGCTGCAAGCCACGGATGGAGGCTGAACTGAATCTCGCCCTGTCTCCGAAACAAGTACCTGGACGCTACGTAGGCGTGAACTTCACCCTCAACAAGCAGGTGCCAAAGAAAGGGGAAAAAACAAACCCATAAAGCTTCCACAGCTTGTTATCCAGCTTTTCTCAAGACAGGACGAAGCCTCCAGGCTGCAGTTATCCAAGAATATTGTCTTTATAGTCACGGAGGTATCAGACTTTTAAACATTTTGATCGACAGGATTAATCACGAGCATGCTTTATAAAGCTAGGTGAGCCACGGATTACTTCCAGGCTTTGTTAAGGAACTGCTTGGCCATTAAATATTCCAAGGTGGAAGTGCTCGTATGACTCTTTCTGTGATCCTTATGAAATCGGATCCAGCCCTAATTTCCATACACCTCCCGCAGCGCATCAGGCAGCTCCACGGCGCTCCGGCTGGCACCGATTCTAGGTGGTTTGTCGCGGACAGGAAACCTGAGCACGTTCCAGATCAGATCGCCTTCATAACCATACCCTGCTTAGCCAGTTCATGGAGAAACCCAACAACGTAACACTCCCTGTCGCCTTATATCACAGCCTGAATCAGTGCAGTCACTTCTGTCAATATTTGAGCCAACTCTGGCCTGCAGAGGTAAACAAATACCATGGTTTTCACACTCTTCGGGTGTGTCGACACATGCAATTAATGCTATTGGGCTTTCCTGCGCAGAACATTTACTGTGCAAATTTACTGTGCAGTAAATTTACTACCTGCACATGCACTCTCTTCGGGTGTGTCTACACATGCAATTAAGGCTATTGGGCTTTCCTGCGCAGTACATTTACCTGCACATGCAGGTAGTAAATGTACTGCACAGTAGACTAATTTACTGTGCATTAAGTGCCTGCACGTGTAGACGGTGATGCTTTACTGTGCAGTAGATTAGTGTATTGCGCAGTAAAGCATCTCGTGTAGACACGGCCTGTGTGTTATATGTGGGTTCAGGAGGAGCTGTGGACAGGGTGATGGAACAGGTGAAATTTATTAATAAAATAAATGAAGGATATAACTGATATAACAGGGAGCCAACTCTAACACACCACTGCCTGGAGCCAGCCAGTTTTCTCCACCCATCTTGGTAACATTCATACGAAGAGATGCAGTTAGCTGTGCTAGTCTCAAGTCTAGCCAGCAGGGTAGATTCGCACCTTGTAGACTAACCAAAGTAGATAGACAGGCGTACAAGCCAGTATCCTGAAATCCTTAAGCTCCCCCACAGTAACAATCAGATTCCTATGTAAAATCCTGGACATAGAAGGGCTCCCAAAGTTTTTTAAGCTCCAAAAATGTCACCTCCAAGAGGCATCCTGCCAGCACGTGTCACCAATGCCCAACTGGGCAACACAGCTGTTTTGTGCAATTACCAGCTTTTAAAGAGTGAACTAACCCATGACAGATCAGTAATGGGGATGAACAATGCGGGCACTCCAGTGAGCTTGCACTGACTCCACTGACAGCTACAAACACAGGCAAAACTCACAGACAAGTTCACCTGTAGATGCGGGGCATAAGCAAAGCGGATCCAGAGCTAATTCAGTGGGCGCATCTACACGTTCATTAACGTGCTTTTGCTAATGTGCATTAAATTTAGTTCCTCCATTGCGAGGTACTAGAAAAAGGTGCATTAGCTTATTTTAATGCACATTAGTGAAAGCACACAGGTTTTTTGTGATGCTTTAATGTGCATTAAAATAGGCTAATGCGCATTAAAGCACAGGTGTAGACATGCCCAGTGAGTACTCTGCAGAACCCTTAACCATATAAAGTACAACACGCCATACCGTGTGCGCAAAAACAACTGCACATCGGAAGA
>NW_005842103.1:1554407-1597473 GCF_000455745.1 Alligator sinensis
AAGAGATGAACGCAGCAGAAAGGCCTGAAGGTGCTTTGTAGGAAAGCAGAGGAACAGATGATGCCTTGCATATGGGTCATATACCATAATTATGGCAGGGGAAATCACTGTGCTGGAGCTTGCAGGACAGAAAAGCGAAGAAAATATGTGCACCACCTCAGGGAAGGAAGGCGTGATTTGGGGGAGATTTGGCACGTCTGTGACATTAACACACTGCAAGAGAACATAAACAGATGGATTTTTAATATCAACCTAGCCCCCGATACAGAAACGTGACACGAGCACCACACACACAGGCGGCCAGATGCAATCCGGCCAGTGTCAACGCAGAGGGTAGAAACTATCCGAGAAGGAAGAGTACAAGACAAAGGCTCACAAGTGCTGGCAACCACAGATCCCCGAGCACTCTCTCTTCTGAAATACAAGCACGGCTCCCCAAAGCAAGAGATGCTATTTAGCAAGGACAGCAGAGAGCTGGGACGCTGCTGTGATGCATATGAAGGGAAATACAGGCCAAGCAGCAAAGACAGTGAAAATATGTATTATACTCAAGAGGCCTGGGTTCAAAGTAGGAACGGCCTTCTCTACGGCAAGCCATGCAGTCATCAAATTATTGCAAGCTCCTATTCAGACTTCTGGGAAGTGGAGGCACTGTCAGCTGCTACTGCAGTAACCGTCACAGGCAGAGCAATGGGCTGTCTCAGGAGGAACATCTCCCACGCTGTACTGTTTCAGCAATGGACCCTTGTTTGCTTGCAATGTGGTTTACATGAGAAGGTAAGTTCAGTCGTATCATTGGCACAAGCAGCCCAATGGCAAAGCTGACTTGGCAGAAAGTATTGAAGAAAATTTGGGTTGGAAGGGAGCTCAGGAGGTCACATCTAGTCCAACCCCCTGCTCCAAGCAGGACCAGCCCCAACTACATCATCCCAGCCACGGCTTGGTCTAGTCGGATCTTAAACACCTCCAAGGATGGAGACTCCACCACCTCTCTGGGTAACCCGTTCCAGCGCTTCACCACCCTCCTAGAGAGAGAGTTTTTCCTACTATCCAACCTCAACTTCCCTTGCTGCAGCTTGAGCCCATTGCTCCTTGTCCTGCCATCTGCCCCCACTGAGAACAGCCCAGCTCCATCCTCTTTGCAGCCCCCCTGCAGGGAGGTGAAGGCTGCTATTCAATCCCCCTCAGTCTTCTCTTCTCCAGACTAAATAAAAGAAGGATGCCAAAAGCAAAGATCCTAGACAGCAGCCCATCCCTGGATGGAGAAATGCTCGCAGAGGAGGCCCTAATAGCAAGCTAGTACAACCACGCGATGTCAAGATGCACATGTAGGTTGGGACCCCGGCTCCAGCATTTCTGCAGGTAGGCAGTGGAAGGAATGACAGACAGAAAGCAAGAAACAGAGACCTGCAGAGTCCAAAGCGTGTTGCTCCCAACCAGCTAAAGACCTCCCAGCATTGTAACCAGAAGGTCCTGCCAGAATCGAGTGATGTCTTCAGTACAAACCGTTTGCTGCCTGAGGCATGTGTTAAATAGATATATCCTTGTTTGTGAGACAGATCCGTGGACGGATGCATAGTTCATTGAAACTGCAAGTGCCTGTACCTAGTGCAACCGCAAGACATGCAAAGGATTATGGAGCAGACTTTCTGCTGAGACTTGATCAACAGGAGGCGGCAGAAGAAAGCCAAAGGGCAATGGGCACCGATACTGGAACAGATCCTCAACACACTACCGCATCGTTAGCATCCAGAGCAAAGCAGGCTTCTCTCTCAGACAGCGATGCACTCGTCCCCAGAGCCAAACGCCTGCAAGGCGTCTGGAACCCAGCGTGCAACAGAAAGACGAGCAGGGGTGTTAAGGTGATCATATAAAGATGTCATAGAGGCATAATAGATGCATTTAATTTTTCGACCTTTAATAAGAGACAATCACAAAGTTTCTCTTTAGGTGGGGTGCTGTGCTATCCTTACGCTGGAGACCTGGAGAACTCTGCCTGACGCGCGGAGGAAGAAATAACGCCTGAATGCTGCACCGACGATGGCACAAAGCGTCCTCTCCTCTCCCTTGGTAACGCTAGACCGGTGAAACCATACGTGGTGGCCGGAGGAGCTGGACACTTGACTGCAGGCCCGATGTTCCTGTCCAACTGGTTTTACGCTAGTGTATAACTCACTCTTGGACTTACTCTTTGTATAAATCCTGGGAGCGGACAGTTAAGTCTCCCAATGGAAACAAAACATATTTTACTCCTGAACGTCTAGCAAGATGGATTTGCTATGCTGGAAATCGATCTGGATGAACAGCATAAAGAGCTGGCCAGAAGCAACGACTGAAAATAGACATTAGAAGTTTTAACAGCCCATAAAAAAAAAACCTGATGAAAAAGCACTTAGACATGCATGTACTTTAGGAACTATGACTTAATCCTAGTCTTCTTTCAATAATTAAACGCACCCACTCCTGGATGAGTCTCCCTTTACACCTGTGTTTTGAGACCTGTCGGCCAGCCAGCTTTCCATCCCCGTGGCCATGAGTGCCTTGTTGCTTTTGTATTGCTCTAGGGCCTAGCAAAACTGTGCTGGCGTGCATTTAACGAGGATCCCATTCCCCTTTACTCATACCCTGCTGTAAAAGGAGGCTATTACGGCACGTGAACCTCCCCAGCACCTCTCCTTACCGCTCTACTTCTCTATGGTAAGCTTTGCAGTCGAGCAGCTCAGGAAACGTAAATGCTAGGTGAAATCCTCAGATTGAACGTGCTCCATCAGTCAGACTAAGGAGGGAGAGCAAAGACCACCTGTATTATCTGCCTGCTACTTATTGCTTTCCAGAAGCTCTTTTCAAAATGAAGGAAATGAGGCCACAAGACCCTTTTTACCAAGAA
Organism: Alligator sinensis; assembly: GCF_000455745.1. NCBI lineage: Eukaryota > Metazoa > Chordata > Crocodylia > Alligatoridae > Alligator > Alligator sinensis. The sequence goes on from NW_005842103.1 coordinate 1,557,295, forward strand.
GTTCACGGTGTCGAAACAATAATAAATGCAACTGCGTGAAGTTTCAATAAAAAAGGATTTCTTTTAAAATGTCAAATAAAATTAATCAGATTAAATACTTTAACACTGCTTTATGGTATAATTATTAGAGATGGGAAAATCAATCCGGATGGAATCAGAACGAACTCAGCCCTTCATCCCTAAATCAATGAATCAAACCATTTTTGGCAGCTCGAATAAAGCTCAGCTCACTTTTCATTTCCCTGCTTGTTTTTCTAGGTATTAGCACTGGCCCAGAGTCAGAGGCATCAACACACTGAGAGAGGGCCTGTCTCAGGCTTTCAGATCTGAAAACACCTAGCAAGTGACTGAAACCTCAGAGACAGCGAGCTTTCTTTTCTTCTCTTTCCGAGGAGCTGAGATAAACATCCGACTCGACGGCAGTCTATGCATATCTTACTCCAAACCGTGGGAAGTTTCTCCATCGATAACACACGCTGTGAAGGAGGTCTGCCTGCAAGTGAATGAGACTGGTGCTGCCAAGCTACTCTGCACCATTGCAAGGACCATTTTTTCCAGCTTTAACTTCCCTGAGAGCAGCAAGCAGACCCCAAGAAGGAACGGGGGGGTCTGCATGTCAGAGACGACACAGTCGCCCTTCTTTCCCAGATGGACTCTGCAATTGGGGAGGATGTTTTCAGATGCCCTCGGTTTTATCCTTAACACCACTTCCATGAGTTTCATTGGGAGACAGCATCCCAAAGGGGTTTCAGTCGACCTCTGGAAACTCGGGGCCAGAATCAGGTGTGCCGTGCCCGGGTCGGCAGCAGGCAGCTTTCTCCGCGTCCCGTGTCTGCGGATCAGGCGCGTGCCGGTTTCCCTCGATAGCCTCGTGCATCGGGTTGTGACCAAGCACAACAGCTTGCAGAGAGACATTTTACAAGCCAGGGGTCTCCTGAACCATGCGGCAACGTAGCCGAGGGTCTGCCGTGCCCCGTGACAGAGGCAGTGGTGCTGAGCCGTCTGGGTTGGGTCTCCTGCAACCTGGGAAGGGGTTTACATCAGGGGCTCCCATTGTGGTGGGTTAAGTCCACATCAAGGCTGTGTAATGCATAAAGCAGCCTTTGGGGTGGCTAGGATCCAACCTGCTGCCTCAGTGAAGCTTTTTACCTTTCAAAGACAAACTCGACCAGCGCTTGCAATGACAAGAACTTGCCCCGTGGGCCCATTTCACGTAAGAGCCCTGATAATTCTTTAAGTCAGAGGCTCTCGCACCGGCTTCCCAAGCCAATGCACTTGCAGCCAGAAATGCTAATTTTATTTACAGGTTTCCATTGGAGACAGAGCTTGAACCTCATTATTCACCAAACGGGCTTGAACGTGACGTGGTAGCAATAGCAACTCGGGAAGTGCCGACTCCCCTCCACCCCAGCCCTTCTCCTCTGCACGCTGACATTTCTTTCTGAATGTTTAAGTTCATGGCTGCGTTAATCTCTTGTGCAAAATCAAACCCACACGAGGCAGCTGGAGTGGACATTGTTATGCAGCGCACACGAGAGCAGCTTGCGGTGCGGAGCAGCGACAAACGCCCCGGTTCCTCTCCTCCGTGCGGGTCTATTTTATGTATTTATTTATTTATTTTTTGCAGAAGTGCGATCCTGGAAAGGGCTTTTCTTCCTCCACCCCTGCAAAAGCCTTATATTGACCTGAAATGCTAAGACCCATCTGGCCATGAAAATGCAAATATCAGCTAACCTTTCGTTACGGAAATAAGAGGGCCGTTTGACGTGGCCTTGGCTGGAAGTGCTCAGTGCAAACGGTGTCACGTGGAACGTGAATTCGGTAGACAATGCTGCTCTTAGAAACTGCACAACGTGAGAGAGAAATTAGGGCAACTCGCCTAACAGCAAAGGCCCCGGGGTGCTTTCAGCCTTTCCGGGCTCCTGCAGCTTTGCCACGGCAGGTACTTGCTGGTGTTATTTAAGTAACAGATAATATTACTTCTTTTTGCATACGGCGCCGGTCAGGCCAGGCATCTCGTGGTCTGCTGTCTGGTGCCACGTCGAGCAGCACAGCCTCTTCTATGGTGGGGTGGTCAGCGACTCGCCCTGGGCTAGCCGGGGCGAGGAGGGTGTGGGGGCACTAAAAATAAGACCTGTCAAAGGGTGGACGAGCAGCTTGCAAGCCAATGGTCATCCATGCCTGGAGAGGAGATAGGCACCACCAGGTCGCTTTGCCTGGAAGATCACTAACGATGCAAAGCAACTCGACTAATTTCACATGGGATCGGTCGAGGCCGGGTCTACGATGACAATGTCCAAACGTAGGGCGGTGTGGAGGAGGGTTGTTACAGCGTCCGTGGTGCCCCGACGGCCGCAGTGGCCTAGGGACTGACTTGACTTCCATAAGGCACAGACCAGGAGCTACGTCGGGGGAGGCAAGCTATAGCTCCTGGGCTGCATCTGACCTATCCAGCATGGGGGACCGATCTCATGGAGCTGTGCTGTCCCCACCTCCCGCAACCCCTCCACCGTGTCTGAGCTTCCTCTCGCTGCCGAGGAGCTGGGAATCTGGGGGGCAGCCATTCCCTTCCCACCCGTTCAAGATCAGGACATTGAGCCTGAATCCTGGGTCCTCTTGCGATCTCCTGAGCATTTCCTTAAAACTTCGCAGCAACACGACGAGCATCCTCGATGCGAGCTGGCACGAGTGTGAGTATGGGCATTTTCGGCACAAATAACCAACTCTGTTGCATGGCGGGGGTTGTCAGAGACGTTGCAAACAGCCCCCAGAACATGCACTATAGTAATGATTGCCTTAACGAGGGGGGAACTGGTGCCCCTGGAAAACGTGCTTCGTCCCAGCTTCTCTGCCATGAGGTGTCACATGCCCTCTTATTTTCCTCACTTAAAGCTTGGACCCTGGATGGATGAGGAGACAACACAGACATGCGGAAACCCCCGAGAATAAGGAGCTTTTGTCAACCTGAGCAGCGCTGTGAGAGCCCCGGACACTAAACGCAGTTGCACCGTGCTGGGCCTGGGTGATCTCCAGCCTTCCCTGGCTGCACTGGCTTTTTCCAGGACCTCTTTGGCCTTTCCTGGACACAGGCACATCCCGATACGAATTCGTGGAAATGCAGCCTGGCAGCTCAATTGCCCTCAGGTCCGAGGAGCAGTGCGAACACCCCATTAGCTTAAGGATCCCCTTTCCCAAGCCGCCGATTTGGGGGTTCTCTGAGTCGACGGGTGGGACACGTGGCAGTGAGAGCATAAAGTCTCTGCTCCGAGAAACTCTCGACTCTAACTAGCAGGAGAAACATGCATGCCTAGAGGAAACAAGAACGCTGCCTGCATGCGTTTCCGTGACACGGGCTCCTTACCGCTCCTGGGCTCTTTGGGGTCAGGTCGGAGCGCTCCAAGGACTCTTTCCTAATCGTGGCTTCTCCTCTGGATCGTGGAGAATGGCTCTCTTCTTCACAGCCACTTTTTTCTATCAGTTAGCCCTAGAATTAACCTGTTCCTCTTGCAAGCATGAACTGCCTGCCGTTCCCCCCATGCAGCTACTCTAAAATGCAGAACAACGCAAGAGACGCCCGCATAAAGCACACTCCCATGGCAGCAACAGAGGATTTCTTTACAACAGGTCAATCCCCAGCTTCCCCTTTGGAGACATCATTATATCCAGTTGCACCATGGTGGCAGCACAAGGACAACTTAGCACATCCCGGGGCCCCCCAAACTGCTTCATCTAGTTGTTTAGAAAGAATTCACGGGCATCCATCTGCATCCAGCGAAGAGCATGTGGCCATCAACCATGCAGAGACCAACGGTTCTGCTCATTAAGTGTCCAAATGCTGCAATTTTGATCTGCGAGTGGCTAAAGTTCGAAGTGCTATCTGCAGATCTGGAGGCCGAGCTAAGACATCTTGCAAATGCTAGTCCCACGGCGAGTGAAAGATATTGCTCATAAATTCTGTCCACCAAAAGCCTGACAGCGGAGAGAAAACTGACTTAGGCCAAAAGCAAATGAACAAAAGCAAGTCCTGAAGCTTGGGTGAAGGCCAAGAGTATGACACTTTGATCCTATTTCCAGTAAAATCAGTGGGAAAGCTGCCATTGACTCCAGTGGTGCAGGAGCAAGCACCAGTGAAGGATGGAGTGGAAAGAGACCCGGGTCTGACCCATCTGATTAGATGCGAGCAAAATGGATTTGCTCTCAATTCCACCCGCAATTTAGCCATAACCAAGCCAGCGGAGGAAACGTGCCCCTGACCAGGTGGGTACAAAAAGACGTCCACACTTCACCTCCTAAAAATATCCCCTGCTGAATAGACCGAGTGAGCAAGATGATTCAGACAAAGCCAGTCGTCTGCCAACGTAGGCGCAGTTGCACCTACGCTGTTAAAGGCTATAATGAGAGGATGGGAGCTAGACCCGTGTCTCTGGTGCAGCCGATGATTTGTAATAAAGCTTTGAGCCATCATTTGGTCTCTGCATTCCTCAGTTTACCCTTGACAGGTATAACGTTACCTGCTTACCTTGGGAGGGGATGCTTTGTGGAGGTTATTCAATCAAGTGCTGACTTTCTTAGAGCAAAGGCAGTACTGCTGTTGCTCCTAATATTTATCACATAAAAGTTTCAGTTGCACAATTGAACAAGCCCATGAATATTCATCCCCACGAAGTTGGCCTTGAATTCTGCTCAGACTCTGATTAAAGAACTAGACAAATCATATATTATCCAGGATATTTTATATGTACAGCCCGGAGTAATAGCTGTAACCTTTGTAATTGCCAAAGTTGCAAATATTCATTGCAATGTGGATGGAAATGTACAATCTTTGAGGCATAAATCCAACTTTGGGGGTCTTTTGTGCTCACATATTTGCATTGTGCCAGGGAGAATAGAAGAAATATGCTCTGGGAGTGATTTTTAGCTTCATTTTCCCTTTGAAGGCGTATAGAGCAAGCAAGATGCAAGCCAGTTTTGTGTCTTGTTCGTAACCAATACTGTATTCAGAGGGCACATCTACACGTGCATTGATGTTACTGCGCATTAAGTTTATTACCTGTATTAACTAAATGCACAGGAGAATTAGTCAACCGTGCATTTGGCGTCTCGTGTAGACTTGCCCAGTGTGTAGAAAGAATAATTTCCTAAAAAGATGCCCTGAATAGGCAGGACTACAGCAAACCCGCCAAGGCTCAGACGAGGCGCGGGGTCAGCTATAGTCATGAGCAGACCAGAAGGTGTAGTGCAAGCCCCAGAGTGGAAATGCTGATGTTTTGCTTGAATACGGTGCAGAGGTGGGTCTCTGTGTTAGTCTGAGGGCAGGCAGAAGTCAGGGCAGGACAGCACCTTAGAGACTAACTAGTCCAGAAAGGCACATGCTTTTGTAGGCCACAACCTACTTCACCAAGTGCTAGGAATGAACATGCCAGGGTCTCTAAGGTGCAACCCTCCCCTGCCTTCTTCCTACACGGTGTCCAATAAAAGCTAGTAGGGAACCGGATGGGCATCACGGTGGGGATAATTAAAAGAATCAGCATTATTTTCATTCTGTCATCACGTACCTGATTAGAAAAGGCAGTCTCCACCAAATGAGGGTTTCTTTGCATCTTTTCCCGGTGCTTTGATTACTGCAAGTCATAATCTAGAAAACAAAATGGTTCAAAAATCAAACTGCCATGTTTGCTCAACGCTCTCCTTGCCCAATATATTGTATTAACCTTCTGAATGCTGCATGGTTTCACTCCCCAGAGATGACCAAAATAAAAGTGAACTCAATTAACGTTCATGAAATATGCATGTATTTTATGTTTGCTCGTTACCTAGCGTGACATCCTGTTTCTCTGCCATCCTGTCACTCCTCGACACACTCCCTAAATAAAAAACACGCGTTTCTCAGGTTGTTTCACATTACGTGGCACTCCTAGGGCAGCGACCCCTCCAAGAACTGCTCTGCGCACCCGCACGAGCAGCGCAGCTTGCATCTATCGAGCATCTGACGAGCGGCTACAAACCCTTCCTTTTTCGGGGGGGCACAAGAAAGAAAATCTGAGTAGCGACAAAACAAGAAACGGAAAAGGACAGGAAACGGACAGGGAAAGCATTGCCAAAAATGGGATATCTTGGCAGTTTTCCAATGGGCTGAGTATATACAGCAGCCTTATGCAGCTGGGCCTCGTTTCATGAAAGAGCTAAATATGTATATAATCTATGCTGACTTCAGTACACTTTAAGCATGCACTTCAGTGCTAGCCTGAACTGGGGAAAGCTCCTGGAGTTGCATAGTCGAGTCTCTCCACAGAGCTATGGTCGAAGACCAGTTGCATTTCATTTCTCTGTCGGGAATGCACCAGGTAGAAAATGTTCTCCACAACTGGCCCGGGGAGAAGATGCCCAACTAGCGATGTGGTGCCAACCCCCAGGCCTCTCTGCTCAGCTCTGGCTTGCAAAACCCTCACTAGGTGGGAGGTTGGAGAATGGCTGATGCTCCAGATGTGTTCAATTGTCGTCTAGAAACCGGTGTGAAGAAGGACAAGAGGAACACCAGCGTGTGGGTATCCATCGTTACATCGCATAAGGCATCACTTTGTCCATGTTTTACACCCTTTGGAAAGGCTACTGGCCATGAGTTGAAGAACCAGCTGCCTATGTAGGCATCTGAATAACTAGCCTGCTTTCCAAAAGTGCTGAGCAGCCAGCAGCTCCCGTTGACCTGGGACAGGTACACGCTTGAATGTGAACGAGTCAGGCTCCGTAGGTTGCCCGCACGTTTTAGCATCCCGTGCAATGAATAATATCCATCGCTGTGACAACTTCCCAACTAGCCTGTAATTAGTACAGACACAGCCAGAGTTGCCTTTGTATTAGTTATGATTCATGTGACTAAAATATGCTTTTTCCATCAGCCGAGCCCATTTCATTCCAGTGCCAGCCAGTGGCGTGTTGTAAGCAACCTAAGGCTCTGCGAGGCTTGCCAAAGCCAAGTGCTTCCTGAGAGGGAACTTTGTATTTAATCTGACTAGGATTTACTTTACAAAAGATCGAGATCAAAAAGGTTCAGCTCTGCACAGAAGAAGAAAGAGAAACCTAAACGCATCTCAGAGAAAGGGATTTTTCCCTTGTTGCCTCTCCCGGCACCCATCAGCTTTCAGAAGAACTGTTTGCAAACTTGGCATAAACTGTTCTGTCAGTTGGTTAATTAAATGTTTGTATTTTAATCTCTTTCTAGTTAACTGGTAGAGAGAGAAAGAAACAGAAGGCCCAGTTGAAAAGCTCAGACTGAATGCAAAACTTTTTAAACTTTGATGTGCTACATGGAATAGCAATGAGAAAACGTGGCTGAAATTCATTACAGCAAAGCCACAACAATAAGGCTAGGAAACTCCTTTGGGAAGAGGCTGCTCTGGGTCACCAGTGTGTACAAGGATGTGCCCTTCTCCGCACCGCGTGAAAGGATCACCAGGGTGGAAAGTCCTAGGAGGTCATTTCAATTGATTTCTCATTCCTAAAACAGCCTGAATACCAGCTTATCAGGACGGACACGGATAGCATGACTATTTCCTATGGCACGGGGTTTAATTGTCTAAGGGCGTGTCTACATGTGCATTTAAGCACGCCTAAATTTAATGCGCATTATCTTAATGTGCATTAAGCAGGTTTAGGCAGGCATCTACACATGCAGGCATTAAAGTGCATTAATGCCGTGTGTGGACTAAAGTTAGTCCCAAGTCAGTCAGTCCACACACACAGCATTAATGCGCTTTAATACATCTACATGTGTGTTAATGTGCTTTAACTATTCATGCCTAAATTTGATACCTGCATTTACAGATATCAAATTTGGACATGAATAGCCTAAATTCACCATTTTAATGTGCATTAAATTAAGGGTATGCACGTGCCCTTAATGCACATTAACATAGGATAATGCACATTAAAGACCCACGTGTAGATGCACCCTAAATGTTCTTAGTACTTGACAGGAATGGCACCATGTTAACATAGGGCCTGTGTTTCAGTTTTCTAAATAAAAATAAATACTTTTTTTTAAAATGTCTTACAACCAGAGAAATGCTTCTAGGAAAAAAGCTTTGAACAAGTCAGCCATAATCAAGAAAAATAGGGCAGAGCCCTGCAATTTTTACTTGGGTTAGTCATTCTTATGCATGTAGCTGGTCACGGTGAAGCAAGCAAAGATTGCAGGATTGCACCTTTTATTTTTAGACAGTCACGTACTCCTATGGCCTTTGGAGTAGCATCCAAGTGCTTAGCCAGGAATCAGTAGATTGCAATCAGGCACAATCTTCTTGGCTAAGAGAACACCTCGACCAACGAGGTCTCAGATGAGTTTGCTAGGCTCTAGTTTATCTTTTAAAACTAGGTTGCATGTCTATTGCTTTAAATTAGTCCTGAAATCTTATCCTTGTTTAGATGATGGGCCACGATTTCCAGGAGGTACCACAGGCAGGGAGGTACCACAGGCTTTTACTCTTCCAGGACATGCTTTACCCATTCGGTTCTTTCCACCTAGGCTCTTCATTTCTAAACGTGGATGGTGACAGCAAGACTGTTTCAAGGGAGGAGGTTGCATTTCAAGAAAGGTGGCACTCCGAACATGGAGGCCCCTGCTACACGTTACATACATTACACAATTAACTAGTCAATCACGCAATAAATTTAGACCAGCCACACGTGCAAAGTAATGATCGCATGATAAAAATTACACTTCAGCTATAAAAAGAGCCAACCTGCTATAAAGTTAGTGCTTGAAAATGTACCTCCCAGGTGTTAACAAAGAAGCAGAAATAAACCCCCGTTTTGGGTGGATTTTCACCCTATTTTGTTAGGCTTTGTGTTGTCATAAATTCATAGATTCACAGATGTTAGGGTCGGAAGGGACCTCAATAGATCATCGAGTCCAACCCCCTGCATAGGCAGAAAAGAGTGCTGGGTCTAGATGACCCCAGCTAGATGCCCATCTAACCTCCTCTTGAAGACCCCCAGGGTAGGGGAGAGCACCACCTCCCTTGGGAGCCCGTTCCAGACCTTGGCCACTCGAACTGTGAAGAAGTTCTTCCTTGTCTGCATCCTTCATCTTTTGGCTTTCAACCAAATTCCTGATGAGCGTGTCCATTTCAGCAAGCACAAAGATATGACCCCCCCAATACATCTGCCACCAGAAATCGCACCAAACCAAGCACCAACATTTCCAACCAGCATTGCTGCTCACGTCACCAAACCAACACCTGGCTACGGCAGACTGCTGAAGAGCTGAAAACACTCTGCAGGCACATCTACATGTTCATTAACGTGCTTTAGGTAATGTGCATTAAATTTAGTACCTGTATTGCGAGGTACTAGAAAAAGGCACTATTTTAATGCTAATTAGCTAAAGGGCATTTTTATTGTGACGCTTGAATGCGCATTAAAATACACTAATACACATTCAAGAGCACGTGTAGATGTGCCCGCTGCTTGGACATGTGGGAGTCAATATACTGAATGCTCAGACCTATTTCTCAACCGTAGTGCTGTCACGGTGCGTGAGGTTTGCCTGGCAAAGGTATGGCCCATGAAGCCTGGTGTCCATCCACAGTCCTGGAGCACAGCTGCAGTGCAATGAGCAGTTTCTCATGCTGCTCCAGTGCTGTGGCTGGAGCCTGACCTCAATTCAGCCTCTCTCTTGTTCCTCCTGCCCGGAGGAAGGGTGTGCGTTTGCTAGCATGTTGGTGGCCGCCGGGTTTTTTAAACCTCTGCAGAACTGCATCTTGCTCATCCCTCCTCTCCCCCTCTCCGCCAGGGCATCCGCAGACAATCTGACAGAGGATATTCTGCTTTCTGGCTGAGACCCCTGCCTCCCAGAGCAGTGTCATTAGGACTCTTTGATCAGGAACACAACGTGCCTTTCACACCAGCCACCAAATTGCTCCATCCGGTTGTCATCACCAACCTGTTCAACCGCTCCACTCAATCTTATTTTTACACCGTGAGCCCGTCTCTTCCCAGCTACCTCTGTTTGGCACCTGACTCTCCACATTTATCTTCCTGCATCCGCTTCCTAAAGGGATAACAACAGAAATAAAACGACGCACATAATGGATTGTTTGCATCATGTCATTTTTAGTCGCTATATTTGTGCGCTTATTCAATTTGCCAGCATACTCATATTCAGGCTCCTTCATCAATCCAGCCTCTAGAAATCAAGTTGTGCTCGCTGATTAACAAACCATGGTTTGTGCTGAGCAAGGATAGCCAGACTACAGGAAGATTCAGTTGCAGAATAATTATTGCCAGTACTGATTCGGGGAATTTTTAAAGAAATACAAAGCTATTTTTGAAGGCAGAAATGAGTTTTCTACTGGAAAAAGCCAAGCTGCAGGTCCCTGCACTGACTCGTCACCTTCTGGGGGCTCAAGGGGGGGGATGAAGCTTGGGAACCCATCGTTCAAATGGCAGAATGAGTACTTTCGATCCCTTAAAAAAGCTCAGCTCCAAAATCTGAAGAATCACTCTGGTGGTTACCACGTGCCTGAGCTGTATATGCACCTACTGTTTTCTCACTGCGTGAAAGACTTTTCCAGTTTTTTTCCAACAGGATAAAGGGGGAACAGCCCACACTGTCAGGTGCTGTACTCAGGAAAATGGTAGGAGAAGTTTGTACGGCGCCTACCACGGTAAGGAAACGAGGCTGGGACTTTTCAGGGAGCAAACAGTTAAATCCATGGCTCACACCCCCGTTCACATCTCTCTCTCCCATCTCGACCTTCAAGACCATCTACAAGGGCAAGTGACTGCCTCCAACGAAGGGGAAAGTCGCAACTCTCCGTAAGATGGTGACAGCAAGACTGCTTCAAGGGAGGAGGCTGCACTTCAAGAAAGGCGACGCTCCGAGCACGAGGCCCCCGCTACACGTTACATACATCACACAATTACCTGGTCAATCGCGCAATACATTGAAACCAGCCACACGCGCAAAGTATCAATCGCACGATAGAAGTGACGCTCCGGCTATAAAAGGAGCCAACCTGCTATGCAGTGAGCACGTCTACATGTTCATTAATGCGCAGTAGTTACTGCACATTTAGTTTAGCATTGCTTAATGAAGTCCTAACTAAATGCACAGTAACTACAATTACCGTGCAGTAGCGCTGGCGCACGGGGTTTTTTGGTGACGCTTACAGTGCAGTCGCCTAATAACACTGCGCATAGTGTAGCAGCACAGGTGTCGACCGGCACTTTACTGCGCAGTGTTATCAGGCTACTGCAGAGTAAGCATGTTGTGTAGACACACCCAGTTAGTGCTTGGAAATGTGTAACGACTCTGTGGCTGGTTTGTACCCAGCTTTCATTTGAACGTGTAGCGGGGCCCTCCTTTTTTCAGACTTGGGAGGAAGGCAGGCTGAGGTGCTTGGTGCCTGGAAACGGAGGCGGCTTCGGCAGGCCAGAGGCAGAGTTTGATTCATGATTCACGTCGCTGGGAGGAGACGGACGCTTCCTTTGTTCTGCTTTCCCCGTCGGTGCTTGTTTCTCTTCGAAGCGTCCAAACCCCACAGCCGGGCAGCGGCGCGAGCGAACCCAGTGACAAACGGTGCTTGCGGGAAGTGCTCCATCGGCCCGTTGCGCCGTCGTGAAAAAAAGAAACGGACCAGACACTAATATTTGGCAAAGTAGTTCTGTGGATTTATGACTTCATTATCTGCTTTGCTGATTGCTAGTCTCACAAGGACAAACGCGTGCGTCGGGGCTCGCGCACATCTGTAAATAGCCAAAATGAAGAAATGCCACAACTGCTCAGAACAGCCATGCCATAATTAGCAAAAAGATGTTAAATAAACTTAACAGAGCGTTTAAGCTCCTGTACCTGTGCCCTTTTCTTTCCGATCAAGCTCGCTACTTATCATTTCCAAATGTTTTGGGTTTTTTTAAGCCTGCAGCCCTGAAACACCTGCTTCATAATCTGCAGGTTTTATTTGCTTGTGCAGCCATCTTGGAGAATTGGCTATTTCCTCGGTGACTTAAAAACACTGCTCAGCCCTTTATAGATGCACCGAAAGGCTCATCATGATAATAGGGCAAGCTTTAGGTATGTATTTGTGCAGGCCTGCTTGAGTTAAGGAGAAATACAAGGAGGTTAGAGAAGAAAATATGCCCCTGGAACAGTATGTTGAAAAATGCCGAGCCCCGAGGATAACGACACTCCTCTTGAAACGTTAGCAGATGGAGCAATGACTCTCATTGCTGAAACTGGGGCCATTCTGTCACCTCTTGCCATTTAAATGTCAGCACACAAATTCTTGTGACTTTTTCCTAATTTGAAGAAAATAATGACAGATACATAGAAATTAATCATCAATTTGTCGTGCGCGAGGAACCAGCTGAAACGCGGGATGGAAAAGAACCCGCCCGACACCACAGGGACGTCCTTGAGGGAGTAACGAAGGCTACGAGGGAAGGATTGCGCTCGTGCCCTGCAGACTTCACCCCGAATCTCCCAGGGCTTGGACTCGAGGGGAGGGGTGAGACCGAACAGCCCGAGCACCGGGGTGTTGCCCCAGACTGTTTTCAAGGCTGCGAGTCCGTGTAGAGCTAAAGGCAAAGAAGAAAAAGGAAAGTATTAACGCGTAACTCTGCTGCTTTAAAGAGCCTAGTCCTGGTGACTCTGGACTGGGTCCAGGGGGACCCGTGTTCAGTTCCCATCTCTGCCACTGACTCACTGCACAACCCTGGGCCAGTCCCCCGAGGCACCGAACCGTCTCTCTAGTGCCTGCAAGCCTCAGTTTCCTGCCTTGATACTGGGGATAATCATAGGCCTTTCTCCCACTTCTTGTCAGCCTTCACCATTGAACAGGGAAGTTTCCTGGGGCAGAAGCAGCCTGCGGTTGCACAAAGGGGCTCTGCTCTGCACTGGACGCTCTCAGCGCCCCAGCACCAGTCCCACGCGTCTATCCTGCAAGACACCTACGACGCCCTCCAGCCTGGAAGCAGCCGTGTCCTGAGTCTTAAGCTTGAAATGCCAGATTTCCTTTTTCTAGCCCCCAATTTCAGCACTTTTTTCTCCAAATCCTCTGGTGCAAAACACAGCGCAACGACCCCGCTACGCCGGAGTCCCATCACTGTCAGCTTCGTGCGTGGCAGCACAAAGACGTTTCCAGCTTTCGGCACATCCTAGACTCTGCCAGGTCCGCCCCTCACTCAGAGACGGGGATTTTGCATGAGCTAAACCATCGCTTCGGGCACCACGTTAGCAACTCGGGGTGTGAGGAGATACTTCTGTGCTTAGCGCATCTAACAGACAACAACAGCACTTTCCATATGGCAGCTATTTCTTACCGTTGATCTCGATCCCCAAACTGTGGTACACGTACCCCTGAGAGGACTTTGCAAGACATCTCTGGTGGGATACACAAGATAAATTGTGTAATAGCGGATTTAATTTTCATTATAATAGTAATTAGCATTTAAGGAGCTAAGATGTAAAATGCATGCTGGTAGGGGTATGCAGGTAGCTGGTAAATCAGGAAGGGGGTTGCAATATGAAAAAGTCCGGGAACCTCTGATCTAGATCCATGACACGGATACCGTCATTGTTAAAGGAGATGAATAGGAAAGAAAGATATGAGAGGCTTAATATAAATAAGATTTCAGTTTCGTGTGTCTTTAAACACAGACCGGCATCTGGAGAAGCTTCCTCCGGAGCTGAAGATACAGCATTGCAGTCGGCTTTTTTTATTGTCAGTTTTATGATTCTTTATGGTCCTTGCTGCTTCACTTACGGAAACCAGGGCTAAAGCATCGCAATCGTGAATCAAGGGGGCATGGATTGGGCAGAACTGGGCCCGATCTTCCTGGATATAATGTACAACTAGATGCACATTTCGAATAAAACGTACAATTAGCGATGATACGGTTGCATTTAGAGTCCGAGAGAGCCTGTCCATTAACATCAGCGGGCACATCCACCTGCATATGCAGGTAGTAGTAAACTGATTTAGTTTACTACCACTCGTCTACTGCAGCAGACAAGTTTACTGCGCAGTAAGCACCTGCACGTGTAGACGATGATGCTTTACTGTGCAGTAATTAGTCTACTGTGCAGTAAAGCGCCTTGTGTAGACACGGCCAGTGAGAGCTGGACTGGGCCGTTGGTAAACACAGACCCAACCTCCACCAATCCTTACCCATGGGAGCAAACATCCCCTGTGCAGTGATCCACACCAGGCTGCGGTGGCTCTCAAGACAGCCCGCTGATGATAAGGGGGATGTCGATTCAGATCGAAGTCGTTCTGCCGCGTTGAATCACGCACTTTCGCATGAATCCTGATGCCGCCTGCATACACACCTCTCTCCAGTTGGCAAACAATACTCCTTACATTATCATCACCGGTAATTACTATTTTTTCTTTTATTAAAATCAGCGATGATAGCCTTTCTGGTGGTAGCATTGTACTGTTTAGCATTCATGAAGGAAGGCCAGGTGTTCGGCAGATGAGCTTATCCAGGAGATTGCCTTCGACAGCCCTCAGCCCCTCAGCGGAGTCAGCCCGTGTTGAGCAAAGGAGCAGGTGTGTCGGTACCTTTGCTCTGCTTTTGATCTTTGGGTCCCCTGGCACCTTTAATTCTTCTCCCCTCTGTTGCATTTAGCAATGAATTTAGCTGTGTGATGCTGCAACCACGCCTTCTGCAGGTCTCTGGGAAGGAAAATGCAGAACAGAAGAGGATGCTGCTTCTCTCGTTGCATGGACTGAGGGCAGGACTTCCTTTGACTTCCAATTTTTCCTGTCAGCACTACTTTCACATTTTCCCAGTCTCCCTGGCGAGGGACAGAAGTTACACATACACCGGTTTAAGTGATCAGAAACTGGTTTAAACCTGTAACACAACGGCAGTTCAGTGCACAAAAACTGCTTTCAAAATGGCTGAAACTGGTTTCAGATCAACCTGGTTGAATGTAGTATCAGACTTAACTGATTTAGGTCCAACCAGTTTAAAGAACTTCTCTCCCAGACCCCTGCCTCGGTTCTCCATATGTATGGCAACCATCTTACCGTGTGAGAAAAGCTGAATTTTGCTAGATGTTCCTTCCGGGCGGGAACAAAATTACCCACGCCATTTCGACGCTGGCAGGCAATTATCTCTGGATCCCAAATGCTGTTTCTCTCTTTATCATTAGGTAATTGTAAGCCTAGCACTTCTTCCTTTATTTGCACTGCCTGCTAAGAGGTCCGTGGCATTTCATCTGTGGTTAAAATGGAGCATTGTTCGTATCGGAGAAAGCAGAAACAAGCCGCCGAGCCGGTCTAAATCCATTCGTGATAGGCAGAGAGAAGCCATTAAGCATTCCATATACCCCCTCCAGTGCAATCATGATACTGTAGCTCGTTTTCTCCCGCCAACAAATTTGTCTGTTGGTGTCTTCAAATTAAAAGTAAATTTAATTTTTATGGCGATACGGCTGGTGGAACCGGGAGCATGTGATAAGCTCCTCGGTGATAGCAGCCAAAGCAAAAACAATAACGTAAATATTGTAAATTTAATTACAGTGTTCAGGAGGCAGCACCGTCATTAGCCGCAGTCTAACAAAAAAGGGAGGAAATGCATTTCGAGTCGTCGCTGAAGGAACAGCCTCTAAAGGCTGCGTCGTGTCCCATTGGGGCTTGTCCTTGACGCGTGTCGTCCACAACGGCCGAGCTGCAAGCCCAGCCAAGATGCACCCAATGTTGCCCCGCAGCAGGGAACCGGGGCAAGTTGGGAGAAGCCCTTAATCCCCTCACCGCTAGATTTCCAGACCCGTGGGAAGCCAGGTGCTGTGGGTCCAGGGGCTGGATCTCGAAGCAAGGAGCCCAGGCTCTGTAGAGCAGCCGCGAAGGAGGAGACAGCCAAGAGCAGAGCAGGGCATTAACCATCCCTCCTCCCTACCAATACTAAAGCATTTCTCACTCTCCCCGTTGCTACAGCTGCTTGGGAACCATCACTTTCCAATGTATTTCTGTGTATTAGTGATTAGGCAACAAACTGAAAAGCAGCAGATACCAGGCGCTTCACTGCTTTGTACCAAGCGTCACGGTAGTCCCACGTGCAAACAGCTCCTTGCGCCGGCTGAGAGCTGCGACCCCGGAAGACGTCGTGCCAACGTCACGCTAACGTACCAGAGAACATTTACCTTTTTATGAGACCTGACCCCGCTCCCCGTGCCGGAGACAAAAACGCCCGTCTTGCACATCGCTGAGGATTAGGCGGCGTCCGATTACATCAAATCGCTCGCGATACCGTAAACCGGTGTAAGCAGATACAATGTGACACGTGTGTCACATCGCATCAGGTGTGAAAGAGGCTGCCAGTTGTAAGCCCACGGTTAACAGGTGGCGGGAGAAGTAAGGTCATCCACAGACCTGAGAGCTTCCCAGCTGCAACTCGACTTTTCACACAAGAACGACACTTTTCAGGGCGTACGGCGGCAGCACGGTTAAGGCATCTCATTACAGCTCCAAGAGCCCCCGTCTAAACTCCCGCCAAAGGGCACAACCGGTCCATCCAGGTGTGTCTGGGTACCTGGCCATTCAGCAACCCAATGGTGACCGGATGTGATACCGACCACATCACTCCCGTGTTTGCCGGTGGTTGTGGACACCGGTGAGCCGTCACCATGAACCCTTGATGGACCTTTGACCTCTCCGGGACAAATTTCAGCCCTTGTGCATCCCACGGATGCTGAGGATTGGTCAAGTCCTTCGGCTTCCTTCTTCTGAAGGAGAGTATCCAAAACACAAAGGGCCTAACCTCAAACCACAGAGGTCAATGGTGTCTTTCTACTGACTTTCAGAGGCTGAGGATCAGGGCCAATCCATCTCAGGAGATGGTTTTGCTTTCTAGTGAACTCCCAGAATAAAAACATATATTTCTTTTCACAGGCCAGAAACAAAAAACGAGCAAAACCCAGCAACACCAATTCTGGGTAAAAACCTGGATTCTCCTAGAGCAACAACTCCTGGACTAGACATTAAGGGCTGAGATACCGTCTTGTTTTTAATAGGATGTTTCAGCCTCTCCGATGAGAAAGAAAAAGTACTCAGGGGGAAAAGACCATCCATATTTTGCTGTTCGAGTTGCTTGGGTCTTATAAATACTTGTCAGACTTGCAATAAAAATGGCATAGAAACTAAAGAATAGAGTTTTAACCGATCCGAAACAAGATACTACCTGCCATAAGGATACCGCGTTTCCTTTGCTCTTACTCTGTAATGTTTAATGTATGCTTTCCGATCAACTCGGAGGTGCTGCAGCTAGCAATACAGCCGTGCCCGCGTGGGAGGTCCCCGGGCGCGCTTTGCAGACATCCCTGAGCCCTGCCGTTCCCTGCCACACTAAGGACAGGCCCAAGCAAAATGTACTAACCCAGGTATGAACTGCAGCAGTTACCAGGACGATAAACTGAGCTTTTCACATTCAAACCAGTTCTTGCGTGAGAAATGGATATCTCAAAGCTTATAACCGGCAACAATCAGGTGGCAGATTTGGCCCAACAGGTAGGGTAATGGATCTCACTTGTTGTATCAGTATTGACGGTTTTAGTGTTCGGCATTTCATGGTTAATCCCCTAACCAGGTATACTTCTGTATCCCCAGCTGTGCTGCATACCAAGGACACAGCTCCCCGCACGGTGACAAAGCCCCGATGTGCTCAAGGTGCTATTTAGAGTCGTTAGCCCTTGAAAGGTAAAAAGTAATGGATAAGCGCTAACAAATGTGGCATGCCGGAGTGTCTCAGGAGGAGCTGCCCAATTAACAAGAAGTGGAAGAGAAAGAAAGAAGTGGATCCAGGGTCATTAAGAACCGCTGACAGATATTAAAGCGGGGTTGGGGAGAGGGAGGGAGAATAAGAAGTCATCCAGAACTTGTCCGACTGTCTTGGCCTCGTCACACAGGAAGAATAAATAGCTCGAGAGCCGCAAATAGGAAACGGCCCTTGGGAGCTGAGATCGAAGGCCGTGCGTGAGACGTGAGGGTTCCCGAAACGCCGCGCAGTCGCAGGACCGAATCAAGAGACCAACGAAGGCAGGGCACCTCTCCGTCTCCTTTGCAGCATCCTACGCTCACCCTGTGACAACGCCTTGGACGTTTCTCACCCTTCACAACATGTACCGTGCAAATCAGGAGTCGGGAGGGGTCAGTGCCTCTCCTCCCTGACCCGGGGAGCTGAAAAGAGGCTGGTGCATCGCTTGGGTGGAAGATGAAGTTCTCGGGAGACTCCTCAGATGGTTACCAGCCTTCCCTCAAACGTCCACCGTGGGGGAAGATGTGGTATGAAAACTTACAATACTGTAGAGAAGCTGGGCTGGAAGGGATCTGCAGACGTCATCTCCTCCAGCCCCTGCTTGAGGCAAGGTCTCAGCTTCCAGGGCAAGCTGGGCTGAGGAAAGGAGCTGAACCCCTGCCAACTATTCAAGCACTTGCTTAAAGAAAAAAAAGCCACCACAGACAACCCAGCGGGTAAATACTATATCTGCCCTGGTCTGAGAGAGAGACACACAATTAAACACATCGCACTTCCAAGTGAGAAAGCTATATTTAACTTTATAATACCCCTACACATTTTTTTATATCCCTGGCAGAGCTCCTGCGTCTCAGGAAGTTTGGAAAGAAGGGATAACTATGATGGCCCTGCTTGGGGCAGGGGTTGGACTAGATGTGACCTCCTGAGCCCCCTCCCCACCCTCATTGCCTATGACTATGCTGAGCACTACGTCGATTTTGCTGCCTGTGCTGAATTTGGTAAGAAAGAAAAAATACAGCGTTAACTTCCCACTCCCGTCCCGGAGAGCAGCCCCCACTTTGCTGCTCCAGTGGATTAACTGAAGGAATAACCATCATCGATCCTATACACGCAGCAGGGCTACCCTGCCCCGGGATGCTAGGGCTGGGCCAAAGGTACCAGGGTCCAAGGCGGCTGGATGAGGGGCCAAGCTTTCAAAAGTGAGTGTGACCTTGAGTGCTCATCTTCACGTGGTAATGCAGAGGAGGGTATAAACCAAATCCCCTTGCGGGGCTGCAATCTGTAGGTCTTTTGTCCAAAAAAAAAATGCACCTTAAATTCAGGGCACAAAAAACCTTCCAATATTCAGGAAAACCCGGCTTTGCCAAGAGTCGGAAAGAAGACAGCAGGGAAACAAAAGGGAAAAGAGCAGTCTTTTTTTTTTTTTTTTTTTGAATCTGCACATTTATTTGGTTGACTGATCTGGGTTGATAAATAATTCCACCTTATTCTTTCCACATATTTATTTCAATTCAGCTTTAAATTACTTACTCAGCTGATGACAGTTTACTCATGGCTTTAAAAATAAAGAAGGGCCCCGGATGGTTACCGAATAACGAGTCACTGTGCAAAATGGCTGGTTTAAAGTGAGCCGCTTTTGAGTTGTTCCAGCCACACTGATTTCTTTGACCCAGTTTCTAAAAATAAATGCAGCCCTGCAAGCCAAACGTGCCCAGGCCAACACGTAGGGTCCGGCCAGTCCAGCTCCCGCGGAAATTAGGATCCTGCAACGAGGCCCTGCAGAAGCCGCAGCGAAGGCAATGCAAATGAAGTGGCCGCGTTATTTTTGCCAAGACCCTTCTGCATCTGAGGTCAGAGCAGTTTAAAGGGCTTGGTAGCAGGGGAATTAACGGTGCGCATAAAAGGTGATACGGGGATGAAAAAGCTCAGTGGGGAAAAACCTGGGGGCTTCCATTGTGCGTGGGGAAAGGTGGCTTCACTGTCGGAGGGAAGAACGCGGGAAGTTATTATATGCTTTGACAATGGAAACGACTGTGACCAAAAGAGACCTAGGCCAGGAGCATTCGTGCGAGAAGAGTTATTGAAGAAACCGCAGCCGGGTAGCCGCAACCTTTAAACAGCCGCGAACAAAAGAGCGCGGAGAAAATAGACCGACTGCCACGTACCTGCAGCAGGCAGATCGCTTTACTTGCGGTCTCTCCCCGGCTCCTCGGCCAACTCCACGGGCAGGAAGGACAAACCGGTCGGACCCAGGGCAAGGTCCCCTGTGAAAACGTGACCGTGCGCCTTTATAATCAATGGGCCTTTTGCTGCGGAGATCAGGCGTTTCAGCTCTGGACCTACGTGCGTGTCTATCACCCGTGCGTGTTTCAAAGCCCCGGACGACAGGGACGTTTCTGCAGGCACTGCCCTGGAGAGAAGCGCCCGGTGCTGGAGGGGCCCCGCGGTCCTGTGAGGGCAGAAGGGAAGGTGCGAGGGGCACGGCGCCCTGAGAATAGCAACAGGTGCAATGCCCCAGCGGGTGCCAGGGACCCAAGGGGTAAATAATTGCATTTGGTATTGGGTTTGCTAGGAGAAGGAACAGCAGCACCCTGTCAAGCAGCTGCTACAAAGACTGGATATATGTCTGTATCTATCAATATCTATCAATAGATAGAATTTATATGGATTGCATGGATTGCTTTATATTGATGGATTGTGTAGACATACACACTGAGGAAAGGCATGAAATAAAAGGCATTGAAGAGCTTTGCAGCACTTTAGAATAGTAACTAATATATAGAATATTATGTGTGTGTGTATGTATACAGACACACATACATATACACATCACACCTGGGTCAACTTCTTCCTTTGGGGCTGGACTCGATGATCTTCTGAGGTCCCTTCCAGCCCTATTGCCTATGAAATATATCTATAGACACACACGTAGATAGATAGATAGATAGATAGATAGATAGATAGATAGATAGATAGATATGCACCTGAAGGAGAGTGTTTGTGCCTGAAAGCTTTCAAAGAACATTTTTTCCAACGATTTCATTGATCTTGTAAAAGATATCACATCTACCCAAAGTACCTTGTCCGCGTACATGCACACGTACGCACCCGTTCCTACACATACAATAGTTTATATATTAGTTACTATTCTAAAGTGCTGCAATGCTCTTCAATGAAAGGCATTAACTGAGTGCAAGAAACTATACATCATGTAGCACATTTAAATTACTGCTTAAAGCCCTTTAGAAGTGCGATGGACCCACATCTGCCAGCTAGGGCAGGGCCATACATGACCCCCCAATCCTGAGAGGCGCTGAGCAGCTACCACCTCCCTCCTTGCCATCTTCATTTACAAGCTCCTCGAGGCCGGGGAGCTGCTCTGTTGTTCTGGGGCCAGACTCTGCCTCTGCTACTCCGGTACGCGTGGACTACTCTGACGGCAAAGTCCTGCTCATCTCGAGCAAGCACCGGGCCGCATATTTGTAACCAGCACCATTATTATTGCGTGGCCTGTCCTGAGCGTGCTGCAATACTTAGAAATACGAGTAGGTGGTGGACTCTCCATCCTTGGAGGTGGGTAGACAAAGCCTTGGCTGGGATGATGCAGCTCGGAGCAGGGGTTGGACTGGATGTGAGCTCCCGAGCTCCCTTCCACCCTCCTTGTGTGTGAAATGCTGCATTTCAGCCATGGCTTTTCTGCTGCTAGCAAATGTAGAGCTTGGAAACTCTGTGGGTTTATAGGGCGTCTAATGATTTCACAGAGGAGCTGAAGCAATCAAAAAAATAAATAAATAAAAGCAGCAAAGACTGCTTTTCTTCAGCCGGTATTTTTACATTCTGATTTTCTGGAAAAGAGCATCGAGTAGCAATGCTGAGGGTGGAGGGGCTGAAAACCATTCAGACCCACCAGAGTGGAGGAGATTAAAGAGCGAGACAATTTTCAAAGCATCAGAGAAAGAGAGAGCCGGAAAATTTTTTGACCAGCTTTGTAATTTAAAACAAAAAGAGGTAACCCTGTTCTTCTTTATAAGGAAGCGGTCTCAGGCAGCCAGCGAGGAGATGTTGTTTGTTTGATTTGTTTCCAGCTTCAAAGAAAAAAAAAAAATCTTAACTCAATTTATCTTCTCCTTTTTAAGGAACAAGCAGACAGGTTTCAAGTCCTCCAGCACAGCAGAAACCTGTCGCCGGCCCAAGCGAGAGGCGAGCCCCGTACAAATCGGAGCAGCCATGCAATCAATTCCTCTGGTTACTTTTCCTGAAAGCAACAAGCTTTCAGGAAGCGGCATTTTCCCATTCTTCTTGGGTGAATGGCTTTCCATTAATAACCAGATTTCAGTGAAAATTTGGTATTTGTAACTCCCTTATAGCTTTCCATTTGTCAGTGAAGGTTTCAGGTCCCCATTGAAGTTATAGCAACAGCAAAAACACCCACATTTGCTCTGTCGAGTGATGGCCACCTCTTCTCAGGTGCAGAAAAGGGAGATAGAAGGGAAACCCATCACCTCTCGTTCAGCTGCTGCATTCAACAGAAAAGCTTCCCATGGCTTAGGACCCCGCGGGGTGCTCTGGTTTTAGATAGAGAGGTTTAATATTCTGCAAAGCGCTTGTGGCAGATCACGCTTGTGTCTCCATGTCACACGCTTGCACTCTGGGTCTGTCCGAGATAGTCTCGATGGAAGATCACAGCTAGTCCGGGAGACAGAAGTGTCTACCTGTCCTGCAGCGGCCATCCACCAAATAACACCAAGTTGCTATAAAAACCGCCCTCCCTCGAGGTAGGACTGGTGAAATTTTAAGGGTGGAGGGTACTGGGAAGAGCAGGAAGTGCCGATAAGGCCGAACACGGCCCGTGCTAGTGCAGAGCCGCGTGTGCACACTCGCATGGAAGAGTGCGGGGCTGGATTCACCTTGTTCAAATGGGACACGAGCGGAGGTCTCGGGGTTCGGATGCCAGATTCATCCTGCCTGCCACCACAATGGTCTTTAAACTGCTGGGAAGTTGGCTGCACAGTCGGCTGTTTCAATTACTGTAACAGCAAATATTAACTAATATTCTTAAATAAAAGGCTTCGAAGCCAAGCAGAGGCTATTGCTCTTAGGCGCAGACTTGTTGCTCTCAGCCCTCGCAGGGGGTTTTCTGTGATTCACTCCTAGTTTCACTCTGCGACTCCAGTTACCAAATTGCCGTTTGCACTCCTTTAAAACTACAGTTTTGGAAAGAAAGGAGTCAGGAACGCGGGCATGTCTCCGACTGGGGTGACCAGGAGACCCGACGGGATTTGCTCAAGCACTTGTCCCCACTGAAGAAGCTCCAGGAGCCGGACAAGGGACTTTCCAAGCTGTTCTCCCACACCTGCAGCGGGCGCAGGGAGAAGGAAGAAAGGAGGTTGGACCAGAAAAGCTGGGACTGTCCTCAACGCAGATGGCAGCTGCCTACAACAAACCCTCATCAAACACCTGCAAGAGCTTTAGGGATTCAAAGCAATCTGCAACCGGTGCTTTGGGTTAGGCTTGCACTGCAGGGGAGAGCGGAGGAAGTGGGTCATTACATTTTAAGGAGGTAGAGACAGGGCGCAGAGGTGAGGCGCGAAGCTGGGACAAGGGTTAAAATGCAAGCCATACGCAGAAAGGTGGAAGGAACAAGGCAAGTTTGGCAGAAAGGAGCTTCTTCTTCTGCATGACATTTTAGGATTACAATATTCATAGATTAATATCGAAATCTGATAAGCGTGCAACTGCACCCGGGTTGCTGCAAGGATCGATTTTGGATTACCGTTAAATGATCTAATTGGGCAATCATTCACAAGGTGTTGCACCGCTGGAAAAATCGCACCGCAATCGCAACCGGGACTCTCTTTGATTCTCCATTTTCCACGAAGTGTCCGGATGTGATTCAGGGAGGACCAAACCTCTCAAACCCTGGCTGGGGGACTGTAGGGTCGCTGAGGATGCATTTCTGCAGTAGGCTGGTATTTGCTTCCCTCCACTGTTCTTCGGTGCTTAAGGAAAGAAAGGAGCTTAAGAGGGGACAGGACCTGGCTGGGGTCGCTCTTTCCAACCCAGGGCTCGGTGATCTATTGAGGTCCTTTCCGACCCGAACAACTATGCAACTATGAGAGCCTCTCGCAAATAGGGCACAGGCAGCTCTTAGGAAGGGGGAGACATTATTCTCTCCCCCCTGCTACAGAGGACGGGGCCTGTGGGAGTAGCAAAGCACATTTCAGTTCAATCTTTAAAAGCGGAGGGTCGGAGCAAGCTGCCGGAAGAGCTTGGCCAATCTCTGCCGCTGGAAAAAGCTGGACTGAACGGCCTTCCAGACTCGCGGCCTGCGTGTCTCCCAGCACGGCTGTAGCAATGCTCAGCGTCGCACGGCGTGTGCATGCGCGGCTCCCCCAGGCCTTCCAGAAATGCAGTGAAAGATGCACATGGTGCACGCTCCTGTTTGCATGGGTGAGGTCTGCCGCAGGTCGCTGCCTGTCCCGTCCCTCCCCTGCCCCTCAGTGCTCTGGTCTGGCCACGAGACGCTCTCTGTGCAGAGCAGAGCGGAGCGAGCTTTGGGGAGCAGACACGCGCGCTCAGCCCATTAGCGGGGTGCAAACCCCATCGGTCCCTTCTGCTGCCGGGTGCTCGACTCGGGCACCCCGGGCCTCTCGGCATGCTGTGCACAAAGCACGGCTCCCTTCCCAATCAATCACTCTGCTTTTAGCCTCAATCAAGCAATGGCTGGAAGTACCTAGATGAAGTGGTCGTTGCCATGACAATCCAGGCATGCCTTCCAGCCGCAGCCGACTGGAGCAAACAGGAGACTCGCCCGTGTCCTCTCAAGGGCTCCGGAAAGGATGGCTCCAGTTGGCCCGTGCTGGCACCGGACACCTTCCTCGAGGAACGCTGTGACCCGGAGTGGCAGCGGGCAGCCCGGCTTCCCCAGATGTGCGTGCAGATGCAGCGGGGCTGGGGACCGGTGGGAGCCCCACCGCGCACTAGTGAAGACCGGGAAGGAAGAGGGGATAAAACTGATGCTTTGACCCACCTGCAGCCAGTCACGGCCCCTTGTCCTTTAACCGGGGACTCCCCATGCGGGCACGTGGCAGGCTCTTCCAAAACTTTAGCAAACAGAAAGCAAACCGATTTGTACAGCCGGGTCTGACCTCTTCTTGGAGGCACCCCGGACGCGCCAGCTATGCCACCGCCTGCCAGGAAACGGGGTGCCAGCTTCTACTCTCCCTCTCCAAACATTGCATGGTTCCCAGCTGGGGGTTGAACCCCGAGTGCTGCGTTCGTGCAACCAGGCCCCCCATCTCATGTCCTCTGTAGCCTGTCCCCGTCTCCCGCTCCCTTCAGGTTGCTCTCAGGCTCTCTCTCGCCACGTGCGTGTGCACAAGTGAGGGGACCTGGGGCCGATTTGTAAAGAGGAGGAGAACCATTTTTTTTTTTTTTAAAAAGGAGGATGACTGTTGTGGTGGTTTTGCTTTTTCTCCGATCCCTTTAGTGACGATGCCCTAATTGCATGTGCCAGCCTAGAGCAGGGGAGAAGAAAACCATGGCAACAGAAACTTAGTCCGTACTTTAATTTATTGCCATCAAGACACTTGCCAAGTGCCATCTCCCTGGGAAAATGCATTTTTCATAAGTACTACACAGAAATTAGCATCAGAAGAATTAATGTACTTAATAACTGTCAAGAAACACTGAGAAATGCGTCTGAAACATGAAGACAACTATATTTATGAGTCGCTCCAACCTCTAGCAAACATCAGCTAACTGGATAAGTGTCACGGTATGTTTGAATCATGTCGCGGTGTCACTCTGAATTTCGGCGAAGCACAGATGCTCTTTATTTAGCGAATGCTGGAAGTGACACATTGGCTCCGGCTCTGCAGTGCGGCTTTTCTGTCCGGACCTCGGGAGGCGCGAAGCGAGCCCCACGAAGCGCGCGGGGCCACGTTGGCGGGCAGAAGAGGCACGGAAAAGAGCACAAACGGCACCGAAAAACAGAGAACAGACCCTTTACGACTTGGCAGATGTGCTGCTGCAGCGCTTCTCACTCTCCTTCAACCCTCCTCCTCTCTTCAAGCAGACAGCCGCCTGCGCTCGAAACGACCGCTGCGCACGGACTGCGGCACGTGCCCCCGACTCGCGTGCGCCGTGGGTCTGTCTGACGTCCCTCTACACCCCAGCTCCTTCGGGCACCGTGATGGTTCGGTGCCGCCCAGGCTTTGCAGCATGTCAGGGACGGGAGCTCGCTGCTGCACCCTCCTTGGCACTAGCAATGCAAAAAGCAGGCGGCCAATCTCACTTTTAGGGGCCATGAGGCCCAGACACACTTGCCCTCCTTTCCTTGTCTCTTAAATCATGCCTCTGCTGCAGGATGAGGGAACCGCAGCACAGGGGCGTGCAGCCGCCAGTGCAAAGTCACGCTGCGGCACAGATGCAGGACCACAAGCTCATCCGGGTGTGCGATGGGCTAAATTGCAGAACGGACCCGAGCAGGGGGGAACCCTTCCCAGGGGCAGCGCGTGGGTGTCAGCTGCCACGCTTGGGGAGCAGTCCCCACACTGGCAAGTATGGCTTCCCCCCATTACCGGCAAGTGGGAGAGGGGGGAAGCCAGCCCCCTGCTCAAAAGGGCAGGCCAGCATGCAGGGGGAGATTAGCTGCATCAAGGATGGTGCAGGAGATCTTTAGCCATAATCCTGAATCATTGACAGTGCTGGGGATAGATTATCTATTATGATCGCTTCCCCAGCTCCTCGCCCTCTGCATCACAGCCCGCTGATGGGCGGGCAGAGAAATTCGCCAGCCCGCTGCATCGGAGCAGTGCCACAAGCCGGGCACACCTAAGAGGGTAACACACAGCTAGGAGTGCTCACCCCCGAAAGGACCTCGCGGCACCCCGGCTGAGGATCACCGGGCTGGACCCCGACCACGTAGCCGCAGATGCGCCACGTAACAGGCACGCGGCACAGCCACGGACACCCGGCTTTTCGCTCTTAAGCTTTTCCCGACCCGACGTTGAATCTTCTCGATGCGTTAAAAACATCGAAGATGCAATGCAATACGGTTGCAAAGAGCACCTGCGTCTTTGTGAACATGGGTCAAACTCTGCTCTGTGCACTGGCTTAGTTAAGACACGGTCGCTAAAGCCACCAGCTTCGGTGCCAGATCTGCTTTTGGGCCCCACACCGCTCAGATGCGAGGTGCGTTATCCCAGCTCCGCAAGCAGCAAATTCATTTGCGCCTAGACCTTCGCTTTTTCAAAGGTTTTTTTACAAGGCACAGCCAGACAGCCGGGGGAGAATTAATAACTGCCATTCACTTCGGCTGAAGGCAGTGCTGCTGAAATTTGTATTTGTTTATTAGTCTGCAGGCTATGCGAGGCTCTGACAAATTGGGCATCGTATTCAGCTCCGTGCCTTTAGTGGGGAACACAATTTAGCGCTGGACACAAAATGGCAAATTTATGGTGAGAAAAAAATAGCCCCTAATCCATTGTCCAACTGTCTGGGGAGGAATTACCTATGCCGCCGCGTGATTCAGCCCCAGCCGCCCTATTCCTGGGATTAGAAAGGAATAATTTAAAGCAGAGGATACACAATACTGAGCTCTAAATTAACCGCAACCGCTGGGCATCGCTGTGGACAGGCCGGTGAAAGCCTCGGCTTCGTGCCCATCAGCAGCCCGAAAAACACGTCAAATGTCAGGACGCATCAATCACGGGGCAGACAACGAGACCGAAGACATTATCACAGCATTACAGAAAGGCTTGATCCTCCCTTTGTGAATACTGAGCTCGGCTGGAGAAAGCCACCTCCGAGGAGATCCCGCAGAAGCAGAAGAGGCCTCGAGCCAGGAAATGAAAACCCTGACAGGTACGGACAGCCCTGGGCACGAGGAGGAGACGACTGATGAGCTTTGAACGGTGACAAATGAAAGAGAACATGATGGAAACGTGTGAACGTCGAACGGCCTCGGGAAGGAAAATGGCATGCCCTTCTCCCCCGCCGCCTTTCCTCACCAACAAGGAGAGGAGACTCAGCGAGCTGGAAAGGTAGATCATTGCAAAAAATAAAAAGCACCAAGTGCATTAAACGCAAGGGAACGGACTGCTTCAAGCTATGCCAGGACCTGGCTGTATTAAACAGAGGGCGAGACATTTATAGGGCTAGCGAGAGCATCTAAAAGCTGGGAGGATGCAGGATAGAGGCTAGACGCCAGCGACGGCGCGGCAGGGAACAACACACGCTGCAGAAAGGTTATTGCATTCGTATCCGCAGCACCGAAAGCAGCGTCGTTCTCTCTGGCGTCGGGTCCGGGATGTCTGCAGTGTAACGGCGCATTTGGCGCATCCTTTCAGACCGCTAGAAATCCGGGTTGGCCGGTCACACGCTCGTCTCTGTTACGAAGCGAACTCTGGGGCTGCGAAGCAAGCTCGGAGTTTAACACCGTGGAACAGGATCCATTCCCGATTCATTAAGGGAATAATCTGAAATGCCTTAATTGATATTGGGGATGTGTTATTTCCATATTAGGATTTTATGGTGAGTTAAGAGCAGGGCTGACCTTTACATACCCTATCCATTTTAAGGCCGCTGAAGATGATTTTACACCAATTATTTATTAGCATTATAAGTAAATGAGTTATTAGCATGCATGAATTCTATAACAGTCAATTTGTTCCTCTGCCCAGAGCCTTGAAGTGCCTCTTTCACCATTTCTTAGAGATGTAACCATAGGAACTAAGTGGTTGCCAACCTAAATCTTTATAATTAATGAGGATAAGCTTTCACCCTATTGAGCGGTGCAGAAATGTATACGGAGCCCACACAATCCACCTCGAGCACAGGGGGATCTTGGAGGAAGCTGAGGGACAGGGAGCAGCACGTGTGAGCACGTGGTTTGCATATCGCTCCCCCAAAACGGGCTTGTGAACCGAGTGGTCAAGGTTTCCGTCCCGGTCCCTACCCACGTACCGCCCAAGGGATTCCTGACAGTCCCTGGGTGCATGGGAGCAAAGCAGCTCTGGCGCTTGCTGTCTGCTGAGCGAGGCGCGTCCTGGGGAAGGAGAGCAAGGGGCACAGGGCAGACGGCTCTGCAAACCTCCCCACCGGCTCCACGGGATCATCTCTGGCCAGCTCAGTTTCGAGCCAGGTCAAGGCGCAGCAGGGAGTCCACCTCCGGGCCCGTGTCGAGGTGCAGATGAGCACCTTAAGGGCCACGCACAGTCCTGAACTCGGGGCCAGTTCAGACCAAATACACCCAACCCTTTAAAAACAAGGAAGACGACAATGCCAGCTTGCTGAGCACGTGCACATACGGGCGAGTGGTGGAAAGCCCCCTGCAAATTGCTGGGAGATCCTTCTAACAAGCTCCAGCAATGGTTTTCCCAGCTGGGGGAAGATGCCAAGAAGACTGCAGCCTCTCGCAGGGTTTTCTAGGGAGGCTACTGCATGGCCGTCTTCCAAAAGTCAGCCCCGCGGCTCAGATAGCACCGCTTTGGGAGACATAGGACATGCAAAGAGAAGAGCGTGAGCTCTGTGTTCCCTTCCCGCTCACCCTGTGGCTTAGCATCCTCCAGCCTCTGCTCCCCATCACTCAACCGTAGCACTGTGTGTGCATGCAAGTGAAGCCCGTGCAAAATATTAGGGAGCTTGCTGCACATCCACACAGCCCCACTCCACGTCTGCAGCACACATACTACCTGGGGCGTCCTAACCCAGCTTAGAAATGACGCCGTCTCTTCCAAGCAGGTTGCAGACGCTCAGAAATGCCTCCGCACACTCTCGATTTAAAGATACCCACCTTCGGGTTAGTCCAGAAATAAAGCCGATAGAAGATAACGTCAGGCAAGATAATAGGCCCCTGCTGCTAGATGAAATGCTTAGGGAAAGCCACTCATTTGAATTCTTATTTTGGTGGCTTTAATGAGAGGCTGTCAGTTCACATTTAGCCCCAGATTTGGGTTGGATTAAGAGAAGCCTTTGGAGCAAAAAAAAAAAAAAAAATCCTGACAGCAATAAAAATGTTCCCATGAATTTTTAGAACAAATTCCACTGGAAGCAGAGCTTCTCGTGCAGTGCTTGTTGCCCTGATGAATTTGTATCTCGAGCATCGTGCCAGTGCCAGGTGCCTGGCCGTGAGCGGGACAGGAGGGCTGCCCAGACCACGTATGCTGTGCTGAGAAATGCAAGAAAGGAAACCCCCCAGAGCCGGGTTTCTCGCACCTTCCTCTGGATAAACCCAGCTCTTGTTCGTAGCACAGGTGAGGAAACCCCGTCTGAAGGGCTATTCATGTAGGGTGAAGTTGAAACTTTGGCTTTTGAATCTGACCCCTTCCCTAAGCCTCCTATTCCCCTTGTGCTTTTGCCCCCTTTGTCACTGGGGCGCCTATCTGCATTTAAAAACAACTCTGCTCAGACACTAATAATGCACTGTGGCCCTGTCTGAGCGACTGGACTGCCCCCCTGAAACCCGGGGCCCTGCCTTCCAAAAGTTTGTGCGCCAGGCGTATGCCCTAGCTGCCTGCAATGGGAGCAGAGCTGCACCCAGAGGATCCCAGCCCTAAAAAAAGAAGGGTGCCTTCCTCTCTCCAGCCATACCTGCATCCATCCTACTTCTAGAAGGATGCTCTCCTGTCTCGCCTGCCGTACCTGCATGCATCTGGCCCCACGCGGCCGCCAGGCAGCTTTCTATTTTTTTCTCTCCGTTTCATTATGTCTTCTGCAAGCATCGCTGAATCGAAAAGTTTCCAGCTCTCACTCTGAAATCCCTGGTGGGTTTAAGTTCTCCAAACTCTCTTCTCTGTAAGCAATGGTTGTTACAAAGGGAAATAAGGATCTGAGTGTTTAGCATTGAAGCACATTTCTTTCCATTAGACCCTGCACTGCTGTTTCTGAACCGACGTCAAAACATAAACTGAATCAGGTAACACATGCCAGCTAATAAGAGACAGACCCTTGTGAGTAAAATCAGGCTTCTTGGCCCTTGGGTAAAAACACCTGAAGAAATGGATGGTATTTGCACCGGATCCTGAAGGCTTAACTGGCTGCATCAGACAAGCTGTTATTTTCTTCACACACAAAGGACGAGAGGTTTGGACTAAAAGGCACAGTTGAGATTAAGAAGTTCAACGAGAAAAGCAAGGCTATAATATGTCAGGAAGAGAAGCAAGCTGATTCTGCACTGCCAATCAAAGGAGCAAAATCCCATGGGGAAAAACGTGCAGCCAGTGACCGAGAAACCACCCTGAAAACCTGTAGTCCGTGTACAGGAACGTCTTCGGGCATGGATGGACATAGTTTCTGCTTCCTCCTATCCCGTGGTAACCAGCAGGTAGCTCAGTGCACAAATACACGTCATGAAAGTTTCACAATAAAATTAATCCTGGTGAAACAATTGGCTATGGTAATATCAAAACATATCACAGGTGGTCTAACTTGCCACGATACATTGATCACGATTAAAAAAAAACAACAACGTGACTAACTTAGGGAAACGGCGATTTCTGGTGCCGTTTGGTAACGTGCTTCTAAACAACATGCACCGTGTACAAGCGCCCTTACAGACACAGCAGCTGCACTGAGGCAGGGGGAGCTGCTGAGTTTTGCTTTTTGTGGGATAGGAGCAGACAGATGTGCCGGTTACACCGGATGTGTGCTTCTGACCATGAACCCGACCCTTGGCGGACTCTGCGTCACTGCTGGCTTTGCATCACAGCGGGCAAAGCAAGGTTGTTGAGCAATCGTCCCGGTAGCCGAGTCTAGCCAGCCTGTAAGGACTGAACCATGCAGCGCGCACATACGCCCACAATGGGAACAGCCGAGCTGCTGGCACCACAGCTGTGACCTCCAGATTGGAGGCCCTCCTTCGAGAGGCTCTCGTCAGTAATCTCCAAGCATCCACATCGAGGGATGCTCGGCAAGATAGCAACAGTCAATCGCAGCTCATCATGTCACGCTGACCTCAATGCAACTTCACAAGCGACGAGCCAGCCACGGCCCCCATTTTGTCACCGGTGCGCCGGATCGAAGAACTCCAGGGCTGGAAATGAGAGGAGCTGCAATTCAGCGAAAGTAAAAATGAAATGAAAAGTAATTTAAAAAACAAACAACAGAAAAAAAAAAGAAATCAATGTTCACTTCCCCAGCCCAGGCTCTAGCGAATCCCTTCTGTCAGCACAAACTGCATAATCGCTAACAAACAAAAGCAAGACATGGGAGACAGTCTGAGACTGCAAAATAGGTTTCTCTGTAACTATGTCATTATGCTTTTATTCCCCTTGGAGAATGGGTTTAATGTTTGCTTTACACAACGCGCATGGAAAGCTAGCCCCATCCAAACACCCATTAGAGCCGCGCAAGCCAAACCGAGAGCCACATCCCGGGCTTTGCAGAGGGCCTGATCTACACGACAGGCTCGAGTCCCAGACGCGATCACGGTGCCCGTCCATTCCCATACAGCATGGGCCAAGTGCATCCCTCCGGGGTCATTTGCTATGTGCGGTGTCCTGATATCAACAGGCAGCAAATGGACCTAACGAATGTGAGACCGGAGCCCCTGCAGGTGCGATTGATAAGGCAGATGTTCACAGCTGTGTAATGACTCAGTGGGCTACTGGCAGCAGTTGTGCGACTGCTAGGCTGGAAGAAATGGGAAAGGGAAGATGAGGACTGGGAGCTTCCCAAGGTCTCTGAATGGGCATGAGTTTGTCCTTTATCACGGATACAGCACCTCAAATAGATATCTCCGAGCAACCCGTGGAAGAAGTGACCATGCTTTCTGCTGTGAACATAGGACGAAGGTGGGGTAGGAAGGGTTACCAGGCCTACAATCCTCTTCCACGGGAACCGGTGACCCAGACCCTCACGCGCACCCAACCCAGCCAGATGTACTTCAAAGCTTCCCTCGGTGGAGAGGTTGCAGGGGGAGACTGGAGTACACCCTTCCTCTTGCTGTGTGCCCTTCTGGCCTGGTTTCTCTGCACCGAGCTGCCAAACACTTCTGCCCCCAAGCTCAGGACATGATTACCCTCCGTGTTGCATCGTCCACCGGTTTCCAACCCTCTCCCCTCTTCCCCTTTCCCAGGCAGTGCTCCAGCACGCACAGGCCCACGCCGACCCTGCAGCACTGCAAGCAACAGCTGCCTCCTGCTCTCCTAAATCCCTTCAACGTACAATCCCTCTTTGCCTGCATATAACCAAGCACCTTCGCTGCCTCCCTCCCCCAGACTGCGCGTGGTGACCTTGGAGAGGATGCTTGTGTGTGGCAGCCTCCTGAGCATGCCAAGCTCTGCTAAATCAATTCTGCTTTTCCCTAGGGTTAGACAAATAGATAAATATGTATCTGTATCTATATAGATATGTACATATGTATACACATATATAGATATAGATATGTATATATATATATATACATACATGTAGACACAGATACAGATCTGTATCTATATTATAGATAAAAGATCTATATATAATTTTATCTGTTTATCTATATATGTATTTATGTCTATACATAGCTATAAATATATATGTATGTATTTGTATTCTATATATATGTACTTGTATCTCTCTCTCTCTCTCTCTCTCTCTATATATATAAATACATACATAAATACATATATATTTATAGCTATGTATAGATATAAATACATATAGACAGATATCTATATAATTTTATAATACAGATCTGTATCTATATCTATAGACATATAGATATCTATATATACATATATAAATAGCTCTACCTACATCTATATGTGTATATATGCATACATCTATATACCTATCTATATCTATAGATATCTATATCTATCTATAATGTTTTCCCTCAAAATTGTGCCAGATGCTTTAACCTCTTAGGTGCCTGAATGCTAAGAGGGGACACGTTCCAGAAGGCCACATGGAAAAAGGGTGCAAGGCCTCCACCACATCTGGTGTCAGCATTGGTGGTCAAATACTGCCAGGCCCTGTTTGCAAGGGAATGCACAGCTGGAGTCTCCTCAACTGCTCCCTTCAGAGAGTTTTCTGCGAGAAGGGGAGATCTCTACACCCGTGGGAGGGGGGAGGATACAGCCAGGCAATCCCAGGAGGCCCAGGGCAATGCGAGGAAGGTAGGATACAACCTCCTAGATGCTGGGACTGGAGTGCAGAGAGCCTGCCCCTGCCCAGCGCTGTCCAGCTGTCCTTTGGCCGTCTGTGCCTTTGGCTGTCCTGCCTTTGGCCGTCTGTGCCTTTTCCTCCACCTGGGGCCTGTATTCTAGTCTCGTCCCAGGCAGAGATGGCTCCCGAAGGCTTAACTGCATGCAAACGGAAGCCACTGGTGCCTGAATTCATCGCTGCAACATCATCTCCACTCTTCGTGCTTCAGAGGTCCATGCTAACCGCTCCTCTTCCTCCCAAACATCACCTCCCCCTCGCTAATTGGGGAGATTAGGACGATGCACGCGCTGCGCTGCCGCAAGCGGTAATGATACGCGGCTGCTGCAGAGCGCTCCCTCTGCGCTCGCAGAGCTTCACAAAGAAGGGTCGGCCTTATTGTCAGGAGGGCAAAGAGAGAGAGACAGAGAGAGGGTTTCCTGTGAATTAAACATTTCAGAGAGTGTTTTGACAGCAGCTTTTTCAACTAAAAAAATATTTTGTTTGAAAAATGGCCAAAAATTCAATACAATAAATAAGAGGAGAGCGCGCCAGCGTTCCCCCAGTCTTCATATTTTTTAAGTTCATAAGTTGCAGGACCTGAGCCAGCCCGCGCTCCCTGTCCTGGGCTGGGTCCCTGTCCCACTAGGTTCATGCTTGCAACCTGTTTGGATTCAAAATGCCTCTGGGAAAAAGCCAACTCTTGGCTTTTGCTTGTTTGGGGGGTTTTTTACTATGAAAAAATCATAGGGAGAGACAAGGAGTTTTGTGGGTGATTATTGGACCAACTGCACGGTGGGAAGAGACCAGCGATTCTCAACCAGGCTGCTAAGATCCCTTCAAGCATGCCCCGTGTTAGAGCAGTTAGATGCATAAATATGATTCACAAGGTAAACCCAGAGATTTCAGATAAGAAACCACAGTGGTAGACTCACAGACAGTGAGGGTGGAAGGGAGCTCAGGAGGTCTCATCGAGTCCAACCCCCTGCTCCAAGCAGGACCTGCCCCACCTACATCATCCCAGCCAAGGCTTTGTCTACCTGGGGCTTCAACATCTCACCCACGCAAGGCCTTTGTCTACCTGGGGCTTCAACATCTCCAAGGATGGAGCGTCCACCCCCTCTCTGGTAGCCTGCTCCAGTGCTTCACCACCCGCCTCATTAGGAAGTTTTTCCTGATATCCAGCCTCAACTTCCCTTGCTGCAGCTTGAGCCCATTGCCCTTTGTCCTGCCATCTGCCCCCACTGAGCCCAGCCCAGCTCCATCCTCTTTGCAGCCCCCCTGCAGGGAGGTGAAGGCTGCTATCAAATCCCCCCTCGGTCTTCTCTTCTGCAGACTCAATCAGCCCAGTTCCTTCAGCCTCTCCTCACCAGTCCTGTCCCCCAGCCCCACAACCATTGTCATTGCCCTCCACTGGATTATCTCCAATGTGGCCCCATCCTTTCTGTAGAGGGGGGGCCACAGCTGGACACCGGACTCCAGATGTGGCCTCCCCAGTGCCGAATAGAGGGGGAGAATCACTGCCCTTGATCTGCTGGCAACGCTCCTGCCGATGCAGTTGGGGATGCTGGTAGCCTTCTTGGCACCGAGGGCACACTGCTGGCCCCTGTTCAGCTTCTTGCCCCCTGTCCCCCCAGGTCCCTTTCTGCAGAGCTGCTGCCCAGCCCATCACCCCCAGCCTGCACCGGTGCAGGGGATTGCTCCCTCCTCAGCGCGGGACTCTGCTCTTCTGCTCATTGCCCCGTTCTGCGCTTTCTGAATTCTTTGCAACGAGGAATTTCTCACAGACTCCAAAACAGTCTCTGCTTGCCAGAAGAACAGTGTTTCCAGCTCTCCACCTTGTAAACCAAGGGAAGGAAAAGATACTGGAGAATCAACAACAGAGAAAGAAAGCGAAGAAGTGTGTGTGCAGCGACTAGAAGTTGGTGTCGACCAAGTTCCTAAGGGAAAGGAGATGACCTTTTTTTCTGAAAAAAAGGTTAAGTGACCACCAGAAAAGACTGATGAGGGGTAAATTGAATTTTCCCTCGCTGAAATCTTTCAATCTGATGTCTGTTCAGCCACAACGCATTGGGACCTATTAAAAGAGGTTTCATGGCCTGTTTTAGGCAAGATTTAGTACTAAAAATAGATATTGTAGTGGTACCCCCTGCAGTGAACCCTTCTGACCTTGGGAAGGAGGAAATTTATGAATCCCATGCATGCAAATGGCTACGTTGCCCGCTTTTTCACTGCCATCAAATTAAAGTTGAGTCGCGCACATTTAACTGATCTGGGACGGTTCCCATGAAACAGTTTTATTCAGTGGGAGCCAATCAATGCTTTCTTTTTTTTATGATTTGTGATTTTATCTCGAGCTTAAACAGATTCAGGGGCAGATACAATACATGGTAAACTGTCCATAATAAGATGCTTCATATTAGGAAAATGTAAAACTATGATCGTTTATCATCTAATTACATTTCAGGCGAAGTTTATTGGAATTTGATTTAGTGGTGTGTTGTGAATGAGTCACAAACACATTTGAGACAAGAGGCTAGTACTACAACTGTGCACAATGACACAGAAAATAAAAGCTGCTTCCCTGCCAATTGGAAATAAATCCACAGTTATTTAAATGAAGTCATGAATTATTTATAGGAGGGCTCTAGTAGAGAGATGCTGATGTAGAGACTACTCGTAATACAGCACAAAAAAGCAGAATCTAAATACGTGACTCGAGTCAATGACTCTGAACCAAGCCTACGGAAAAAGCCCCCTGGTTTAGTACAATGAGCTCAACACCGGTACACCCATAAGTATGTGTTTCTATATTCCAGCCCCATGATCCGTTAAGGCAACACGACTATCAGTATTGCAAATAATTTGCATTACAGGCTTTGAGCTACTATTTAGAAAACTCAGGGTTTATTATACCAAGTAGGGAAAATTGAGCATTTTCCATTTACCCATTTTTCAAAAGAAGCTAGGTTTTTGACTGAATGGCTGAGGGAACTGGGCTGATTGAGTCTGGAGAGGAGAAGACCGAGGGGGATTGAATAGCAGCCTTCACCTCCCTGCAGGGAGCTGCAACGAGGACGGAGCTGGGCTGGTCTCAGTGGGGGCAGATGGCAGGACAAGGAGCAATGGGCTCAGGCTGCAGCAAGGGAAGTTGAGGTTGGATTTTAGGAAAAACTCTCTCATTAGGAGGGTGGTGAAGCGCTAGAACAGGTCACCCAGAGAGGTGGTGCAGTCTCCATCCTTGGGGGTTTTGAAGACCCAGGTAGACCAAGCCGTGGCTGGGATGATGCAGTTGGGGCTGGTCCTGCTTGGAGCAGCGGGTTGGACTGGATGTGACCTCCTGAGCTCCCTTCAACCCTCATTTTCTATGATTTGTGATCAAGTTTCTGGAACGGACCCACTTCCTGTACCATGCACATGTGCCACTACACAGCGATGAAGAAAGGCAAATAGAAGACAGCCTTGTGCTTCCTGTGACCTGCATTAGTTGCACCGAACGATGGAGGCATCAGCCTTGTCCATAACCGAGGATAGCTTTATGCACACACTCCTAAATCACAGCTGCACTGATGTGATGACTTACTGGAGCAGAAACACTTATTAATACACTCCTAATAATACTGTATTAATACATGCCTAAATCAACTCAACTGATTACTTATCAGAGCAGAAATAAACCCAGGGAGTCTGGCTGGCTCGCCAGCTGAAAAACTCATTTTTTCTGCAGGAGTTCCTAATTGACTCTGCTGCAAAAGATGTGTCAAAATGTCCCAAAATGAGCATGCAAGTACTTTTCTAATTTGCTGACACCATGCACCCCCTGGTACACCAAGTGCACTGGTCGTTTTTCTTGGCCGGCAGAACCAATATAGATGTAGTATCTCCCTTTTCTACATAAGAGGGAAGTTTACAATGGCTTCTGGCGAGAAAATGAACCCAGTGAACTCCTCAATGTGTTTGTCCCCGCCTGTCTTCCTCATTAAACTTTTATGGAAACCAAAGGCTGCAAATCTGCCTCTCTCTTTGTAATCACATCCGAAACGTGCTCAGCACTCAGTAATCTGCTTGGGAGCACGGCTGCTCTTTGCCGCGGCGTTCCCAACTCCCACACTCGTGCAACGCTCTCACGGCTCGCAAAGGCCAACGTGCTTGTCACCCCGTCCGCCCGCATTGCCGTCTTCGACTCTCGTCTCCATTGTGCAAGTGAATGGGAGAAACGGGAAAACCTTTCGAGCCAAACTTAACAGACCTGAGCAGCTTAACTCACCAGACTGCCAAACTCCGGCAAGCAGAGACAGCTTCATGTGAACCGTGAAGATACGACCTGGAAGTTCCTGAAACAAAACACAGGCTGGAAAGTGGGATCTGAAATGCCAGACTTGAATTCTTCTTCCCCTTTGCAGGACGTTTGATCCATATTTGATGGCTGAGCTTACCCATGTCTCACGCTGGTAGAACAGATTTTGTGCATACCGGAGTTACAATTTATAGCACCACAGCATGGTACCTAGAGTGGAGGCAGCTTTCTCTTGCCATATAGCTAATAGCTAAGAGATTAACTTTCTTAGCAGCAGACTCCATAATAAGCACATGCTTCTACCAGTAAGAGGTTACATATGTCTGTTAGGATCCTATACAAACCCACACAAGGGCTAAAACCCTAGTTTCAATTTATTGCTCTGTTTGTGAGTGTTTCTCCACGAGACACTGTGTTTTGCAAGGCTGTACATAATACTTGAGTGCTGACTGCGATTCCTATTTCTTTTCTCCATCTCTCCCTGCCAGGGATAAAGACTTATTGGGGTCAATTCAGCTTTAACAACAAACAGCAAGCACTCCAAAGGCTTTGCCCTCATTACTGCAGTGACCAGAAGCCTGAAAAGATCCCTCCTCCGGTGCGGACGCAGCGATGCTGGCTAGAGGGCTTTGGCCAACATCTGGGGATGTCGTGTAGCCAAGTCAGCAGAAGAAACGTCTTCTTTGAGTTTGTCAGCACAGCCCTGTCGCCTCTACAGCATAGACAGGACCCCTACGGCACTTAGTTCGGGTTGCTGTGCTTGTCTGTCTTTTCAGATCGCTTTTCCACAGCCTGTTGACCCATTCAGTTTTACTTTCGGAGCCAAAAGAGGGGCGAAGTGGTAATATTTTTGCATGACACGACTGCAGTTTTCATATAGCCATGCTTGGAACCACCATATAATATAACGCAGGACAGAGACCACACACTTGCCGGATCACCGGGATAATGTCTCTTCCACGCTCATCAGTCGGGGATGGCACCCACGTCTTTGAAATCTCGCCCCTCAGCACGCAGTGTACGCAACGTACACTTAAACACCCAGGTTTTTGCAGTTGTTTGTGGACAATTTGGGAAATCCTGCTAGGAGAGTTTGAGAAGACCCAGATTTTGAGCATGCATCTTTAAACCCTATCTCCACCCCGAGTCCATGTACAGACAGTGTTGTACAAAAATCTGGTAAGAAAATCCAATGCTTGCTGGAAAATTAACCCCGGGAGAAAGAAACTCTGAATGCAAGCAACTGATTTGTGTTATAATCTAAAGGCAGGAACATTTCAATACAAATAGACCACGAACTATTTTATTCCAAAAATATGATTCATGACTTGCCTAAGAAAGCCTAGGAAAGCATACAAAAATAAATGCCAGAAACCCTCTATACAAATGAGAGAGCACTCTAAATGAGACATTTATTAGATTCAACTCAAAAGAAAAATGTAGCAACACAATCCCTTTCTTGAAAATTAATTCTGTTTGATCTGGCATACTCATTTTTGTTTTTTCATTTATGACTAGAGAGTAATTTGCTGACAAGGTAGGGTACTGGAAAAGGTACATGTGGGTCAAAACAATTAATTCCAGCAACTCAAATTGAATCTTTTTTTTTTTTAAATAACTGTACCGCCTCGAAAAATGTAAAGACAAAAAGACGTGTTGCCCGATAAGCCAAACTCGAATACAAGGTGCTGCAGAGAACATGCCGTGTGCGCGCTTATTTGCCTTGTCCTTTGTTTTATGTTGCCAGCTACAGGATTTCCATACTAATTTGGAGCATGCTCACTTCATGCTTTAAAACTGGGTCAGTGCACCCAGAAAATTCACACCCAACTGCAGTCCTTGAACACAGATAGGCAGAAATGTCAAAATATTCTCATCAGATGAGTACATTTTTGCTCCGAGCAAAAAAACCCAACAGCCTGGAAAGCGCGAGTGCCCTGCAAGCTCTCAATTAGCCTGTACAGCAGGATAAACTTGTGTCAAAGGGGAAAGAG
>NW_005842103.1:1597504-1601990 GCF_000455745.1 Alligator sinensis
TGACTTGGAGAAAGGGACAGCTCGGAAATGTCAGATGGGGACAAGCACTTGCCGGCCTCCGAGGTGCTTGTTGGGATGCAATCAGGGTAACGGAGGCACACCCAGAAACGCACGCTGACCTCTGGTCCATAACCACCAAAACGTGCAACCAAAATGCAGCCTCAGGAGGTCACGTCTAGCCTCGCCCCTGGCTAGGAGCACTCCCGAGCAGACCCCTCAGACAAGGGGTGTCCCACCAGCTCTTAGACACTGCCAGTCCGACAGTGCCCAGCACCCCACTTTGTATTGGTCACGTGCTGGGAACTGCACGACCGCATCCAGCCAAGAGGCGAGCGGACAGCTTGCTGTGGGCTGGGTGTGTTAACCCACGCACGTGACAAAATACTCGCACACAAAGGGAAACCTAAATATTCAGGCTGAGTTTGCCTAGGACACACCTTAGGAAACTCTGGCAAGTGATGGAGAGGGCTCTCTTGAGACGCACGCACAACACAAGCTCTGCCCCTGCCAGAAAGCAGCCCCGAATTCCTGACGTGCCCAAACCTGGACAGATTTCAGTAGGGCCCTTTCTCACACGGATACATCCAAAAAGTCATTTTACCCCAGAACGTATCATTCCCACTTTTTTTTCTCCCCGGTGAAGCCAACCAGGTTCAAGTTCATTAATGTCCGGGCACATTAGTACATCCTAACCAGAGTTGTTTTAAAACTAGCAGTTGAGGCCCAGCCCCGCAGTGTGCAACTGGGACATCAAGAAAAACATCGGCTCAAAATATTTAAAAAGCTGCTTCAAAAATAACACAAAAATAATTTTCGGTGAAAATATGTCAGATTAAAAAAATAAAAAGCCCATACATTTTTCTGATTATTTTTTTTTTTTAATTGAAGGCAGGTAGACCAACTCCAGAGGTAACAAATGGTCCGTAGCTCTTATCACGGGCTCTGGTCGGAGACAGTCAAAGGCCACGCGTGATGTTTAAGCCCGTCCCAGGCTGCTGACGCCCGGAGCGGAGGGTTTACATGAAGGGTGCATCTGGTCTCTGGTTCCCAGGCGTGTCTGCCACGCTTACTCCAGTGAACGCTGCTAATAGCGCTACCACGAATCCTGCCATCCTGAAACCGGTGCGACAGCAAAGATCCCCTCTCCCTTCCAAGAGGTAAGGCAGGGACACATTTTCGACCTGCAGATGCACCAAAGCCGTGCTGAGCAACGGGGAAGGGCTCACTGAGGATTTCAAAGCACAACTTCAAATCCCAAGGGCAAAATCCCTGCTGCGCCTGAAGGCAGGAGCAAAACTCCCCTCGACTTCAGCGGGGCCCCGGTTTCAGCCCCGGGGCAGGATCCTACGCAGATCGTCCCGGGCTCACGTCCTCGCGTCCTGCCAGTGTCCAGGCTCTCTCCAACTCCCGTCCCATCCGTCCAACTGACTCATGAGAAGAGCTGTCCTCCCATTTCTTTCCCCTCTTGTTCACTTGACGTCTCTCCTCACAATCTGCATCTGGCTCTGAGCCCATCTCGAGCTATTTCCCCTCCTCCTTTTTCCTGTCCTAATGATTTCTTTCTTTCTGCAGCGAGCCGCACCTGCCTCTGCCTTCGGAGAGCTTACACCAGTGAAAAATTAACCTTCATCAAGCAGTGTTTTCCCAGCCACATCAATGAAGTCGGATGATTTAAAAACCCCTCTTCCAGCCAAGACCTTTCTCAAGCGTCAGCTCTGCAAGGACGTTTCGAAGGCACGGCTCTGAAATTTACTCAGACGGATTCTCTCATCCCAGTCCTAATTTAGTTTTATTGACTGTACATGGCTCCCCGAGTGCTTCAGTCTGGATCTTGCCTGTCTGGTCTTTAAATATGATTGTAACGTATCTCTGGTTAAATGTCACAAGGACACTTTATCTTGGAAGCCAACAAGGTTTAATGAAGAGGAAAATATCCCTTTCGAAATACATGATAGCTTTAAGGCTGTAGAGTGGAGGCAGCCTAAATTGAATTTTTAGGACGAGTTGTAAAAAACGAGTGGTCGAACCCATTTTCTAACAGAAAACATATCCAAGCTTCAACATCAATGTGACCAATATATTGCCACGTTTATTAGTGCACAGTCCGTGGTGGATGGATCACTAGATCCGAGTCTTAAAACTGTAACGAGAACGCTCCACGTATTCTTCCAGTTTCCATTTGTATTAAAGTCTCCATCACACAATATTCCTCATTGACCAGCCCATACTTTTGACATTTATTAGTCCCCTCACCTTGACAAAATGCCCAATCTCCCTCTGCTTCAAACTGTTTCAGAGCCCGTTAATAAGGGAAAAATCGAGCTGGCCAATGAAACAAATTACTCTTGGAAACAGATCACAGTAGCGCAGGCTCGGATGAGCTTTAGAGGAACTGGATTATGGAAGGTAGCAGACCCTGTGCGTCAGGTACTTAAAAAGTGCATTTCTTATGCCCAGGTGGTTTTGCATAAAAAATGAGGTTTGATGCTCATGCACAAACGTTAGTTTGTTTTGTGCTAATACTTTGTCAAGTCAAGCAGTTAATATTTTAAGGGAACCGTGTAGCGAGGACATCCGTTCAAGAATACGACATCCAACTCAGGAGACACAACCGCTTCGCTGATCTCAAGCAAACCATTGCGCTGAACCCCGCCACCCTCCCAGACACAAAAAACCCCTCCAGAGAAATCCACCAGAAAGACCCACAAGAACCAGGGCTTGCACCAGACCATCAGTTGATGTGCAAAACTTTCCTTTGGCAGCAAGGAAGATTTCTGCTTTAACAGGTCTTTAATAGGCTGGGATGATGCAGTTGGGGCTGGTCCTGCTTGGAGCAGGGGG
The DNA here is from genome assembly GCF_000455745.1 of Alligator sinensis. Taxonomy (NCBI): domain Eukaryota; kingdom Metazoa; phylum Chordata; order Crocodylia; family Alligatoridae; genus Alligator; species Alligator sinensis. The sequence continues at coordinate 1,600,346 of NW_005842103.1, forward strand.
CTGGACTAGATGTGGCCTCCTGAGCGAGCTCCCTGCCACCCAAATTTTCTATGAGTCTAGGCCCTCATGTCAGGAGCTGCTGGAAACGCACACATCCACACGTGTCGTTGCATGGCTCCTTGAGATTAGACACGGGCTCAAGCCCCAGCACCGAGCTCTGAAGTTAGGCTTTGCAAGACCACCAGAGATTTGGGGTCAGGGGGTTGTATATAGGCTTGAGCATCCCCGATTAAAGGCGTCACATTCGTGCCAAAAGGTTATAAGAGAGTTCAGAGCCCCCTTTTTGCCAGAAGTCCCCGACGCACCTAATAAAAGAGATCAGATTTACCCAAAGATCCTTGTCTGCCTTTCTCCAGAACTGGGTTTGGCCTGAAGAAGGGTGATTGCACCCAAAAGCTTGCAAAGAACACTTTTTCCAACTACTCAGTTGGTCTAATAAAAGACATCACGTCTACCCAAAGAAGCTGGCCTGCCTTGCTCCAGGACTGACAGTCTGAAGAGAGCGATCTGGTCCAGCGCTCTCTCTCCACGCCTAAAAGAAAGCAGAATCAGGGCAAATGTCCCCCTACCCCAGGCTGGACTTGTAATGCATCGCTGTGCTAGATATGAACTTGTATTTGATGCTTTTATTGTTTCTGCCCCCGCATCATACGACCGCTGCCTGTTTGCAAAGTACCTTCGCGTTTCTGCAATCACGCCTTCTTCCCAACCGTCTGATACCTGGCTGCATGATGATGAGCAACAGTGGAAATCAAAGGTGAAGGCACGTAACACTATGCCAAGGTCATATTTTCCTGCAGCAAAGCTCTCAGCTAAGGGACTCAGTTAGGGAAGGGATGGACAGACTGTTTCCCAGGCTGGGAGGCTCTAGTGTATTTCTTTGGACCGCATCCTTCTCAGAGCTTTCCAAGGGGCAGAAACGGGAGATAAAATGCCTGCAAAACACTGCCCGCTAATAAAATGCATACTCAGTTCAAAGCAATTATTGCTTTTAGGGCAGATCCCAGCTACATGAGGCAGTGCACGTCTCCTTGCCTGCCTACAGTCGGTCTGAGAAAGTGAGAAGTAAAAGCTTCAAGCCTCAATAACCAGCAAGGGGACGGGAAGACCCACGACCTCCACCACTTCCCTCCCCCTGCGACAGAGCCAGGCAAGCAATCCGAACATCTTGCACCCCGTGGAGTTGACAACTGCTCCCCTCCTGCTAAGTAAAGATGAACCTCCCAGGAGAGCCAGCCCTACAGCTGAAGGGGCAAATCTCCATCCCTGGGCTGTGCTGGACGCAGGCGAGCAAACATCCTCTCCCACTACACTATAGAGAGGACTGAAGTCACTCCAGACTGCACCAAATCCCACTGCTGCCCAACTATCCCTTACGCAGGGTGGGGGATGGCCCTCAACCCATGCCAGATAGTCGTGCAAGGATGAAGCATAGCTCCCTAGCCCCCTGCCAAATTCCTCAGATCATGCCTGACCCTTCTTCCATGTGCAATTCCATGATTAAAAAAGAGGAAGAAAGAAAAACTGCTTTTTGTGGAGCAATATTTGCAAGGAGGAACAAGCTAATGTGGAACAGCTGCACGGTGGAGTTTATGAATAATTTTCTGAAATAAACTTTAATAGCCAAATAAGAGCACGGAAGAGC
>NW_005842103.1:1602021-1637796 GCF_000455745.1 Alligator sinensis
ATTCTCCACGGGCATCTCGCACGCACAAAAGTACACTGCAAAATTGGCAGGATGGCCGGCCCGACTGCCAGTGTCTTCTCGGGAGAGCCCGGCGATGAGCTATCAGAGCTGCTGCAGGACGGAGGTGTGCTGGCAGGCCTTTGTGGAGAAGCTTCCCCGCAAGCAACTTGGCTCCAGCCAGCGTTTCGCTTCCCAGAGCTGTAAATGCAGCGAACTCGCTCACGAATCAAAGGGGAAGAGGAGCCAGTTGGCCAAGCGCTGCAGTTCTTCCCCCTCCCCGGAGGGGATCCGGTTCTCAGGCATCAGTCGTGTCAGGAAAGCCGTTCCAGCCTTCCCTCCCCCAGCTGACTCGACGGCTCTGCTTTGTTTTGAAGGACCCATAGGAGCCACGTGTGCAGCTCGATCCAAACCCCATTCAAATTCAACGAGGACTTTGCACCCGTTTCAGCTGGGTCCTGCACCCTGTAGCAAGGTCCTCCTTCGGTTGGTATCAAGTGCAGTGCCCCCAGGGTCGGTCCTGGGGCCAGTTTTGCTCCAGGTCTTCAACGACCTGGAAGATGGCATAGAGCGCACCCTCAGCAAGTTTGCAGATGACACTAAGCTGGGGGGAGTAGTAGACACGTCGGAGGGCAAAGCTAGGACTCAGAGAGACCTCGACACATTGGAGGACTGGGCCAAAAGAAATCTCCTGAGGTTCAACAAGGACAAGTTCAGTTGCAAATGCTCTGTATGGGCTCGTTCATCGCGCAGCAAACTAGTGGACACCCATCTCTGCATACTACGTGTCTTGCGTCAGGCACGTTGTGCCCCACTCTCGTGGTTACCAGTCCTCACTAACATTGACCCCCCTTGAGCCTTACTCCAACTTCTCCACTACGTTCACAAAAGATCCCACTTGCTCATCACAAGTTTGGACCTCTTTGCAAGGGCCTGCAAACAAGGTGAGGCCAAGTAGCTCATGCACCTCTCAGCTACGGGGCCGTGGGGCAGATGTTTCTCGTGTCCTACAGGCGGGGAGTGTCTCCGACACGGGCACTTGGAGGTTTACACCCTGACGTTCACCCTGGTGTCGGGCGGTGGACCGAAGCACGTGGCTCCTGGATTGGATGTCAGGCTTTCCAAACGGCACAAATAAATATTGACTCATCCTGATGAATAAAGACTCGTGAATAATGAATACTGCAAACGCTGCATGAGTCACCATTTGTGCTGAAATCCCTGGCACTTCCCTGACAGAGGTGTGCGCACTCCTGGTTGCTCAGAGGGTCTTTGAAGGCTCATGAAATTGGCTCCCAAAGCCATCTGAAAATGTGACTTGCCAATTGAACGTGCTCGGAGTAGATCTAGCGATAAGCCTCCTTTCCCAGAGAGCATGGGGCGGCAGGGACCTGTACTACCCCGGGGCGCAGCAGAGACTGCGTCACGACTCAGAGTCACAGCCTGCTTCCTTGCAAGTCATTTCTACCTGTTCTTTTCCCGGAGCAATGCAGCCGAAGCAGCAAACTGTCCTCCGTGCAAATCGAGGCAATGCCCTCTGCGCTCTCCACCCACCACCTCGTTAGTCCCACGAGGGACGTAGTGCCCTGCCGCCCAGAGCAGTGCCCGGTGCCCCCCCAGAGCACGCGGGCCTGCTGGGAATTGAACCACATCCTGATTCATGGAAACCTGCTGCTTAGAGCATGAATCATTTATCAGCAAACACGCCTCACACCAACCACCCTAAGGACAGGAGGACATTTACTGTCTGCTCAATGAGCTTTATTACAGTATCTCCTGCAAGGTTGATGCATGCCCTGAAAGCATCCGCATCAAGTCCTGAGGATTTTAAACACCTCCATAAAGCACTCTAATGACCTTCATGAGAAAGCTAATAAAGGCCAATAATAATGAAGTTTTACATCAGCCAGGAACAAATATTAACCGTATGCAAACGGCCGAAATAAATCTGGAAGAAGCATGGGCAGCCGTCCGCATCTCCAGCATGGGCTCCCCCTCCCCTCCTCTCCCCGCAGCCGTGAGCCGAGATGGGCGACGCCGCGTCTTGAAAAAGCCATTTAGATAAAGGATGGCTCCTCACTGAGCGAAAAAATTCATTGGTAATAAAATTCCTTCCCCCCCGTGGAAAGAAACAGAAAAGTAAATTTAACCCCAAACTGAATGCATTTAAACCAAAACTATCTGAGTGGGGGAAAAACTCCCAGTACTTTGAATTTCTCAATTCAACATTTTTTGCCGGAGAGTTGAAAAAAAAAAGTCAAAGTTTCCTGCAAAATGAGTACATGGCCTGGCTTGGGCAAGGTGAAAGGCCAAGAGTCCCTGATGCCTTCAGGTCTTGGCTGCATCCACAAAAGCCAATCCAGGGGCAACCGGGTGGATCTCTGCAGCTGGTTTCACTCAAGCTCAGCCCAGATTGTCTCTTCCGGCCTTAATTCTTCAAAGCAAGGAGCCCCTTTCTTCCTGAAGTGCTTCCTTAATAGTCCGCCCTTGAGCAGTGCGCTGGGAGTCGGTGCCCAGGGCAAGGAGAAGCTCCGCGGTTCAGAAATACTCTACTTCTAAACGAATTAACAGCAATTAAGAAATTAATGTGTGATTAAAATCACACCTGGAAGCGCGTGATATTTAATGAATGCAATTGATGGAAAACTGCTCAACAAAGCGCTTTCAAGGTTAAGCTAAGCTCGACGGTCCCTGCCCCCACAGGCCAGCGCCCAGGCTGCAATCTCCCCTTCCAAGTTGCCCCGCAAGCATAAGGCGACCACCGGTTCCCTGAGTAAAGCATCATCCTCCCATCCCATGGAGCCACGGCAGAACCAGAGCTGGCCCGTTTCATCCCTCTATCCATCCAAACAGGCACCGGCCATCACCGAAGCCTCACGCCGGGGCTCTGTGGCCAAGAGAAAAGGGCATTTCCATGCTGTGCTTGACATACAAGGAACTGAATCAGTTCCCCTTCCTTCCCCCCGTAAGAAGCCAGGTTAGCCTGAGCAGTCCTGGGATGAAGGAGAAAAAGAAGTCAAAGGATCCCCCCGTGTTGGGAGATACCTGAATGCTATTCCTGCAGCGGTGGGGTAGGGTAGCAGGGGGGCCTGGTACCAGTCCGATTCACCCTGGTATGGGGGGAGAGAAGAGCGCGCCCCGTCTCCCCTCCCTCCTTAAAGATACCCCTGCGGGAGGCAGCGTGTGCATCTCCCTCCTGCGCCACAGAAAAAATGCTTCCCCTCTGCAATGAGAGTGCCTGGGGCGCTGATGATCCCCGTGTCCTTGGCAAGATCAGCAAGCCTGTGATTCACCGCTGGGAGCTGGCGTTCAGGTCGGCGGGTGCAGCCGGTCCTGCTCCGGGTCCCAGGCTCTGCCCCGACCGCGAGGTGACAACTCAGCCGTCACGCCGCTCGGGAAACCGTGCTTCCCGCGGTGACACCTCCTGTGATCCCAGCCTACCTGGGATTGATTTTCCTGAAGGGTCTGCCACACTACCAGGTGGATCCTATAATTACTTCTCAAAACCAAGTCGCCTGTCAAGGTGAAGTCTGCTTTCCTGCTGCTGCTTTTCTCTCCTCCTCATCTCTGAGCGTTACAAGTACAATGATCGAGATGGGGGTGGGTGGGTGGGGGGTTAGTCTCAGTTGCATAATTTTAACCCTCAAACTAGGACAGCTCAGAGATGGAGCATTCACATTTTAAGCTGTTACAGTGATGAAGAAAACCGTGATACTATTAAATCCTAAACAGGAAGGGTTTATTATGCTGTCAACCCTGTGATGGGCATGGGCTAATAAAAAAAATAAAAAAAGGAAGCCAAGATGGAAAGCAAGTCTCACCATTTCTGTCACTCCAGATATAACGTATTTAGGCATTTATGTTTGGGAAGAAGCTTGCTCCACTCCTTCTGAAATGCAGCAAACCTCATATGTCAGGTATCCAGGCTGTAGCCGTCTTGCAAAAATCTAGCTGGTCTAATAAAAGATACCGCTGCAAACCTCATGTGAAGTTTAATCCTGACTCACTAGCATGTCTACATTAGTAGACTAATCTACTGTGCACTAAAGCATCGCCGTCTACATGTGCAGGCACTTAATGCGCAGTAGTTTAGTCTACTGTGCAGTAAATTTACTACCTGCAGATGCACAGTAGACTAATCTGCAGGTAGTAAATTTACTGTGCAACAAATTGACTGCACAGTAAATCCAAATATCATTAATTGCACGTGTAGATGTGCCCACTGACTAATAGGTCAAGTGGGAGAAAGACCATCAGGAACATGGGGTTAAGAGGTAGACTGGTTTTTATAAATCTCCACTGTTAACTTGTGTTTTTCCGAAGACAGGGAGAGAAGCAAGCAGGCTGTTAGCGTACCTGCCTGCCAAATGGGAACCCCCGTCATGATGTGTTTGTATTAATCCCTCTGTATTTAAAAGGAACAAAAAAAGACACCTGCTATGAGTTTGTCCCTTTGAAGAGTGAGAGGCGCACGAGAAAGCCCTTTGCTGCGTCTCTCCCATCGCAGCTCCATTACCATCTCAGTCTGGACTTCAGAAGATCCCCCGTGCCCTGGTCCCAAACACTCACCTGGTTGAGACTAGACGGCCATCTGAATTCTCCAGATTGCAATACGATGCACCGACACTTCTGCAAAAAAACCCTACATACTCCTGACTGTCTGTGCGTGCTCCCTTTACGGGCTCTGCACATACAAGTGATAGTTCATGTTCAAGTTCTTGTATTATTGCACCGGGAGATAAAATGGCTGGTAACTTACTGGCGACCATGGAAGCATCTCGTCATCGTTAGACCTCATTTCCACACAAGAATGCACAACTTCATCTAAATTTGTGACCCTAAACCCAGGAGAAATGGTTCTCTGGCAGTTTCAGGTGTTTAAATTTAACAGCGTGACCTCGTTTCGGTGCTATTTAAACTAGCATCAGTTCCATCCTTGGACCTGTCAAGCTTTCATCTGTTTGACTTTAGAGGTGGGTTGGGTGCATCAGCTCCACATGCTCCGTGGTTTACCTAATTAAATGGCCTGTTGTCTTCTCCCCACCCCGCCCCCCCAAAAAAGGGATGAGGCCCCCTTTCCTGCCACCGCCTACCATGCACCTGGGCCTGAGCTGCTCGCTCTACCTCTATCCCAGACCTCAATTAATTCACTGCAACTCTGCAGTGCTTTTTATTTTTATTTTTTTTTTTGCAAACTTTTTATCAGCAAGTAGTTTAGCCAAAAAAACCCCACATCATCATCCAGCACACAGAAGCATCCCTCTGGATTCTGCTTGATGCTAGTGCTTTTCATCTTACCTCGTAGTCCCTTCTCTGCAGTATGACCCGTAGATCTAGGTAAGATCATTTCCTTGATTTGTGGCTTTCGGCAGATCCCGCGGAGGCAGTATTTCAGCCTACTTTCTATCTCATTGAGAACTAAATGTGGATGACTGCTGACTCCCTCAAGCCGAATGCCCGCAGGGACAGATTGCTTTTCGCTGGCCTGGATGGTCTTTCCGATTCTTTACTTTTCTGGCTGCTTCTTTTAAATGAGCAAGCTTATTCCCAACAGCGAAAAGCATAAATTCTTGTTGCACAAAATCGTGGTGTTTCCATCTGATTCAGTTATGCCAACTGGAGAGCATTTTATTGGCCTTTTTATTATCCTCATTAAGGGTCTCAGGGGAAGAGGGAAGAATCCTGCTGGAAAATGTCAGCGTTACTCCAACGTCAGGACAAACGCTTGTTCTGGGGCATGAAGGCTCTTGCATACGCTTGTGTCTTTTGGCAGAGATTTGCTGCTTGTCTGCTACTCAGGACGCTGTAGCCTGTGCCGCAAAGGGAACTTAGGGGTTGCTCCACTTTGCTCAAGTCAATGGGACTCGGTCCATGGGCCTCGACAGAGGTCGAACGTGCCCTTCATCAGACTTGGTATCACTCTGCTCCTTCCCCACCAAGACGCGCCGATTTTAAAGCACGTTAATCACGTGCAATGCTGTACAGAGGCGCCGCATTCATGTGCTACCTTGTTCCTTCCCCGAATCCTTGGCGGACGTGATCTTGGAGCCACAATAATCCTCGGCTTCTGTCTTCGTCTTTTGGTGCTTCGTAATTAGTGCTGTATGCTGAACATTTGGGGGCTTCTTTGCCCTGGTGGATAACTGCTGTAGACTTCTTGGCTGGTTTTAGGATTAAAATTAAGTCTCCTTGGTTGTGCTTTTAATGAGCATTCTGGCTTGGCTTTTCACGGATTTAAATTAAAAAGACTGTCACTGGATCTTCCAGAGTGAACTGGGGATGCTAATAGGTAAAATAGTGCCCCATAATTACACCTGGATCTATTACTAGCAGACAGGACATAAGCAGTGGCAGACCGGGGCAGACCAAAGGTCCCTGTAGCCCGGTCCCCCGTCTCCAGCCGTGGCAGGAGGGGATGCTAGAGGGAAAACACTGAACCGGGTGCATCGAGAGCGATCTGTGCCCTCTCTGGCATTTAAAAACCATTGGTTAAGAGATGCCGAAGGAAACATGTCCAACCGATGCATTCAACAGCTGTTACCAGATCTATCCTTCTTGAATTTGTTTAGTCCCTTTTTGCTCTCTGCCTCTACAACCTCCCGTGACAGCAAGTGCCACGAGTTAACTACGTGCTGGGTGGAAAAGCACATCTGCTTTTCGGTTTGAAACCCGTCACCTGCTAATTCCCTTGCCCCCTGGTTCGAGTATTGTGGGACGTGGTGAGCAACAGGTCCCTGGACACTCGGTCCACATCCTTCATGATTTTGTAGACCTCTGTGCTAGCCCCCCTCAGCCTGCTCCTTTCCAAAGGGAAGAGTCCCAGTCTTTGTAGAGTCTCTCCTGGTCTGGAAACGGCTTCCCGCACATGATCACGATGATCATGATGTGCATCCTTCCTAATTCGGCTGCTTCCTTTGCAAGACGCAGAGACCACAACCGCCCCTCGTTTCCAAGATGTGGGTGCACCATGGCATGAAGATGTTCTCCGTTTTGTTTTTTATTCCCTTCCTAACGATGCCAAACATTTTATCGGCCTTTTTTGTCGCCGCCGCACACTGAGCTGATGTTTTTAAAGAACTTTCTACCGTGACTCCAGGCCTCCTTCCCGACTCGTAACGGCTAGCTCAGCGCCCAGCAGTGCGTACGTGGAGTTGAGTTGATTTTTCCCCGGGTGCATTACTTCACAGCTGTCAATATTGAAGTTTATTAGCCACTTTTGTTGCCCGCTCGCTCACTCAGCTTGGTGAGATCTTTCTGCAGCAATTCTGCCTCGCTTGGGATTTGGCGACCCAGAATAATTTAGTGTCATCTGCAATTGGAGAGTCACTGTACACCCCCGTGTGTCCAGGTGACCGATGAAAATGATGAACAAATCTGAGCCCTGCACAGATCCCTGAAGAGTCCCACTTTCCGCCTCCCTCCATCCTGACAAGTGACCATTTAGCCACCTTGCCCCTTGCATCCTATCATTTAACCTCCTCTCAATCCATGGAAGATCTTTCCCTTCAGTCCTGCGGGAACATGGTTTTTATAAACCCTTTGGTGAGGGACCTTATTGAAAGCTTCTCTAAAGTCCGAATGTGTTATGCCAGCTGGATCCCCCTTGTGCACATGCTTGTTCACACTCAGGAGATTTGCACAGGAACATTTCCCTTTACAAAACCCATGCAGGCTCTTCCCCAGAAGATTATATTTGTCCATGTGACTGCTGACTTCATTTTATTATAGAGTCAACCAACTCGCTAGGGGTGGAAGTGAGACTCGCTGGTCTGTAGTTCCCAGGATCATCTCTCGAGCCCTTTCTGAGCGTGGCAACACACCAATCCTATGGCACACAAGCCATTTGTAATGATAGCTTGCATACCGGTGCCAATATTACCTGTACTTATACCAATATTGCCAAAATTATCTATAATTATACCAGTAAGAGGTCAACGTGTATTGCAATAATGGTAAGGAGTTACCTACAAAAAATACATGGATTAAAAAGCTATATTGCATGTTCATACTATACTACCCTCTTTCATATGAATATAGAAATTGGGCAAATATCATTTTAAAAGTACTATTTCTTAAAGTAGCAATTCAGAAAAATCCTATTTTTTGACAGAAAACATTTCAACAATCTCAGTCAGCCCTGGGAGGAGGGGCTAACCAAGAGGCATAAATCAAAAAGTAAAGAACATTAAAAGCAAGCCCCTGGGGCACTACCAGAAAAGGAGGTATTTCAAATAATAAGCCTACATCAACAATAAAATCTGCTTCGAGGCAAGTACAGGAAGAACCGATGAGAACTTCTGCAAAAAAACCCAAAAGCGAAGCAGACCAGTAAGTCCCTCTTACGGTACCAGAGCCATGCACATGCCTTCATTTATGTCAGAAGAGGTATAACACAATGTCTGTGATTATGGTCAATTTATATACACCTGTATACCCCCCCAAGCCACTGAGCAAGCTCCCCAGCTCAGCTAAGACAGGAAATTCTGCACACATTGAATAGAAATTAGAACAAACTATTACATACTTACTGTATTGATTGCCTTCAATATTTTATTACCCCCTCCTTAACGGTGCAGATAATTAAAGCAAAGCACAGATTACACATCTCCATTTTCAGTTGATGAACAAGAAATTATCTTTACCAGTAAGGGCTGCAGAACCAGGCCACTCGTTATCTTGGTAAACTCAACACTTATACCAGATATAGCCTTCTAAATAGGATGCTAATTACACCAATTACACCCACTCACCTGTCTTAATTGTTTAATAGCATTCTCGTGAAAAATTAGCGCTCAAAAAATCTAAGCCCGAAACAGCAAGTCACTCCTGACAGGAGTTAAGTCACGCTGAGCGAGTGGGTCACTGGGTGCTGCTGTCAGCATTGCTTCCCGTTTAGGAATAGCCATCGAGACTATTCGGAGCATTCGAGACACTGGTATGGTGCTCCCCAATCACAGAAAATAAGTATTTAATAACACAGGGTTTGCAAACATCCATTTTACTGCTGACTTTTTTATTAGCTTTCCCATATTCTGATGGATCCAGAGTGACAAATTCAGCTTGCAAACATCAGTCCCTTACAGGGGAATTGATACTGCAGATTGCATGGAGATGAAATGGAGGACAAATGAAGCTGCTGATACACATGTCTAGCTGGCTCTTTGCTATTGATAGCGTAACCCACCCCCAGCTGGTAGCACTGGAGTGAATCAAGCTGCCTCTGCCAAGGGAAGGTGTTTAGTCCTCTCCAAATCAAGGAGCATTTCCCAGTTTGGTCCATGACAGTGCAAACAGGGCTTGAGGTAAAACCTAAAGACTTATTTACAGGAAAAAGAGGAGACTGAGGTGGGTTGGTCCTGGGGAAGGCAGGTGTGGAGAGAGGAGGAGGCAATGCACTGCTAAAGAGGCAGGGATTGCACATAAAGGTACTCAGCGGCCAACTGCACATACACCTGGCTAGAGAGGGGGTTCCCAAACCATATGCAACACGGGCACCCTGGGATAGGTGGTTGGCCGTGCAGAGAAAACCTGGGACCTCTCAAGGTTAAAGGATGGGATGTTTTCATCTCCCAACCATACCACTTTGGCTCTAGCGACTCCTGTTTTTATCTCCAGGGATCTACAAGTCATAGACAACGGGGGCTGGAAGGGACCGCAGGAGGTCACATCTAGTCCAACCCCTGCTCCAAGCAGGACCAGCCCCAACTGCATCATCCCAGCCAAGGCTTTCTCTAGCCGGGTCTTCAACACCTCCAAGGATGGAGACTGCACCACCTCTCTGGGTGACCTGTCCCAGTGCTTCACCACCCTCCTGCTGATAGTTTTCCCTAATATCCAACCTCAACTTCCCTTGCTGCAGCTTGAGCCCATTGCTCCTTACTCTGTCGTCTGCCCTCACTGAGACCAGCCCAGCTCCATCCTCCTTGCAGCCCCCCTGCAGGGAGGTGAAGGCTGCTATTCAATCCCCCTCGGTCTCCTCTTCTGCAGACTCAATCAGCCCAGGTCCCCCAGCCTCCCCTGCCACAGCTCTCACTCGGGAAGGCCAGGGTTACGTGCACCTCACCAGCAGGCTGCAAAACTTCAGGGGGACAGCGGCTCTTGGAAGTGCAGAGCTCTGTGCGGGGAAGAGGCATGCAGGCACGCTGGGTGTGCTTGCCGTGATCTCAGCACTGTATGCATGGATCAAAGGAGGAGTCTACCTGGCTCCTGCCAACGCATATATTTGTGCATGCAAAAACTGGGCATGGGGGTTCCTCACCTGCTCCAGTTCATGGCTGTGCAGTTAAGGGAAAAGCAGGAAATGAGAGACAATTCTAGCACAGATGTCAGCCTTTGCTTCCTACTTCGGAGCACCTCACCAAGCGCCCAGCAGCTGGCCCGTCAGACCCCGCTAGTTCTCCTCCCGGCTTACAGGAGCAGCCGCTCTTTCAGCTCCCCTGGGTCTAAGCAAGGCTGTAGGTTTGTCTCCCTGAGACTCTCTACCCAGAAGCAGTCGCAGAGTCCTCGTCTCCCAAAGCTGCGTGCCTCCAGGGTCAACAGCCCAGAAGCTGCCTCGCAAGTAAAGCAAGCAGGATACGAGCAACACCGCAAGGACGATGCTGGAATCATCAAGCAGATGATCGGGGTAAGTGGTCCAACCCATTAGACATCGCTCCCGTTACACGTGCAGCGGCCTGGCGTTTACTTCTGCAAGGGCAGGACTTCAGCTCTGGTTTCTGTCGAGAGCCCCAAAACGCTATATTCGTTTTCCCTGGAAAACTGGAACACAAGGAAAACTCACACCATGGAGTGTTTTTTTGCAGTCTCTTCCCCTCTCATGGGATAAAGAAAGTGAAAAGCGGGGGAGAATCAAAGCTCCAAAATGTAGATCACCCTTAGAAATGCAAAGATGGCGACCAACTTTGTCACAATAAGGTATCCTTGGGCCAAACTGTCAAAAGACAGACAAGAAAAGAAGACAAAGAATAAACTCCAGGCCGCTCTTGTTGTAACAGCAGCTTGCTAGGGCAATCACTGACCTTACATGACTTAGTACGGATTTCAACAGCCTGCATCTCAATACAGCCAGGCTCCAATAACGCCACCCAGAAGCAGCGATATCACCAGTGGAGATTTAAGGTATTACTGTGCAAGACGAATTACAAAGAGCAGATCTCTTCCCGACATCGATGTTTTCCCTTCTAGCAGACGCTGAAGCTTCCTGGTGCAATTTCACTCTCTCCTCCCAGCCCCATCTGCTGTTACACAGGCTATTATTTTGGCCATATTTCCAAACGGCTGGAATATAACAACTAAAAGCTAGGAGGTCAAGTGGCAGGTTGTGCTCTATAATTTTGATGCTGTTGTTCTCCAGGACCCTTAGCACCAGGGATGCACTCCTGCCCGTGCTGCTGCTAATGCAAATGAAACTCTGGACCTGTGCGCCACGTTCCCCACGAGACGGGGCACACGGGAGGGTCTGTCCATCGGGTAAATCGCTGAGGCAGACGAAGTAGCTGTGTGGCTGCGCAGCAGAAGGGCGCCGAGCACGGCTCAGCCTCCACAGCTTCCAAATCACGTGTCTAATTGCATTATTGTGACGCTGAGAACTGTTTTCCATCCCGCGCTTCGGAGGCCAAGACGCCCCGGTACTTCCCGCAGAGGCTTTCCACGAGCTGCCCGACGGTAACATGCAGCAAGACGCGTGCACTGCTCCATCGATGCCTCCCCTGTGCAATGCTGCTTTCCAGCGCTCGCTGCACACTTAACTGGGATCTACTCCTGCGTGGAGGTAGGTTTCTGCTGGGTGGCTGCCTCCTCTCTCTTCCCGCTATCCCCCAAAGCACGCCGTGTGTTGGAAGAGAATGCTTAGTCCTGGTGCCAAATCCTCATCCCGGCCCGTAGCAGAGAGGCTCGCCCCTTGGCCAAAAACTCTTCTTCATACTTCTCAGTTCCCATCTCTCCTTCCTCTGGCAGCCAAAGGAACGGATGACCTTCCTCCCACCCTTAGCAGATCATTTCCTTTGGTCTGATCCTACAAGCCGCCGAGGCCCTGCTAGACCGAGCCCTTTCAGCTTACCTCCCTGAGGGCAGAAAGCGACCCTCCCAATTCAGGACTCTCCTTCTAGGGCACCAGTTCTCAACCAGGGAGCCAGGCAATATGATTAGCGCTGTGCAAATATCTACACACGATTCCCAAGATGAACCCAGAGCTTTCAAAGAGGAATCCAGTGTGAAAAACACCCTGGGCTGTCATGTCACGCTCTTTCTGGGTTACGGAAGCATTGCTCTGTTATTTTTCGGGAGTCGAAGCTAAGAGCTGGCATTTTCCGAGAGGTGCCTTGAGCCTAGCAAAGGAAGCCAACTTCTGACTTTACCCTTGTGTAGGTCTGTAAAGAAAGCAAGCAGAGGGAACGCGCCGGTCAAGCAGCTACACACCAGTGCTTTGTCAACGCTGAAATGCAAGCCGGGGGGAACGCAGAAATCTCAGGGCACCGCGCTGTTTGCTCCCCGCCTTCAATGGATGGGAGTCTGAGCAACGTGGAAACCCCGGCTACAATTTGGAGAGGGCGAGCCCCGCTGGACGCAGGTATCCAAGCCAAAAAATGACTTTGCGCCGGTGGTGCTTCTCTGTTGTGCCACATCTGCTCCAGCTGCTGCAACTCGGCACTGGCGGGTCTGCAAGAAGGGTCCAGCCTAAGGACAGACCAGAGACCTGAGTGACTGCAGGCCAGCCTGGCTCCCCCTTGCACCGCACCGGCTTCCCAGAAGCAGAACGGACTTTGTGCCGCTCCTCTCAAGAGGCCTCGAGTTGCTTTCTGCAGGGTGTTGTTTCCCGAGCGGGTGAGCAGAGCAACGAGGCCGGAAAGGAGACCGCAAACACTGCCAGCCCACCCCTCCTGCCTCCCAGAAGGACACAGCTCACACGAGACTCCACTTGGCTGCTCTGTCCTGGACGCAAAAATACGAAGCTTATTCATAGCAGCGTTTGGACTGAGACGGACGATTCGTTTGCATTACTAACCAGAAAAGCAAGTCCTCTCCGTGCGCGTGAGGGCAAAGCCCTCTCAGGCTAGAAGGAAAGGATTCCTCTCCACCTTTCTTTTCTGCCCTCTGTTTCACCGCTCTGTGCTAAAGGCCCCGAGTATTATTGATCCGGGACTGCCTTCGCATCAGCTCAGGCTGCGTCTGAACAGCACGGCGCTCAATAGGCCAGCGGCCACCCGGGCCCCAGCTCGCCGTCCAAGCTGAACCAGCAATAGCAACAGTGAGGAACTGATGGCAAAAAAGAAACAGAGGAGAGAGGGGGAGAGAAAGGCAGAGACACGCAGGGGAAGAGGACCGAGCTCCAAAGAGGGCACAAGAAGACGCTTGTTCGGGAGATGAAAACAGGAGCACGGGCAGAGAATAGGAACCAAAACTCCCGTGTCCGCACACAAAGGTCGCCAAAACCGTCCCAAGCTCGTCACCGGGACGAAGGTCGCCCCTCCTGTCTGTGAGCAGCAGGGACCGTTCGCAGCTCAGCTTCGTCAGCCGTGACCTTGGCCTGCAGAGCACGAGAGCGCTTTTCTTGATGCGCTCGTTTTGGGAACGTGCGGTGTGCAAGTCAGGAGGGGGAATGGCTCCGTCCCCCAGTTTCTGGCACCGACACACAGCGGGCATGCAATGCCGCCGTTCGCTTTCTGCAAATCCCTCCCCTTCCTCCAGCCCACGCGGCCGGAGGTCTCAGGCCAGGAGCCTGGCTCAGGGAGGGAAGGCGAACCCCAAAGCAGCTGAGCGCCGTCGGAGCCCGGTCAGCATTTTAACGAAGCAAACCCTCGTGTCAGCACAATTTGAAGCCTTGCGCCGGCTCTCTCACTCTCAGACCCCGAAAGAAAAAGAACAAAAGAGAAAGTTAAAAGGCAGAGAAGATGGAAAGCGGCAGCTTCTACCGCCCACAGATGCATGCATTCGAAGCAGAGGAGCCTGCCTCTCCTCAAGTTTAGGATTGAATCTAACCTGGGTCTCCTGCTTCTTCACAGGCAGCTGGGTGCTTTTCCTGGGCTCCTAGCCTCAGGACCGGGCTCCAGGCTAGGGGTCCCGGGTACACACAGACGCCCCCCTGGGGCAGGCGCTTCTCCTACGGGCCATCCTGGGAGCTCCCTGCCTAGCACGCAGGCTCTTGGGGTCACCCACTTGATGCACCTGGCTGTCCATGCCCTTCACCGTGGGCTTTGGGGGCCCGGCAAGGTCAGGGCTCAGCTCCACTCAAGTTGCTCAAGCAGCCGGGTTTGGGGAGAGGGAGCTGGGCTGCTGCCCCTGCCAAGCACGCCTGTAACCGCACAGCGCTGCGTGCCTTTTGCACCTCGCTCCGGTGCCCTTGTTCGGCTTGCCAAGGAGCTCGGGAAGGGTCCGCTCGGCTTTGCTTTCTCCTCGCCACGCTGGGCACCTAGGAGCGAGCGCGCCGGGGCTTGCACTGGAAACGCTGGCCACGTTGGAGGGAATTTATTCTGGGGCATCATTTCTTGGCTGGCGAGAGACTTGGAAGGGAAGCCGTTCTACCCACTTAAGCAAGCCGAAGCAGCGCATTGGAGCTGCCAGCCCCGTCTAAAGCAGTTCACATGAGGGGCCAAACACCTCGCTGCAGACGAGGCTTTAGTTTCTAATTGCCTGTCCTCGTTCTGCAGCTGCAGAAGATGAGCGCTGTCTCGTCGCAAGACTGACACGCACGGTTGCTGCCACATTATAGTAAATGAACAAAAACCAGCGAGAATCTCTTCTGCTTTGAGGGCACCGGAAACTACGCACGGGAGCCCCTGACAAGTTTAGGGTCTTGTCCACGTGGGGCAGGGGCTTATCGTGAATGGACTGGTTTGAGACAATCCAGGTGGGGGTTGAATAGCAGCTTTTAACTCCCTGCCGGGGGCTGCAAAGAGGATGGAGCTGGGCTGGTCTCAGTGGGGGCAGATGGCAGGACAAGGAGCAATGGGCTCAGGCTGCAGCAAGGCAAGTTGAGGTTGGATATTAGGAAAACTCTCACTAAGAGGGTAGGAAAACACTGGGACAGGTCACCCAGAGAGGTGGTGGCATCTCCATCCTTGGAGGTTTTGAAGACCCAGCTAGACCGACCTTTGGCTGGGATGCTGTAGTTGGGGCTGGTCCTGCTTGGAGCAGGGGGTTGGACTGGATGTGACCTCCTGAGCTCCCTTCCCACCCCCATCTCCCATGAGTCTACGAATCTCCTCTGGTCGTTCACATCGGTTTAAAACCGGACGGAGTGCATTAGGCTTGTGACTTGGGAATAAAAACATTACACCAAGAAGCTGAGTGTTATACAAAACGAAAATGCCCTTTTTTTTTCTTTTTGGAGGCTAAACTTCAAAGCGAAAATGTATTTGCCTTATACCTCTGAGTAGCGTTTGAATGGATGTGGATCCGCTTTGTTTTTCTAATAAACCCCCAATTAATGTGCCTGAAGTATTGCAGACCTCACAACAACAGCCAAGCGCACACCTAAAATACATTAAACAGCCTTTTGATGCTCCCCAGCTTTCCCAGTGTGCACGGATCGTCAGGAGAATCCAATTTGTACCGTCAGCAACTATATATTTGTTCTGCCGTTGCGAATGTTTGCCTTGCATCGGTCCCAACTCTAATGAGGTGACATTGAATTACAGAGCTGTTTGCACTGTTACGGTATCACAACCCAACTGGTATTCAGAGTTGTAAGAATTTTAAAGCAGCTAACTTATACAAGAGGTCGAATTAAAAACCCGTAGAGTTTTTATGAAGAGTTTTTGTGCGATTACATTTGGTTCGTTTAATCACAATTGACAACTGGCAATGACTTTGTCTGTCCCCCTCGCAAATGGCTTCTCTGACAGCTGGTGTTTAAGATGTCTTCTCCTAGGATCCCTACCAGCTTAAAAACGAACATGGACTTACTGGGAGAGTGAAGTTCCTCCAGTAAGCAAGAAGGGTTTGTGGAAGGCCATGCCCATAGGAAGGAGGGTAGCCGATACCACCCCAATGAACTTTTGATGGAGAGGTGTTTCGTGAACAGGAGTCTGAAGACCTACGCGATCACGCTCGGCCTCACCCAGGTGGGTGAGAACTGTTCTCTTTCTCTGCTCCTTCCCGTCCCAAAATGGCCAGGATCTTGCCATGTTTGCTATAGTTGTTAAAACCCAGGCTCCTGACATCTCATAATTTTGGTGGGGCCGGAGTCGAGGCTTTTGAATGATCAGGGCTGTCAGCCAGGAGCATTCTTCGATACCCCCGGGCACACGCAGCTATTTCTGCACTGAGCCATTAACGGCTAATTACAAAAAGGCATGAGACATGTTAGTGCGCATTAGCCTAATTTAGTGTGCATTATGGGCATGTGTCTACATGTGTGCACCCTTAATGAGCATTAAAAGTGGCAAAATTAAGCTAATCACACCTAAATTTGATACCTGCATTTGCAGGTATCAAATTTAGGATTGATTAGTTAAAGCACATTAAGGCACATGTTGACACAAACCAGCACTAATTTTAGTGCCAGGTCTGCCCAACCATTGGGGGCACATCGCAGGGCTGCAGGGACTTGGTACTAACTTTAGTGCCAAGCCCCTGCATGTCTAGATAGATACCTGCCCAAAATTGTTTAATGAGCATTATCTTAATATGCATTAAATTTACTCACACTTAAATGCACATGTAGACGTGCCCAAAAGTGCCTATCCCCATCTCACCAGAATCACCTTTTGGGGCTTGGAAGCATATTGTAGGACTTTCTCAGCCCAAACTAGCAAGCTGGTCAGCTGACCTGTCAATTGACTGCACATGTATTGACCTGTCAAAGTTTATAGCAATTTTATGAGTGCTTTTTTTTTTTTTTTTTTTTGCAGTTTTCTTGACAGAAATACGTTTTTTAATTCTTTTTTGATGCAGTGCATAATGGAAAATGTGTGCTTTTCCTGTTTATTATTTAACTGTACTGGCAATTTGACTGATATCTGACCAGTCGATTGACTGAATTTTATTTGACCGGTCAAACACCCAACCCCAGCCAAAACGGGCCAGTCGCAAAAGAGTAAGCCTCATATGAGAGAAACCTGTACTGGACCAGGTGGAGTCTTAGCTGGTGAGGCCTCGTTAACGAGTTCAATCCACCCCTGAGCACCCACGTACGGAGCTCAGCATTTGGCGTGCTGAGTTGAGGCCGTATCTGACCCTTTGCTATAAGAAAGGTGCTAATAGGCAGTAAAATCCACTGGGCCTGCCTAAGCTTGAGTACAATAATAGTAATTAAACCCAGAAAGGAACCTTATGATCTAATTTTCATAGCTGGAGATCCTTGTCCAGTCCCTCCCAGGCTTTGGGGAGCAGAGGAATGAGAAAACGAGTGACCAGCCTGCTGGGCAGGGCTCACGCCACATATACTACTGCCAAGCCACCCTTCCCCCTTGGCCATGGTCAAGCCCAGGTCAGTCACAGAAGCCCAGAGCTTTAACAGCATTAAAGGTGCCCAACACCCAATACAAAGCTGGACTGCAGCCCAGGCAGGAGTTAGCAGCAGAATACCTTTGCCCCATGCAGAAAAAGGACTGAGCATGACATTTTGGGCTAATTCACCCTCTTTCAGATGCACGCAACTCCTCTCTGGATGCTTTTATTCCAACAGGCTCCAAGCAGGGACGCTCAAAAGAGCAGCCTCCGCTTGCTGCGACAGCTGCCTGCCTATATCACGATGGTTTGGGGTTTTTTGCACAAAGTGGATCACACCTGCTTTCCAGCATCTGTACAAACTTCCAGCCTGAGAAGGTGGCACATGCAAATCGTATCAAACGCAGGCAAGCTTTTGATGGGTTTGATCTCAAACTTCCTGCTACAACAACAACAAAAAAGCCAAGAAAAATGGGAACTGCCTTCCCCTTACCTTGATGAGAATGTAAATATTCATGATATAGAGTGAATGAAAAAGCTTCTAAATATTTTAATCAAGTCAGTCATCATATGCAACAGAAGTAATTTTCCCTTTCAGGGCCTCATGGGTGGATGAACGCCTGCTGTCTGATGTACCAATGATTGTCTATTTAGCTTGATTTAGTTTAATAGTTAAAATTCATCTCTCACTTGGTGTTTTGAAAAGAAATTGATTTAAATTTTAAAAGAAAGAAACCTTGAAATGGAAATAGGTGATTAAAATTCTCGGAGAGAAAGCAAAGTTGGGTGACAACACACAAGGCAGGGAAGTCCAGGGAAGTTTGAGAAGAGACTTCTTCCGCAGACATGCCCAGCTCCTCCCTGGAAGCCGGGCCGGCTCCAGCTCCTCAGCCCTGATGGAGAAGGACTTGCATTCACCCTCTCTCCAACTCTGCAGTTGGTCCTAGGAAAGAGACAGCCCTAAGAAATCCTTGCCTCTCGTGTCATTCCTGGACCGGCACAGCTACAGCATCACTCAAACGCTTCTTCGACTGTCATTCAACACCACCCTGTCCTGTGCGACGCAGCAACCTGCCATGCACCTTCTCAACACCGCTCACCCGACTCGCTTCTCTCCATCCCTCCGTATTCATCTCTGCTCCCCCGGAAGAAAACCCGTTCTTCTCCACCCCATCTCCTCACGTGGGAGTTTTTCCACGTCCCCATCACTATGAACACGTTCGGAGATGAGGTGACAGGACCGCGCACAGAGGAGGCTGCATGCTTGATTTGCATCCCAGGCACTAGGAGGTTTGCCATATTTCTCTAATGTCTCCAGTTATAGACTTCTGCTTTTTCCAGCATCTCTCCCTAAACTGGGTGCTGCTACTACAGAACCCCGTAAAGTACGTCGTTGTATTGCTTTGCCTTTATGGACACTGCATTTTATTTGCCATCATGCTACCCATGTCCCTGGCTAGTTTAGGTCTTTGCAGTTCCTCGCAGTCCTCTCTGGTTAAGAGCAACCCAAATAGCAGCTCTTTCTGGAGTGGGTCCCTTGCAGCTCACCATCCCCTGCTCCAAAACCTCAATATATTGCCATGGTAAAGAGTGGCTGTATTTCCCCTGCACCAGTGCAGGCTGGGGGTGACGGGCTGGGCAGCAGCTCTGCAGAAAAGGACCTGGGGGGACAGGGGGCAAGAAGCTGAACAGGAGCCAGCAGTGTGCCCTCGGTGCCAAGCTAAGGGCATCCTGGGCTGCATCGGTAGGAGCACTGCCCACAGATTGAGGGCACTGATTCTCCCCCTCTATTCAGCACTGGGGAGGCCACATCTGGATCCTGTGTCCAGTTTTGGGCCCCCACTGCAGAAAGGATGTGGACACATTGGAGAGAGTCCAGCAAAGGGCAATGAAAATGGTTGTGGGCTGGGGGACAGGACTGGTGAGGAGAGGCCGAGGGAACTGGGCTGATTTAGTCTGCAGAAGAGAAGACCGTGGGGGACTGCATAGCAGCCTTCACCTCCCTGCAGGGGGGCTGCGAAGAGGATGGAGCTGGGCTGGTCTCAGTGGGGGCAGACGACAGCACAAGGAGCAATGGGCTCAAGCTGCAGCAAGGGAAGTTGAGGTTGGATATTAGGAAAAACTTTCTCCCTAGGAGGGTGGTGAAGCACTGGAACAGGCTCCCCAGAGAGGTGGTGCAGTCTCCATCCTTGGAGGTGTTCAACACCCAGCTAGACAAAGCCTTGGTGGGATGATGTAGTTGGGGCTGGGCCTGCTTGGAGCAGGGGTTGGACTAGGCGGCTTCCCAAGGTCCGTTCCAACCAGGATTGTCTCTGACTATTATTTCATTTTGCTTTTCCTTCCTCCTCAGGCAAAGAGGTGGCCTACCGTGTGAGTCTGTGGGCAGGCAGAAGGGAGGGCAGGGTGGCATGCTGGAGACTAACTTCTTCAGAGAAGTGTGAGCTTTCCTAGGCAACAGCCTGCGAGGTCCGATGCTAGGAACCACCAGTTCAGTTAATCTGTAAGATGCCGCCCCCCGGCCAACCTTCTGCTTCTTAATGAGCTTTTAGATGCAGACCTCTCACCCCAGCACTTAGCTGCCCCCAGCAGCCTCCTGGGAAGGAAGTCAGCCAGGATATAAACTTCAGATCACTCTCATGCAGGGCAAGCAGCTTCCTACTAGCTGACTAAGCTGGGCAGAGATGCCGGCGGAGAGGTACAGCTGAGCGCGATGAGGGATTTGCCTCAATCCCTGCCACGTGCCAAAATCAAGACTGCCCACGAGCTCCAGGAGGATCGAGGCTGTGCTCCGTACCCCTGAATACAGCACCTTGTCCTGCATTGCAACTACCAGAACGGCCCACGCACGCAGGTAGGAAGCTGGTTTGCTCCTTTTAGCCCAAGAACTAACACTTTCTGTTACTCGTTGTGTAAGCACGAACAACTCATATCAACTCCTGGAAGTTTTTGTTGGACAAAGCGCTCATGTTCCCTCTTTCTTCTCAGCTTCGCTTGAGGAGGCGTTCAGAGACTTCACCTACGTGCTCTTAGCGAGACAAAAAATCAAGACAAAGCGTGACAAATATAAACACCTGGGGCGGGTGGTGGCAATGCAGCCGGCACGCCCTGACCTAGTAGCCGTGCTTTACGACTCAGGTGACTAAATCAATGAGAGAGAGAGGGGAAATTGTATTAGATACGGAGTTATGCCATGTGATGCGACACGTTTCAGACCAGATTAGTCTCCTAACAATCCTGCATCAGGCCGGTTAAAAAAAGTGGCTGAAGAATCACAACTGCAGACAGCTTGAAATTAGTTTACACGGGCATAAGCAATTAGTAATCTTATGTTCGTTACCAGATTCGTGATTTGTTCCAGGCTCCTTTTTCTATTTCTCTCTCTCTTTATTAGCTGATCCGAGTGCAGATCAAAAATGCAGTGCAGACTACAAAGCCGTCACGGGGAAGAAAATATAGATGCGCGGGGTATCTTACTGTTAACGTCTAATTAGACGCTTGCGCTGCCCTGATGAATGTTTCCATATGCACGAGGTTCATCATCGAGCTTTGCACAGAACCAAAGGAATCGAATCTCTGCAAGATGAGATGTTGAAGTGCGAGCATCATCTAAAATGCACGCATGCTTTCTTCTTGCCGTACTACGGCACTTCAATAGCTACGTTCAAGGCAGAACGCGTCTCGTCCCACCTTGGGCTGCTTTTGCACAAGAGTCCCCACGTGGCAGGCATAACGCCAGTGCAATCTGATCTTTAATTCCCAAACTGTTTTTAAGTGGCTCGAGGCTTGGTCAGGCTGAAGGCGAAAGAGCAGCCCGGCCTGGTTTCCCAGGGGCTGACCCTTGGCTGCTCAGTGGAAGATCGAGGGCCCAGCTCGTCAGCCCAGGAGAGGTTTTTGTAAGCAAGGGGAGGCCTCAGTGCCAACGCATTTCACAGATGATCGACTTTGGATCAGATTCGGCTTCAGTCCAGGCCCCTGTGCTGCAAGCTGAAAATGCAGCCATTTATTTGACTTGCTCAGGGCATCATAAGCAGATGATTGTGGCCTAAGCTGCCATGTCAAGGACAGGGACCACAAGCCACCACCGGTGCCCCATGGTTGGGTTTGGGTGCATTGGAGCAGGTGCCAATGGGCAAAGCATGCTTCTTCCATGCAGCTGCCAGACCAGGAGAGACTAAAAAGGCAAAGACTCTTGATTATGGCAAGGAGAAGGCTGAGAGGGGACAGGATAGAGGTCTATACTATCATGAAGGACGTGCACCAAGCAACCAGGGAACTGATGCTCACCAAGTCCAGAGTACTGGCACCAGGGGACAGCTGCTGAAATTAGTAGCTAACAGATTTACAACAAGAAAAAGGACTTTTTTTTTATGCAGTTGTACTTAACTTATCGAGTTCACTGCCACAGAAGGTGGTGGAGGCAGATGGAATTACCAGGGTCTAAAAGGGACTGGATAAATTCCCGGATGGTCGGTGGCATTTGCTTACGAATTAGCAAATGTTTCCAATATGCTTTGGTGATGGCCCATAACGTTAGGTATTAATGGATATTGAACAGAAGGGTTGGAGATTTTTCCTCTGGCATCTCTAACCCAATAAATGCTGGATGCAAAGGAGGGCACTGAACAGGGGATACATCGCCCCAGGGAGATCTGGTTGGATGGTCTCCCTGTACAGCATCCAGTTGTGCCGCCGTCACTAGGCGAGACGGACCAAACCAGGTGGCAAAGCCCGTCAACAACCCAGGATCTCTTCCTTTCGTGACAACGCCACCGTCGGAGGGCCGAAAGGAGGAAGCCACGTTAGACATATGGATAAAACGGGAGGTTTCCGTGGCAACAGAGCACTTAATGAATCTCATCATAACCAAAGCACTCGCCTGTCTCCCCTTAGCATTTTACATGGGGACTTGCAGGGAAATGGACAGGGAAAATATGTTCCAGCTGCTTACCAATTAGCAAATCTTTCCAATATGCTTCGGTGAAGGCCCATAACTTCATACTCTTAATGAGAAATGCTGCCGGTTATAATAGAGCCATGTGCTTCTAAAGAAGCACCTGATTTTATAACATAACAAGGCATCATAACTGCAGAAAAAGCAGCATTCATCCTAGTACAGAGAGCCCATGCGTCTGGGAGGAGGCAGCATGGCAGCCCTTTCCATGCAAATATATAGTCATGCAATAAAATAGAAGAAGCGACAAGAGAACGACAGAGCGTGGATGCGTTCGTATGATAGCAAACAACCACGTATGTGACTGCGGTGATTTAAAAATACCAACATGTCTTGGCACAACTGTATTAGCAAAGGGATGCTTGTGATGTTATAATCAATAATGCAAATTAACTGTGCCTCAGAGCATTTGCATAACTATGCAAGCACCATCTTCATTAGATCAGAAATCAAGGCACAGCAACACTAAGTTTGCCCAAGATCAGGTTGCAAAAGGGGTTATATAAAAATGGTGCTTGTGGGAGCCTTGATGCAGGAGGCGCCTTCCAGTCCCGTGTAGGAAGTGGACGGCATCGTGGGGATGAACCCCAAGCCTGGTGTCATCGCTCCTCACAAGGTATTTGGTTGCAGTTTGGGACTCGCAAACGCTACAGGGCAAGTCAAGTCTCAAAAATATTCATGTTCAAGGCCAGGTTTTCTGGAACTGATGGCAGTAGTCAGGTTACCTGGAGGTACAAGCCAGAGCGTAGCAGCACCAGGAGTACCAGGGAGGGTTGAAAAGAGCCCCATTTCTGTTACAGCTTCTTGCCAAGGTTGTTTTAGCTCATTGTTCTTCAATACAATTCAAATGATCAGATGGTAGAGCAATTATCTTACTAAAAGATTTAACCATGATTAAAGACTAAACAATCTGCTGAACAAACACCTACTGAGCTTCAGCTGGCCCGAATTTTAAATCCCTGCATATTTTTAGTGCCTCACATAGCTTATCTTTTTCTAAATGGGTTAACTGCATACTAGGGAAAGCCTCAGCAGAGTCTTTCCAAGACTTGCATTTAATCTTAACTAACCATGGAAAACGAGGGTGGCAGGGAGCTCAGGAGGACACATCTAGTGCAACCCCTGCTCCAAGCAGGACCAGCCCCAACTGCATCATCCCACCAAGGCTTTGTCTACCTGGGTCTTAAACACCTCCAAGGATGGAGACTGCACCACCTCTCTGGGGAGCCTGGTCCAGTGCTTCACCACCCTCCTGCTGAGAAAGTTTTTCCTAATATCCAACCTCAACTTCCCTTGCTGCAGCCTGAGCCCATTGCTCCTTGTCCTGCCATCTGCCCCCACTGAGATCAGCCCAGCTCCATCCTCTTTGCAGCCCCGCGCAGGGAGGTGAAGCTGCTATTCAATCCCCCTCAGTCTTCTCTTCTGCAGACTCAATCAGCCCATTTCCCTCGGCCTCTCCCAACAAGTCCTGTCCCCCACCTAAGAAGAAAGGTGACATTCATAGGGTCTCTCTTGTATGGGAGCCCATCCAGTTAGCTCACGTCATGCTCTGGGTTCCCTTTGTACTTACTTCACAGACCTTTGACATAGCTCAGTATGGTCTTATTAAATACACGTTTCTGAAGCCGATTTCAACTGTGAAGCCTACACCTGATGTGACACACGTGTGTGCAATCTACTTGGATTTCGACAACTGATTTCAAAAAGTAATTTAAGATTCAAACATCTGCATTTTAAATGCCAACATGTATGCTCTGTAAATAATATGTTTGTCTTAACTCCAGCGATTTTCAAATTGGTCATATAGTGCCAATATGGGAACCAATTTGAAAATACTCCAAAGAAAAAGAAAAAAACACCCATGCCCAAATATCCGGTGTTTTGTGTTCACTAAATGCTTTCCTACCAGATCTACAGGCAATGCAACACATTAAAGTAAAATGATCGTTAAAGATAATGTTCAACTGTTAACAACAAGCTGCATGCATATGCTAGGAGGCCGAGGAGTATCCCCATGTGCAATAACTGAGCATTGCATTGAGTCTACAACTGTATTTGGGTTACGTATTCCTGCTTTTACCTTCCTAGCATTTGAAAAAACAATCACAACAAACATCCCAGCGTCGCCCTTGCACAAAGGTTAGGTCACATTTCCAGCGCGGTGCCATTTGCACGTGATGTTTGCATGCAAGATGCCAATTCAACAGACATAATGATGTGTATTAATATGGAAGTAGCAATTTTTCTGATTCCACTTAATTCCGTGAGTACAACGGCGTTACTGTTGGCGCCATTAATTCTGCACAAAGGACAGAGCCCTACAGGTGGCTTGTTCTTGGTAATATAGCACATTTCCTTGAGGATCAAGGAGTTGGTAAACAAGTGACAAGTTTAGATCTGTAGTTAGGTGAACCCCAGCCCCTGCTGTGCTCCTGCTGGAGCACAAGCAACACAATTAGTTTAACTCCACCCTTTGACAAATTAATACAGAAAATTTTTTTTTTTTTTACTGTGGAGAACCTGCTTAATGACATGTTTAAACCAGGTAATGAAACATGAGAACACTAATTATTAATGTAGCTTAAGTTTCATTAAATGTATAGAATCTTATTTTTAATTAAACATACGAAGCAAGGACTTCTACATTAGATGAAATTATAAAAATGCGGTTATGTTCGCCAACATTTCAAGCCCTGGAAATTCAGTCGCACAACTGCCGCTGATCCGAGGTCTCTGCTGAACTCTGCTTTTGCACAAGGTTACAGCATCTTCTCCCCAACTTTGCAGCACTCTGAGTCCGTCTACATATGGTATTATTCTAATTAGTGGTTTTTAAATAACACCATGTGTAGATATATTTCCAGAACAATAACACTTCATTCCAGATTCACACATTCCCTTTGGGCAATGGGGTAAGCTAAACAGGAATAAATGCACCCATACCAGGTCAAGAGCACCCACATTTGGAGTTATTCCAAAGTAAATATTGCCTCCAAGTTCAGACCAAGGCAGAGGTGTGAATCGACACTGAAATATCAACAAACCTTAATTTTTCTGGAAAGTTCACAGATACAAAAATTAAAAAACAGACCCAACGAAAGATTTAATTTCCTACGTCAGATATTTTTGTTCCAGGGAAACCTCTTTCCTAAATGAACACAATGGGTAGACAGGCTGATCCCGAATAAACTTAGCGTAACGGGTATATTAAAATAAATTAGGATGAAAAGGTATTTTTTTCTATAATTCCTCAGTAGCAAAAGTTAGTCGGCGAGCAGAAGTAGAAGACGATTCTCTAAGACAAATGTTAAGGAATTGCCTCGTTTTAAAAAGGCCATCTCCTCTTATCCACACAAGACTGAAGCAGAGGCTGCCCTTATAGGTAGCTGCAAGACAGATGCAAAGAGAAATAAAGACCCAGTGATCCTACAGCCAAAGCCTCCTGGTCCTTCTAGCCCAGAGAAGCAATGGGACACGATGAGCTGCATCGGGACACCACGCGGCGAGGCTGGTACCCAGCATACGAGAAGCAGCAGCAACAAAACGTGCATGAATATTGCAAATCTGAAGCGACCGGTCACATAGTAAATCACTGCCCAGTAGACGCCTTGCCAGGAGGAACAGCAGAGCTGCATGTGGCATCTCCTGTAGCACTGTGCTGTGGCTATTTTCCAACCAAAGGAAGTAAAAAAAGGTATTTACTTCCTCCACCCACCTCGCCCTCGCGGTGCTTTGTTCCCTACCTCTTGATGGAAACCACCTTCTTCCCTCCAGGGGCGGGTTGTCTCTGCTGTCAGCTTTTCTCCCCAGTGAGATACTACATTTTCCATGGGATACCAACAGCCCTATTCCCTCCATGAATAAAAGTCCCGGCTCATCGAAGACATCGCATCTCACTAAAATAAAACGTTGCATTGCTCAAATCGGCCCAAGCATCTTCTTACAAAATATTTCCCTTCTTTACCTGCACTTTCCCCAAGGACGGTCTTTGCATGCAGCGTCATGATCCAGGCAAGCAAAGTGTGGCATCGTGGGCAAGGATCACCAAGTCAGGTCCGTACGATCTCGTGCGTTGTTTTTGGTGTAGGCAGCGGCTGTAACGCTCGTGGAAGACGGCCTGTCAGGTAAGGGGAAACATCATAAAACCAGGACAGGGTGCTCCAGTTCATGCAATGCACCTGCTAACAGCCACCAAACATCTCCATCTTAAAAGGGTTTTCCCATAGAGCCCCCCCCGGGGATGAACAGAAACATTCAGGCAGCTACAGAGCGAGGAAAGGGAGCTGGTGTTTGTAAAACCAGGGCTCCCCAGCAGCCCCTTCGGATGGGCTGCAAAAAAAAGTTATTTATCCAAAGCTCTGGGGACAAGCGCTGCCGCAACAACCGTGGTCCCATGGGCAGGGGGCACCAACCAGACTTTCTGCCAGGATGGCGTCTCCTGGTCTAGCTGACGGCCCATTCACGCTGCTGTCGAGTTGCTGAACGACCATCAGCTGCGTCACAGCACAAGCGCATCAAAGGACTGAATTGTGCATCAAAATCACCCCACGGCAGGCTGGGCTTTAGACAACGGCTGTGTGCAGAGGCCGTGCCTTGCTAATTGTGTTGTTAAAGACTTGTATAACCACTACCTGCGTTTTAGGTGGGTCATGGTGAATGGCAAGGTGAAAAAAAAATGGTTTTCCTCCCTCCCCCACCCCAAAAAATAGTCATTTAAGCATCCCGAGGGCTGCAACCGTGCTGTAGGGGTTGTAACAGAGGGTGAATTTAAGCATTTCATCAGTTCCTCTGATTTTCCTCCAAAATAAATGTTCCTTTAAGGACTCATCAATGGAAATGCTGACCACACAGTCGGTGGGGTAACTGGTTCCCAAGCCTTCGGGCAGGCTCACATAACGAACCAAAACACAGCGCACGACCTGTAACCACAAGCCACTGCCACTCCCCACATTTGCTGGGAGGGATCTTCTTCTCACATCTCTACACCACATTTGACCACTTTGTCACACGTGCGTGTACTCATTTATGGTACTTTGCAAGATCTTGCATTGTGCATGTGCCTTCGAGCAGCCGGCATTGCAGCCGCCGGTGGCTGAACCCCTGGGATAGCCCCACTTCTTCATTAGTTCCTTGGGGTGCCGGCTCTGGTGCACGGGCGTTGATTCATTGCCACCTCTGCCAAGGTTTGTCAGCCTGGGGTGGTAAGGACTGGGTCGCTGGAGTGTCCATTTTTTCCACTCTCGGGTATTTTCCTCGCCCTATGGGGGCTGCACCGGAAGTGCTCATGTTGCAACCCCTGCCAGGTAATACCTGCAAATTCTGCTAACATGCCGAACCACGATTTTAACCCTACAGATTGACCAGCTGTGAGCAATCATCATGACCGAAGTAAACGCAACCCCTCCTGAGGGCTAGTCTGGACAGTACTGTCCACTGGGAGGGATTGAACCCATGAGCTTCTGCCCCAAGAAGCTGACATATCTCAGCGTGCGTAATCAGGGAGAAAACTTCCCCAGTCGTTAGCGAGCGTATCAGACAGACCCCACTAGAGGCAGTCCAGGGTTACACTCCACGCTGTGCAAACCCAAGAACAACCATCACAACACTGGTGTGATGCCACAGACCCCACTGGAGTCACTCCTGAATGAGTGCTGCAAACAGGACCAGACCATGCCTCCAGAAAAGCCACACAGCTAAATGCAACCCAAATCCCCCACGCACGCAGGGTGGGCTCCCCTCTCTGATCCAGGTCAAGCATACACGTCATATGCAAACAGCTCGGCAGCAGTCCCGGCCAGCACAAGACAGACATGAAGGTACAGGCAGGGGCTGCATGACAAAGACACCGAGAAGGATGGGCCCTAAACTATCAGGCACGTACAGAGCATCTTCAAAGTACTTAATAACCCGTCCGTAAGCCTGAGCTCAAGTGGAGGGGACACCAGTTGTACTCCCAGGGTGACCCGTCTGCCTATGCACCTCAGCTTTCAATTGCACAGTATCTTGGGATATGCAAACCCCAATAATAATAATAATAGCTTTGGGTGTTGTGGACACTGAGTACACTTCAGTCTCCTTGGGTCTGTTGGCCGGATGAACCCAGGCATCAGCAGCAGGTGCCTGCGCTCTTTAAGAGCCGCCATGCAAGCAAAACGTGCGACAAGAGCAGGCGTGAGCACAAGCAGGAAAGCACGTGTGAGCGCTGACATGCTTCATCGTGACCCTGACGGGCTTCACCCCTCAGCACAGCTAATGCTTTGCTGCCAGTAATTGCATTTTATAGGCACCCTCACACTGCTGCGCATGTTCTGACTTCGCAGGCAACGCCACTTGCTCGTGCAGCTAGGTTTCCGAAGGTGCAACGGTCAGAAGAATACAGGGATCGGCTGCCTATTTATCTGAATCGCCATCCCATTACCTGAAACTAAATTACTGCTTTGTTTCAGCAAAGTGACCTTTATTTGTTGCAAGATTAAAAGGCATCGATGTTTGCAGAGGCAAAAAGCAATAACGTAAGCAAAAGTAAGGCTGTATTCTCACAAGCCTCTCTAATGCCTGCAATTCCTCTGGCGCTGTCTATTGAAAGTAATGAGAGCTCACATTATGCGGGCCGTATGCCTTGACTAAGTCACCTCATTCAAAGGCAAATTGATGCACTTCTAAATATTTCGAAGATGTTTATGTCTCTGTATTTGCATTATTGTGCCGGCCTCCTGATCTTCGGAAGCTTATTAAGGCCAATTAAGCCTTCACCGCAGCGTAATCTTGATAGGTGAGCTTTCACTCACTGTGTGCTCACAGGGATGTGTTGCTTTAAGGGACTATTCACCTGCCTCCCCCTCAGAGCAGCAGACGGCGGCCCAAATCCTGGATGGTTTTCTAGACCAGGCGCTGGATAAGATGCTGCTAAAGCAGGAGGAGCTCCTTCTACAGCCCCTTGCATTGCAGCAGCATGCAAGTCTTTCTCTCTCGGAAAGCCCCACCGAGCTCACTCAGCACAGCTCAGGTGGGATTCACCTGTCCGCAGGCACCCAGGTCGTGTGAGCAATGCCTTGCTGCCGGCACGTGCCACATGGCAGGAGTTACCTTCCCCTGGCACTTCCCAGGCTCTTCCATACCCTGCCTGCAATGTAAGTCACATGCAAGCCAGGGACGCGACCCTCCCCACGGTTGCAGAGACCCCCAAACACGCACGCTCTCCTGCCCAGCACAGTTCCCTCCATACCGCACCTCTGCACCTTCCCCAGCTCCTCTTCTCTTGTGTAGACTCCTTCAGTGAACCTCCCTGCTGTCCTGCCCTGCCGCTAATGACCTGCCTTGCATCCAGGTGTAGCCAGGAGGGCTAACTGAGCTCTCAAGCACCTGTTAGCCAGGGTGGGGTTTGCACTGCAGCGCAGACAGACCGATGCAATGCAGCCCAGGGCTGGCAGGACACTGCCTGAGCTTGGATTGAAAACGGGGGCTGAAGCCCTGCCGCCCTGAAGTATCTCCCATGCCTTGAGATGCTGGAGCCTGGCCCGTTCCACCCGCACAAAAGGAAAGCGGTGCCTCCCGCATCCCATTTACATCAGAGCACCCTCCAGGGGCTTGGCCCATTCAGGTTCGAGTCCCTTCCCTCTGCTTGACGTGGCCCCAGGGGTGTCCTGTATCGCAGAGCAGCAAGCCTGGACAAACTGAGGTCCCCCGTCTCCACCAAGGTGATCAGACTGCCTGCCATGGAGCCAAGGCTCTCAGCCCTGGGAGCTCCTGCTAAAAACCCTGGAAGCCGCGGGGTGCCCTTTGCAAGGCAGTCAGCTTGCAACCACGCCACAGGCCCCGGAAACCTTGCTCCCCACATCCAGCAAAAGCCCTGCCAGGAAACCCAGTGGCATCCTGCATTTTTATCACTGTCCCTGGAGACCTGGCCATCTCTGCAAAACATTTCAGCTTCAGTGAAATAGTGTTTTCCCAGCAAAAAAGCCCTTGGTCAGGGAACTGCCTATCAGCTCTCATACGAGGATCACCGAAATGGCAGCAAATCCCCAATAAATTGTGCTGAGCTGGCGTGACCTGTTTGCCCAAATGGTTTATACGCCAGGTCTGCGCAAACACCATCAAGGAGGAAATGAAGTGTTACTGGCTAGATTATAACTAATCCCTTCAGAAATAATCACTTGTTCAATCAGTAAAATAAGACTGGTTGGATTAACCTGGAAGGAACGGCTCACGGTTATTCTCAAATCTTTATGCACACAGATGACCACGGAGGGTCCTCGTAACCTCCGAACACCTGATTCTCTTCCACTCCGTTGTCACCATAAACCAGCGAGAGGTCATTTGGCTCCCCGCAGTGCTTTGTACTCGTCTTTACGATGGGTGCCGGACGTGCTGGCATTCATCCTGCTCTGTGCTGCTACGGCTTTGGAGTCGGCTTAGTAAAACCCACCTCGCCCCCCGGCCTCCGAGTGTTTTCTCCATCTTGCTGGAGCCAGGGCTGCGATGGCAGGAGGGAGGGGAAGGAAAGACTGCAGCACATTTTGGCCCCCACTACAGAAAGGATGTGGACACATTGGAGAGAGTCCAGGGAATGACAATGGTTGTGGGGCTGGGGGACAGGACTGGTGAGGAGAGGCCGAGGGAAATGGGCTGATTGAGTCTGCAGAAGAGAAGACCGAGGGGGATTGAATAGCAGCCGTCACCTCCCTGCAGGGGGGCTGCAAAGAGGATGGAGCTGGGCTGGTCTCAGTGGGGGCAGATGACTGAAGGAGCAATGGGCGCAAGCTGCAGCAAGGGAAGTTGAGGTTGGATATTAGGAAAAACTGTCCCTAAGAGGGTGGTGAAGCACTGGGACAGGCTCCCCAGAGAGGTGGTGCAGTCTCCATCCTTGGAGGTGTTTAAGCCCCAGGTAGACAAAGCCTTGGCAGAGATGATGGAGCTGGGGCTGGTCCTGCTTGGAGCAGGGGGTTGCACTAGATGTGACCTCCTGAGCTCCCGTCCCATCCTCATTGCCTGTGATGCTATGATATGTTGTTCACACTGGGGAAATGCTAACTTTTTGCATTTTTCCTATCCTTATGCAGCACCCTCAGACTGCTGACAAATCACAGTGATGTAAAGCCAGGACTCATCATAAGTTTCAGCTGAGAGATTGTCTTTGGCAGGACACACTTTGATGGTAACCACAGGTGACAGCTTTTTTCCTATCATTTCTTATCTGGCCTTCTCAAGCCCATCTTTCCATTTAAAGAGTGAAACGTATTCATTGTCACAGAGTTAATATTATCCAGATGTGTGCGTGCATGCATGTGCGTCTAGATACACACATACATATACATATATATGTACACACACTTGTTCATATGCATACACGTACACACACACGCACACACACACACACTTATTGATGTACATGAGCTTACATCTATGAAGACTTCCGTGGTAAGGAATTACCAGCTCCTGGATCTCTCTGGATTCATTCAAACATAATGCTTTTATAATGTCCTTAATGTTGGTTTCATTCTAAAGTTTCAGCCCAACGATTAGCAATTATGCCTGCACATGGATATTTATTTATAGCAAAGTCACGTCAAAGCTTTTAATTACCACGAGCCACTTGAACTCACCACAGCGTAGAATGGGTCCTCAATACAAATCAATAGGAGAATAGTGGATTCCAGGAAAACAAATGCTGAGGAATTAGAAAAACTTAATGAATGGTGTAAAATCCAGCTGCGTGCAAGACAGCCCGCAAATCTGGAAAACGCCGTCACTATGGGGCAGCCACTTAAAATTCCTCCGGAAGATGAGGATACAAAGAGCAGAGCACCGTCATTATGGCTGCAAGGGGGGTCCGGGCATCTCCCGGATGAGACGGCGACCGAACGAGAGCCCGGGGAGTTTGCTGAGGCTCGTAGGGGAAGTATAAGGAACTGAAAGAGAAGACTAAGTCACGGGCATGCAGAGAGGAGAACACAAAGGGCGAGCTCCTTTCACATCGGAGGAAATCAGTGGCTCAGGAATGGCTCAGAAAAGGTTCACTCTCGCTCAGATCCACAAAGAGGCTTGGGCTTTTCCCCCTGGAGCAAAATGCACAGCCCTGGTGCAGGCACCTGGATTTCCTCTCCAGCGCATGGGGAGAGCGAGGCACCACGATGGCCAGCCTGAGCTGCCCAAAGTCGGCACGCTGAGTGTGGAGCTGCCCGAACTGCCGCTTGCTAGCACTTCGGTACCCGACCAAGCAGCACCGGACGGTACCTCCCTCTGCGTGGGATCCACGGCCCTGAAACCCTCTTCTGAAGGCAGGCACTGGGCCAGAGAGACGGAAGGAGACAGTGGGACTCTTTAGTCTGATAGCTTAGACATTTGCCAGCTGAAAGAGCAGAAAAAACAGTCTTTGGCCCTGTCCTGCACCTCCCAGGGCTCTTCAAGCATTTCCCCCAATGATGTTATAATGTAAAACACATAGTCAGGGTGCAGCGATGCTGTCGCCATGATGGAGCAGGCACCGGAAACCAGTTGTGCCTGCTCCCGGTGCATGACGAAGCCCCTGGGTGCTGGACTGCAGGGCAGGGGTGCACCATGAATGCAGCAAGGAGGCCAAGGCTGCTCTGTTTTGTGCAGAGCCTGGTCAGATAAGCGTGCTCTGAGCCCACGGGAGGCCCACAGGAGAATACTCACCGCCTCCATGGCCCATGGTGGGGAAGCAGAGCAATGTTAGCAGAGAAAAAATGGCACACAGACTCCGGGGGCCAAATCCCATCCTGCCGATGGGGTGTCAAAGACGACTTAGGTGCCCATGTGTGATTCTGCTTTGCTCCCCCCAAGCCCCTGACAATGCACATTGCATCTGCTTTCCTAGCACCCTGCGTCCTCTCACCACAGCAGCTGCTTCTCAGGCGTGCAATAGCATCGCCCCTAGACTCCTAAGTCACTTGTGCATGGAATAGGTCAGACAGACAGCAGCTGAGCTGGGGTCTGCAGCCAACAGCACATTGGCGAGCACGTACCGTGGGGTGTTCAGCGAATGAGCTAGGAAACCACCTCGATCTGACACCAACATTTATCCTTGAAACCGCTCTTTGGAAAGATGGGAGTTATGAAGAGACCGGCAGAAAGCAAACGGGAGAATCAAGGCAGGCTTTTCCTGGGGTCTTTTCTCTGCAGCTTGAAAAAGAAACCGCCCTCATTTACCAGCCGTACATTTGCCATGTACTTTCACCTTGCAATCCTCAGGGGAATATAATTGCATTTAATAGAATCCACCCACATATTAAAGCTGCGGTAGAAAGTACTTCTATTTAATAGAAGCTAAATGATCACGGTATTTCATTTGCATGCTCTTTGCTATTTTATCTGCAGCTTTATTAGGACAGCATCGCTGGCCGCCCTCCCTCATCCTCTCCCTTTCATTGTCATGAGGAGAATAGCAGGGGAAGCGTATGAAAAAAATCTAGCAAACATGCAAAGACAAAGGAGTAGCAGAGACGGCAGCTGAACGGTTGTGTTTTGGGAAAGCATTTTGGCTGTCTGCAAAGCTCAAATTACTGTTTGCTCTGACTTTGGGTTTGCAGGAGAAGGGAAGGAGATGCAGCGTGTCATTTGCTAATCTCCACGACAATCGAACACGCCTGCGATTCGGGACCGAGGGCCAGCTCTTCTGCTGGGAGAAGCCTGCTCACAGCATGCTACGGGAAGAGGGCATGAGAAGCAAACGTACTACAGATGCTTCTTCACCCCACCCATCACTACGCTGACGGTGGTTGCTCCCCGAGGGGTCTGTAGCAAGAGGGAATCATCAATCAACGATGCACCTAGGATGCTACAGTACCTGAGCACCTTGTGGTCTTTAATGCATTCATCTTCACAGCACCCTTGCGTGGTGTTAGCCCCAGATTAGAGGGAGGCCGGGCGACTCGGGAAGTCTAGGTTAGTGCCCCCAACCACTAGACCCTAAAGTAGGCTGGAGTGTTGTAGCCATAATGGTCCAGGAGCTATGTTAGAAGCAAGGGGGGTTTTGGTGATTTTCTTTATTGGACTAACAGAATAATTGGGAGAGATGTTAGACAAGAAAAAGCAACAGCTATTGTACATGATGGTGTCATGGTCAAAACACACCTGCTTCGTCAGCCCATGATGAGGATCACCCCAGGGATGTGTTGAAAAGCAAACAAAAGCACAGGGCAGAGGTGTGGGGGGCAAAAATACCTTTGTCCTTCTCTCTTGGAGGTTTTGAAGACCCGGGTAGACAAAGCCCTGGCTGGGATGATGGAGTTGGGGCTGGTCCTGCTTGGAGCAGGGGTTGGACTAGATGTCACCTCCTGAGGTCCCTTCCCACCTGAATTTTCCATAATTATCAGGTGCAAACAAGCTCCGCTGTTGGATTTATTGCCACAGGCATCTGCTCCTACAGCCAGAACAGTGCGCAGCCATCTCCAAAGGGACCGTCTCACGTCTCCGTTGGTGAAATCTTGACGAGCATTAACAGACGCAGACATGCAGCTGGTTCTAGCAAAGCCAACGTGGAGAGGAATTGCAAACAGAAGAGCACGGAGAGTGTTTGATCAGTTGTGTAACCACAGACCAGATGGAGGCCTACGGTTACCCCGTCCCCTCGCGTACGGCCTGTGCAAGCTCCTCAGCGTCCCCGTCACAGGCTCCGTGCAGAGTCAACAGATGAACCAGAGAAAAGCCCGTCTGTGCACAAACCACAGTAATTACTTTCTGTGTTGGAATTAAGAAATAATGGAGTGAATAATAATACCGGCTGATCGTGAAATTACGCAAATGCTCACTTCAATCTCGCTCGCAGTGCTCTCCTCTGCTAATGATTCAGTACCACAGGCCAGAGCAGTCCTTGCAAGCAGATGCAACATGAAGGCAGCACCCTTCCTGAGGACACACCTGGGTGCGATCCCTTTGGATTTGCAGGTCCTGGTCTTCTGGGCTCATGGCCCCACTTCTGCTGGGAGCCCAACAGTTGCAACAGGCTCTGCAATCCTGTTTGCTCCATGCCATCCTGTGTGTCCTCCCTTTTGCTGAATTAAATGCTGGAGAAGGGTCCCAGGCTGCAGACCCCAAGGCTGAAGGGTGCTCAGCAGAGGCAGACACACGGGCTTCTCCTCCAGCACAGCCACCCTCGGTTGTGAAGGGACCGCAAGCCAGTGGATGTTCCCGGTTCCCCAGATGCACGTCTGGTGTAACATTTCCATCATTGACTCCCCTGGAGTTTCTGCAGATTGACACCAGTGTGAAGGAGTCGGGTCCTTCTACAAGGATCAGCAGGTAGGAGAACAGCCTTTAGACATGACCTCCCCGGGATACATTCAAACTGATGACCAAGACACAGAAGGCCCCATCCTTTCTTGTTTCTGCATGCTTCTACCTCTGGGGTTGCACGTTTTGGGCCAAAATCCTGCTCTTTGTTAAGTTCACCTCTTATAACCAGCCTGTAATTCCTACAC
>NW_005842103.1:1637827-1731695 GCF_000455745.1 Alligator sinensis
GCATGTCCGAAATGCATAGCAATTCATTCTCATGGAGTCATACATGATACAGCACCGTTATGATACTGTCCAGGGGAACATTTGTGCCAGCACGTGTTGCACCCTAAGAGTTAGATGGAGCATAAGATAGAGAAAAGTAATCATCTACAGAGACTTTTTGTACCCATCCAGTGGGTTTCCCTGTAGGCAGCATCATGAATTTGAGGTTTGTAAGGTCAAGACTCCTTGATTGCGTCAAGGAGGTCCTTTGACGCACCGGCCTGTGCAGAGGAAGGCCTCACTGAAAGCAGTATTTATTATTAGTAGTATCACAGATAACCTTAGATAACCCAAACAGGGGTCAAGGCTGCCACATGCTAGATGTGCACATACCAAGGAGAAAGATCCCAGTCCCCAAGATCCTATCCTCTAAGAAGATTGAGTGATGTGGGAGGAGAGGACCATGACCATGAGAAGAACCAGCCATCTAAACCATCCTGAAATCTAGTGTTGGGAGAAAAGCTACAGGAAAAGGGAGGCATTGTGCTGGCAGGGTGTCTGCACCGACTCTGTAGACTTCCCAGTGACATGGGTTTTGCTCAGGTTCATTTAAAGCTAGTTTTGCTACTTACTGGATGGAGAAAGGGCCAACAGGAACAAGAAACTCTCTTGCAAGTAGTATGGCCCAGATGCTGTGTTTAAGTACGCAGTGGCGATGAAGCAAACATAGCAACACCTCCATTTGCTGAAAAAACAGATTCAAACACAATAATAACCATAGCAATAATAACAGCAGCAATAAAAATAATAAAAGTATAACGTTTTCCTACTGACTCTTTTTCTTCTAAAGGAAGACGAGGGGAATGGTGGAGTCCGTTTCAATAAGTGACATGCCTATTAGAGGACTAATGTGCGCGGTGATCAGATTTAATTGATTTTAGAGAAAGGGCAAGTGTTATTTGTTTGCCAAGTGAAGCTTGTGGGAACGCAGTCCTTTTGATCACTGCAGTCAAGACTAAATCCTAAAGCACATCGTCATCATGAGCTTAATTCTAATTCAGCAAGAACAATGAGCAACAAGACTCAAACAGAGCCCAGGGCCTCTCTGATTATGGTCTAAAACACGTCTATACCCACGAAAGAAACAGGATTCCAAAGCCATTATAAAAGTCCTTTTAATTTCTCTTTAGCAAGCAACGTAGCTACCGAAGAAAATAATGCCAACGTGACTCACCTGATCCAGATTCGTGAAGACCGCCTTCCCTGCGTTGCTACCAGAAAGCCCTTCATCATCCACAGCTTTGGCCTGGATGGAAATCCAAAGAGAAAACAACAACTGGAACATTTATGTAACCGCTCATAAGCCGATAACTACAAAATGCAGAACGAGCAAAGAGCTTACAGAAAAGGACAACGGATGTTCAGACCTGAATTATTGCACGTTGCCAGCAGAGAACAGTATTTCTTAAAGGGTTTGTATGAGCAACAGCCAGAAAGATCGAATATCAGTGTCTTCAAGTCCCCTAAAACAAGCCCCATGGGCTAAGTACAGGCATTCAAGATGCCCAAGTTGGAGTGGGGGGAGCGGAGCCCCCGCCGTGCAGGCCTGGCCCAGACCCCCCTCCCCAAGACCGGAGCCAGCAGGCTGGGGGGAGCCGCATGGCAGGGGGGGGACAGAGCCTTTTCCGTCTCCTCTCTGCGACAGCCCAGGAGTGGGGCTGGGCTGGTACTCGCCCGGAGCAGACGAGCACCAGCCAAGGCAAGCACGTCGCCCTGTGAGGGGCCCTTGGGACACGCGGGAATGCGACTCGCCTCCACTTGCGATGGGACGCGGTACAGACATTCGAGAAAGCGCTCTAACCAAAAGCGCTCTAGACTGATACCACATCCATCCAAGGTTAATGAAGAGTGGGATCCGCCATTTTTAAAGCGCTGTATGTGCCGTGAATGTCTGTTTGGTTACGGATGTAGAGCACTTTCTGCGTGATACGTGTAACGTCTGTACCTAGCCATGATGACATGGGAGAAACTTATTTAAAAGTACTATATCATATGAGGAGACTGCAAAATCATTCTGCATCCCGTACCGTCTCTTTATTGTTACTGCGTCTGGTAGAGCATTTTAAGCAATGACATTTCTTAAACGGCCGCATCAGAATTTGGAGTTGGGGATCTGTGCAGCGAATCTTTTCCTTCTAGCTTCAAGGGGAAAAAAAGATGCTTTTTGGTTTTGAAATGTTCTTTTAAATATGTCAGATCACGTGCTCAGGAAGATATTGTGCATTTAAATTTACATTTTGCAGGCAACTGTAATGGCAGGGAGGGAGAATTTAAATACCAAATTTCAATGCAAATATTGGAGGGTATTGCCTCTTGGCTAACACAGTTTTAACAAACAGCCTCAGGCCACTTAAAAACACTCTTCTTTGGTTTTGCAGCTACACAGCCCCCGGGCTATCGCACGGATAACAAAGTCAGCCCAATCGCTGCAAGTGCTGGGCCACCCCTACGTAGAAGATAAGCCACCTAGGAACTGCGATACCAGTGACACTGCAGTGGGATCCTCCCAGGCTCAGATAAGAAGTGTTTTGAATTCGGGATTTGAGCCTGGCCAAACTCGTCTTTAATTCAAGTCCGTGTGTACTTTCAAGTCACTCCAAGGAGTGGATTCATTCCTAGCTTGCACCAACTTCCTTCCACGGCCCATTCACTGCTGCATCTGTGCAATGATTTGCAGTCTCATGTTGAGAAGGGAAGAGCAGGCTCTTGCGGTTAAGGCAGTGGAAGGGGACACCGGAGATTTCGGACTGATGCTTTTTGCCATGACTGGCTCCCAATGAGATTTTGGCAAATAGCTGAACCCCTCTGTGCCTCCAGTCCAATCTGCAACAGGATAATTCACTTCTTCTTGTGCCCTTTCTCCATCTTGCCTGTTCACCAGGAATCTTTTTGGGACAAAAGTTTTCTCCTGCAATTTTTTTATGCAGAGCTTCACAGAGCAGGGCCTCTTTTCCGGTTCGGGCCTATAACGATCACCCTAAATACATGTGATCTTGTATTAAAAATGCTCGTGGAACATCTTTGTGAACAGAGCCCTTGGTTGCTCCCTGGTACCAAACCCCCTAGACTCTTCTGTCCCCAGAGCCAACTCAATCGCCCTGCTCCTCTCAAGGTGAGCTCTCGCTTGGATTTGATTTGGGGCCATGTCAACATGTTTTTGTGCTCACATCCAAGTGAAGCTAATTCTACGTGGCAATAAGCCAGTTCAGGAACCTGATGTGCAAATTCATAATTATTCATGCATAATTTGGGTATTATTTGCATACCATAAACAGGCCAGCATCTTGATGAAATGTCAGATGGCATAAAGCACTGATGAAAGAAAGGGAGGGACAAAAAAAAGAGATGATGATGCAGAGACAGAAAGAGGGCAGCAATGGAAAGGTCTTCCCTTTATGAGCAATGAGTAAATAGGAAGGTTACTAGATAAAACATTCGTGGTCTTTAGTTTAAACCACATGGATTTAATTAACAGACGGGGATGCAATGCTGCAGACACCTTCACTGTGAGCTAGTGTCCCTCTGGTCGATCTGGTTTTACTTGCTGCAACTTCCCAGGGAAAGACAGGGGCCTCGACCAACAAGGACAGCATTTCCCGCTCCCGTGCTCTGCTGCGTCTCGAACGTTAAGGGCTTCCCACGAAATTAAACCCCTGACTCCAAACAAAGGGAAGGCTGGAGAACGCCGGGACGCCGACAGAGCCCGGCCCCGTTCGGTCCAAGAGGACGCATCCCCAGAGGCAATGAATCCCCCTGCCAGATGTGATCGTGCCACAGGGATATCAAAGGCTGAGGCTGCAGGTGAAGGTTGCACATGATCTGGAGAGAAGAGCAAAAGGAGAGCACTTTTTCCAGGAAACGTGCTGGTTTCCCATTAAGCGAGTCACACAGGCACAGCTTGGGCCTCTTTCTGCCCATCTCATCAACCCACATCCCTTTACACGCCCGGTCCTCAGCGCCAACACGCTCCCCAGGGCTCATTTCAGGGACTAGCCCCGGGATGCTCCGCTCCATGCAATAAAATAAAAGCAGAGTCTCAATCTAGCTGCTATTCAGCTTGGGTAAAAAGCTGAACTTTTCCATCAGACCAGAAATTACAGTCTTCCGAGACCCAGTGATTTGAAAGGCACTTAGTTATTGGAGGAGAAGCATGTTATAATAATAAAAGGGTTCTTCAGGCTCCTCAGGAGGGGAGCCGTGCTCTCTAGTAGTCTTATTATGCAAATGCCTGGGATATTTTATAACACGATGAGACGAGGTTTGGTAATTTCCTTGCGAGAACGAACGCTTGCCAGGCTTGCTCAAGCCCCTTCTTTGCTCTTGTCCTGGGGTTTATGAATGAGCTGGAGTGCTGCCTTTAGCAAAATCAAAATGACTCCTCAGTATTAAGTGGTCTCGTTATCAACAAATTGCTCCAGGAGGAGGAAAAAGTGCATGCGACACTTTCTGAAGCTCTGATGTTGAATTCATTACCGCCGCTTTACTTTGATTGTTGTATCTGGTAGAAGCGTCCTCCTCCTCCTATTGGCACCGCAGGAGATGCGTGGAATAGGACCCCTGCCCAATCAGACTCTTGGAACAAAATTTAGGAATTTTTTTTAAATAAACAAGCAGATAATTAAGCAGTGTTTGCAGCTTGTCAAAACCGGAAAGGAAATCTCAGGAAAAACCTGCCATTCCAAACTTCCTTCCATCGTGAAGAGTTCAAAATGGGCCCTTGTTCCCTTTGCCACCAGTTTTCTTAATTTTTATCATTATAAAACTGTAGATTTGATTCATCAAATAGATACTCATTGCAATTCCCATTTCATTAAAAATTAAACAGAAAAATGTTTGATAATGTGTGAATATTTGGGGGGAAAATCTTGTTTTATTAAAAAGACCATTATTCACTGTTTGGCTCCAAGCAATGACCTGTTCTACTATAATCGTTCTTTATGGAAACATGGATAGATTCACTGCCTTGAAACAAGTCTAAGACAGTAAGTTCTTTGCACTAATAAGGGTACAAGGTAAGGACTTGTAGATAAATATGCGTGTTACTTTACTCGCTCACATCAGGCTGTTGAACCCAGATCGGTCTCGTCAGCCATCTTCGGACCCCCAGATAAGACGACCACAAAAGACAATCATCCTCAACTCCAAGGAATCGCTGAAGAAGACTTTATTCATATTAAAATTACTCTTGAAAGGAATGGGAGTAGTTGCAACAGAAAGCATTGAGCTTGTATTGGGCCATATATTAGACTGTACACGCCAAATGCATATGGCCTGAATACATAGAATACTTAGGGGGATATCAGACTCCATGCAGGTGGCGTGTCATTTTTAATAAACATCCATTATTTGGTGGCTTATCATTGATTAAGCATCCCCCAAAAAATTGCCTTTGCTATCTAACGTCCTATCTGTTTTTATTGAAGTGGCAGCCGGAGGTATCAGCTACGCCTCGCTATGGATTTATTACACTTCCACTGAACTGAAAACATACCCATTATTAACAGACGAGCGGCCAACCACACAACTTACTAAACGCACCAAAATATTCATTACCTCCAGCACTGTGATAATATGACTGCGCGCTCGTTGATATGCTCTTATGAAGAGAAGGGAGCCTGCAGTTCGAGGAGGAAAAAGAAGAAAGGAGCTGGGTCTGGGTTTTCCAGTTTGTTTTTGCAGCAGATAGATGCAGCGAGGTGACACCGCTGTTTACAACAAGGTCTAAAGCTTGCTTTTTTTTTTATCCACCCGTGAACTGCGTGTGGGGAGCAGAGATTTGGAGATAAAT
The DNA here is from genome assembly GCF_000455745.1 of Alligator sinensis. Taxonomy (NCBI): domain Eukaryota; kingdom Metazoa; phylum Chordata; order Crocodylia; family Alligatoridae; genus Alligator; species Alligator sinensis. The sequence goes on from NW_005842103.1 coordinate 1,643,655, forward strand.
ACTTAGGCTGCAGTTCCTCTTGAAAAGAGCAGAAGATTTATGCATATTTCTGTTTCATGCTATTGTACGCATGATAAAAAGGTTCTTTTATGGCGAAGATAATCTAGCAGAAATTTTTATAAGGGCAGAGCACAAGAGAGAGGAGGAGTAGGGAAAAAAAACAACAGGCTGGGGAAGAAAGGTGTAGGATCACTTAATGCCACAGGAAAAGATTTAAACTTGCCAGAATGAATGAATAACATTTTAAACTGCATAATTTAAAGATAATTACATGGAATGTAGGTGGCTTCAAGAACTTCGCTTGCTTAAGGCAAAGAAAATATTAATGTTTCTAGAGGGGGGATAAAGGAGAATGCCTCTGGGAAATCCATTTATTAATGGAAGAAGCTAAAAGCAACTGGCGCTCCAGCCCGGTTGGCCTACTGATAATACGGATATCATTCACGACCTTTTCAACAGGGCAGAATATTGTTCAAGGCGTACAATATCCCTAGGCAAAGGCTAGCTATTGTCTGTGCATCTATTGTGGGCCCCAGTGCAGATAATCATTTTAATCCTGTGTTTAAACACTTTGCTGAACAGGGATGGATTAGCAAGGGAAGTTTAGATTAGATATTAGGAAAAACTCTCCTGTGGAGGGTAGTAAAACAATGGAGCAGGCTCCCCAGAGAGGTGGCGGCGTCTCCATCCTTGGAGGTGTTGAAGCCCCGGCTAGACAAAGCCGTGGCTGGGATGATGGAGTTGGGGCTGGTCCTGCTTGGAGCAGGGGTTGGACTGGATGTGACCTCCTGAGCTCCCTTCCAACCTGACCTGCCTGTGATTATTCCCGATCGCTGGCATTACAAACCAGTGCCGCTCTGGACAGTCACCTCCCTATTGCAGTGGGCCCCGCTGGGTGCATCCACAAGTGAATTGGGTCCGAGTCGAGCCTCACCGCCGTCTCTGGGAAGCCAGGACCCCTAATGGGGTCGTACCTTCTGTGCCGTGGGCCCGAAACCTACTCCTTGAAGCAGGCAAGCTGGAGACCAGGGCTCAGCGTTCACAAGTAGCCCCCATCAGTCAGGGTAACCCAAAAGGCTCTGGGAGGCTGCAGGTCACAACCTCGCCATGCTCCTGACTTGACAGAGCAATGGCCAATAAACGGCACGAAGCCTTTTTAGGTTGAAACCCTATAAGATATTTGGCAGCACAAGCCTTGCTTTGCTCTGCTCCTCTCCCGAGTCTGGGTCCTGTTTATGCTGAACTCCACGGCTCAGCTCTCGCTGACCTTCACAAAGCAGAAACTAGGAGGACTTTTTTTTTTTAATCCTTTCCATATATTTCTACTTATTTGATCTTACACAGATAGACTTCTGGGCCAGAGGCTAATTTTATCCCATTATGTAACCATCTGCACTATTAAACCATAATGGCATGTTTAAATATCTGGCTTCCAAAGTGATTAACATCTTGGTTTCCTTGTGCTTTTCCTAATGCTGAAGACAGTATGAGAACATGATGTCTGGAGTCTCTTCGAGAAGTCACGAGTGCTTCCACTTCAGCCTGGAAAAGCACCCAGATGTTCTGGGGATGGTTACGAACAAGTGGTCAGAGCAGCAAGAAATTACATAGTTTTCAAAGTTTTAAAAAACATTAAAAATGCAACTCGGAAACGATATCGCTGCTACTGCCCTTAGCGAGGGCAGATACTCGGGTTTTTTCTCATTCAAAAGAAGCTCCAGAAGAGAGGCCTCTCTGACAGTCGATACTGGATCTCAGCAGAAAGAGCAGATAGTTTCCTACATGTAACGTCCGGTGCAAGGGGGACGATATTAACATTGATTTTGTGTCTGTGAACACAAAGACTCAATCTCAATTAGTCGCTAATGATTTTGGAATCGCCCAGAAAGATGTATTGAGATGAAACCTGATTTCCAGGAAACCGCAAAGAAAGAAAAAATTAAGCACTAAAGAGAAAGACCTTGAGAAAAGTTTCAAGGATTAATGATTTCCAGTGGTCTCCCTAAGAGGGGGAAAAGAGGGAGGGGGGGCTTAGAGTTGGGCTGCCAACAGCCTGACATAAAATCACAGACAAGGAGGGTGGCAGGGAGCTCAGGGGGTCACATCTAGTCCAGCCCCTGCTCCAAGCAGGACCAGCCCCAGCTACATCATCCCACCAAGGCTTTGTCTACCTGGGTCTTCAACACCCCCAAGGATGGAGACTGCACCCCCTCTCTAGGTAACCTGTCCTGGTGTTTTCCTACCCTCCTCGTGAGAAAGTTTTTCCTGATATCCAACCTCAACTTCCCTTGCTGCAGCCTGAGCCCATTGCTACTTGTCCTGCCGTCTGCCCCCACTGAGACCAGCCCAGCTCCATCCTCTTTGCAACCCTCCTGCAGGGAGGTGACGGCTGCTATCAAATCCCCCTCGGTCTTCACTTCTGCAGACTCAATCAGCTCAGTTCCCTCCGCCTCTCCTCACCAGTCCTGTCCCCCAGCCCCACAACCATTGTCATTGCTGGACTCTCTCCAGTGTGTCCACATCCTTTCTGTAGCGGGGGGGCCCACAGCTGGACACAGGATCCAGATGTGTCCTCCCCAGTGCTGAATAGAGGGGGAGAATCACTGCCCTGGATCTGCTGGCATCGCTCCTACCAAGGCACCCAGGATGCCGGTAGCCTTCCTGGCACCGAGGGCACACTGCTGGCTCCTGTTCAGCCTCTTGTCCCCTGTCCCCCCAGGTCCTTTTCTGCAGCCCGTCACTCCCAGCCTGCACCGGTGCAGGGGACCGCTCCGTCCTCAGTGCAGGACTTTTGACATCTGGAAATTATTCCATCTGATTTTTGGAAATCAGCCTCTTCAGGTTTATGGGGATCAACTTTGCTGTGACCTAGAGGATGCTCACAGTGGCCATTTGGCAGTGTCCTTTCTCCCTCTGCTTAAATGCCGATCCAAGAGCACCCCGCCAGGCTCTTCCCTGGTCCCCACAGTCCCTCCCTCCGGGTACAAGCCTGAGGTTACATACCATGCCGGCCTGGTGGGATTGCCCCTGCTCCTCCGTTGCGAACAGCGGTTTGAGTCTCCGAATCAAGGAGGCTGCAACTTTGCAACTGGGGCCCTCCTCACAGCAGCAAATCCCAGGGTCAAGAGCCGCGCCACGAGGGCACCAGGGCCCCACATTGCAAACGAGACTGTAGCAGTAGACGCTCAGATGAATAGAGACAGATGGCAGCTGCCAAGAGAGAATAAAAGCAGGAAGAAGGAGGAAAAGCAAGCGGTGACAGGCAGCGAGGAAGTAATTACAGGACCGGCTGCATGCTGGCAACAGGCAGGTCTCCTGGGACCGCGGGAGACGGGGCTGGGAGGGCGCTCCTGGTTGCCAAGTCTAGTCCCTGCCACTGCCGGCCGCCGCTCCACATCACCCACGCAGCCTATGAGAAATTAAAGCTGGCAACACGAAGCCACTGGTTTTAACCCACCGGATCACAGCAAACCACCTTCGAGACCTCGGGCCGGCACCGAGCCCCTTGGCCCAAAGGAGGGGAAACGGGCAGGGACAGATGGCAGCAGCCAAGAGAAAACGAAGGCAGGAAGATGCAGGAGAAGCGGTGTCCCCATTTCAAGACGGACATGGACAGAGTAGAAAGAGCCCAGCAGAGAGCGAGAAAAATGGTCAGGGGTCTGGGGGACGAGACTTATGAGGAACGACTGAGAACTCGGGCTATTTAATCTGGAGAAGAAAAGCCCGAGGTGGGATTTGATGGGTCTTCAAATCGCTGAAGGGTCGTTACAGAGAGGACAGAGATGGGCTTTTCCCTGTGGTTGCAGGGGTAGGACTAGGAGCAAGGGAAACTGAGGTAGGAGACGAGGAGCAGCTTTTTGACTGTGAGGGCAAGAACCAAACAGTTCCTTTTAGAAATGCTTCTGCCATGTTTCCATAGTTGCTGCACACTTTGGAGATCTTGGACCCTCAAAAGTTTTCCTCTTTGCACCACGTTCGACAGCCACCTGCCTATCCCAGCATGCCCCCTGCCCAGCACCTCCCACAATGCAACATTTTAGCCCACGAGGCAACTTCCACCAAATTAAAGTGCATTAATACGCCCTCACTTCGTTTCATTTCTCCACCGGCCACCACAAGGCACCCCAGAGAGCAGGGGGAGCCAGGCAGAGAGACTCCGGCGATGCTTCTCGTCCCTTCAGGCCTCCGGAAGCTGTCAATGCATTCCCCAAAAATGTATCTTGGTAAATACTATCAGAGTTGCACGGCTCGCCGTTGGGCTCTGTCGGATGCTGGCATCCCACCCAGGCTGAGACCTGCCTGTTGCACCGGTCCTCGGACTGAAGACAGCATTGTAAAAGCATGCCCTGATTCTGGCTGGCTCCGTGCACAAAACAGCCTGGGACGCCGATGAAAACAAGCACGCGGCATTTTCCTTGCCTTCTAGAAAACTGACTGCTACGTAGGTGGCCAGGGGAGCACCAGGACGGGGACAGGGAAGAGGAGCAAAGGAAATAACTTCTCCCACGGCCTAAGGTTTCCTATGCACAGGTCGCAGATCGGATGCACATCCCAAGACCTATAAGCACTTCTCACGCAGGAGCAAAGCCGCAGATCATTAATCACTGAGCGCTCAGGCTTGCTATCGACTGCTCTCATGCAGCACCGCCGCGCCGAGATGGACACGAAGCGCTTCAAAGATGCATACATTTTTCCTTTCCCAGATGGTTGCTATCTACATTCACGCACAGAAAACTCTCCAGTGTTTGCAGACACCTCCCTGGTCCTGAGAGATATCAAAATGAAGTGAGAGAAAGATAAATTCCTCTCTCCGGGGAACGGATGGGCGTGATTTGGACCGCGGCGAATCCGTGCCATCAAGACACTATGGGGTTGCTTGATGTAAGAGAGAATTTAAGTCTACATTGACCTTTCCAGGCACTAACATTGAGAGACGTCTACCTGAGGGACCTCCAGGCGCTGCAAGGCCTTGTATAATAAAAAATAATACATGGATACACTGACCTTTTGGGTAAGGGCCATGAGGGAGCTGCCCACATAGAAACGGAGACAGGCTAACTAACGGCAGACGTGCCGTACTTTTGGGAGGAGACGAGGGACGGATGGAAATCATGCTCTATACGCCCCTGCTCCTGCGACCTACACAGCATTTAATGGCTTTGCTCTTTGCAGTATTAAATCAGCCTTCATCTTAACCGAGCCATCCAGGTCAGACCATGCAGCCGGCCTGCCGGGCCTATAGTTTCACCAGCCTGTGCGCTGACTGTAAATCTTACCAGCGAGGAGCTTGTGTTTTCTTCCAGATCTGTGAGCAAGGTACTGAACAGCATCGGGGGCCGGCCACTGTGCCACCCTCCTGAAAACACCCCGACTGGTCGACGGCTTCCCATTTTTATTCCTTTTTTTGCTGCCACCCAGTTCTGAGTCTCTGTGGTCGTGGACAGATGAACAAATTATACCCGATTCAAAAGGTGGAGGGAGAATGACCACGCCGCAGCTGATCACAGGACCCGTTTCATGCGTCTGCTCTATCCTGAATTAAGCCCCATCATTCAGCTTCACCCCTGAATGAAACAAGTGCTGAACTATCACCACTTATCACGGGACAGACTGGGCGCAAACAGCAGTTAGCCCAGAATAGACGACAAGTGGTAACTCTTCCCCGTCCTTCTTCTCTCCTCCCCTCTCATCCTGCCTTGCCTTTAACTCTCTATAATTTGTTCTTCGGTCCACACCTTTTGGAGGAAGGGGGTCAAGGAGCGAGTGGAAAGGGATGCAGACACCAGGAGGTCAAAGAGATGATGACAAGGTGCTGGGGGAGGTGATGAAGAAATGGGAGGGAGATGGAGGAGGACCAGCGCAGGTAACAAGGACGGAGGAGATGAGGAGCCGGCGGGGGGGGATGCTGGGACTGGCTGGGCAGGGTGACTGGAAGGAGGTGGGAGCGACTGGGGCTCAGGCAGCAAGCCCAGAGGTAGAGACAAGGCCTGTCTGAGCAAGGAGAGAGGCGAGGTGTTTGAGGAGTGGAAACTGGATCAGACTCAGCAAGGAAAACAGTGGGACAATGGGACAAGAAGCTCATTTCCTATCCTTCCTCCAGCAGACAGGGAGGGGAGAGCCAGCCGGACCTCGGCCGCTCGTGCTGCAGAAGTGGGGGATGAACAGCAAAGCGGGAGAGGGAAAAGAGTCTCAAAAGCAAGGCACCCACATGCCCTGAGAACTAGCTCCTGTCCCTGCCTTGACCGCACAGATGCAACTTCCCAAGCCTGCGCCCCGATTTGCAGATGAGCTGGACGTTCACAGCAGCCAGCACCGTCCACGGGCGCAGGGCTGGGACCGACGGCGAGGCCGCGGTAGGTGTCCGGCAGCCTGCGAGACGAGAGCAGGGCAAGCGGGCGCTCTGCTGAAGGACCGCGCCGGACAAGCTGCGCTGCCGAAGAGGCGAGGTGATGAATTAGGCGCAGGGCGGGAGATGAGGGGCGCGCGCCCCGGGGGCCGCACGCTGAGCGCCGCAAGAATGAGGAGCAAAGAGGACTGACTCAGAAGCCGGATCTTGGGAAAGCTGGCGGAGCAGTCCGGATGCGTATCCGCTGGGGACGCATCACTCTCTTTATTGTACCCTTCCTTGTTTTTTTCTTTTTCTTTTATTGCATCTGAAGTGAGCAATAAAGGAAAAACATTTGAGGCAATAAACAGCCACAAAGGAACAGCCTCATATCTCCTGGCTGAAGCACTGAGCTGGGAAGGAGCAGCGCAGACTTGGCAGGGAGCAGAACGACGGTACGAAAAGAACAACATAAATCACTTCTTGGTGACAAAGCGAGATCTCGCCTGTTCCTAAGGTGCCCACGAGAATGGAAAGATAATAACGGCAATGCGGGCCTGCTCTTCCACTAGCACTTTGCACGGGCGTGCAAGTAACTTCCCTGGCTCACAACACACCCCAGGCCCCGTCGAGGGCTGGGACATTGCTACCCCTGGCTGGCGGATGGCAGAGTAAAACGTGCAGCATCGTTTTCATGGGCGCAGATTTAGGCACGCCAAGAAAGATCACGAGCTGCAAAACAGATTGTAGTATCTTTTTTCCAGGACAAGGTCTGTGCGTCCCGACTGTAATTCAAGTAACCAAAATAGCAAGTCTCCACATCGGTGAACAATTGCAAGACATTCATAACGGAGCACCTGTAACTGGACTGCAATCTGGCCCCAAGTATGAAACATTACACTTCACCTCGGCATCGAGTAGATTTTTCTCTCCGCCTGCTAATTAAGGAGATGCTTTTAGCCTAAAAACATGAAGAATAACATGAAGCTTGCAATGCTGTTACTCAAACCAGCTAAAATAACTGGCATTGTAAGAAATAGAAATCATAGCATCATACACAAAATGAGGGTGGAAGGGAGCTCAGGAGTCACATCTACCCCCTGCTCCAAGCAGGCCCAGCCCCAACTACATCATCCCAGCCAGGGCTTTGTCTACTTGGGGCTTCAACACCTCCAAGGATGGAGACTGCACCACCTCTCTGGGGAGCCTGGTCCAGGGCTTCACCTCCCTCCTGCTGAGAAAGTTTTTCCTAATATCCAACCTCAACTTCCCTTGCTGCAGCCTGAGCCCATTGCTCCTTGTCCTGCCGTCTGCCCCCACTGAGCACTGAGCTCCAGCAAACAATCTGCACCAAAAACATTTTCCAGCTCCCGAACAATCCCGCAACAGATCCCAATGTTTTCCTACAGCAGCTGCTCTCATCAAGTCCTTCTTGATATTCAGAACATTTGCCTAGGGTGAACTGTCAATACTTTCATTTTGCGCCATGTTAACAGCACAACTCGCGTGGTACTATTTTTGGTCCCTGACTGCGTGACTTCAGTAACAAAACGCCACGGTTCGTTTCACAACCGAATGCACGATTCTGATTTCATTCTTTGGAAAGTGTTTAAGCTCAGCCTTCGTTTACCCAGCAGGGAAGACGGTGCCCTCCAATATTAATTGCAGGTGAATGTCAAAAAGGCCGTGAACGCTCAAACCAGAACGCGTCAGAATTCACAGAAAATACCTGGAAATTCATCCCTCTCAACCTGGTCCATTTTCTCCGAGTCAAATATTCAATCCTGGCAATAACATGAGAGAGAAAATACAGGCAGGGTTCTTTGGCTAAATGTCATGTCATATCTTTTATTAGACCAACTAAATAGTTGGAAAAATTGTTCTTTGCAAGTTTTCAGGCACACCCTTCTTCAGGCGTGGGGAGAGTCTGCCGGGGTTTGTGCACTCTCCTGGATGGCATATGCAAAATAAAGGTCCGTGAAAATGCAAATATGTGGCAGCGAGGATCAGAAGCGTATCTGGAGTTGTGTGTAGTAGTCAGAGGACTGTAGAAGTTCAGTCCTCTGGGAATGATGTTGTTTCTTGCATAGGCTTAGAAGATATATGTCGTTATTGGGTTTGGCTTCTTTCTTCTTCACGTTGTGAAGAAGAATATGCTTCTGATCCTCACTGCCACGCATTTGCATTTTCACAGACCTGCATTTTGCATGTTGGCTTGTATCCCACCCAGGAGAGCACAAAACACCATCAGACCCTCCCTAGGCCTTAGGAACGGTGTTTGTGCCCAAAAGCTTGCAAAGAACATTTTTTCCAACTGTTTAGTTGGTCTAATAAAAGATACCACATTTACCCAAAGACCCGTGTCTGCCTATGATCTCTGGAGACACAAATCCGCAGTCTGAAAACCAAAACGAAGCATCACAGAAATGCTTAATGGGATCTTCTAGACCGAGCGCTGAGTCCCATCGGATACCCAACGAACCTGGTCTGTGTATGTCCTTAGATCAACACGGCTCCAACCAACACCCCCGAAAGGCCGGTCTAAAATGCATGGAAACTACCCATAATTATTTGGGTCACTCATCAACCATACAATACCCAAAATGTGCTACAACATGCATCTCTCTCAGATTACATCAAGTAAAAGAAGTGTGGAGCCAGCAGAGCTTCTGAAAACAGCAGGACAACAGGATGTTAGCTGCAGTATTTATTTGGTATCAGGTGTTTAATTCCACTTTGGATCCTGTCATACCCGCGAGATGCAGGGAGAAGCGCCCGGCACTGGAAACCACTGCACATTACAACCTTATTGCCTTGACAAATTGCACCGCTATCGGAGGCAGAAAGTCTGCTGATTGAACATGTATGAATCCTCCAGTGGTGAGGAAGCCAACGGGCCTTAGTCTAATTTTCCCAGTTTAAAAAATAGCTTGTTCTGCGGTTCTTCTGCCGAGCCATTTAAGCATCTCGGGGATCTTGGAAAGAGCCACCGGCACATTTTCTTCCCTACGGTTTGGTTGGTTTTTTAAAATGTATAGGCCTCTCACAATCTTAGTGGACACTGCCTTTTCTGTAACGAAGGAGGCACTGGCAGTACAGATTAGGCAGGAAGGATGTGGGACGCCCATCACGGTTTAATCTATCTTCACCGAGCAGGAGCACAGTATGAAACAGGCTTGCAGGATTTGGGCAGCAGCTCATGTTGTGCCACGGGTATTCCAGCACGATCCCAACATTAGTCAGTGAGATTAGAAAACGCTGAAGGTGAAAGGTGCTTAGATAAGACACTCAGATTCGTAAAGAGCCATGCGCCAAGACGCGAGAGGCTCGGTTCCTGCCTGTGAAGAATTATATTTGCTGTAAAGATGCGATAAGCAACTTTTCTGTCCGAGTGTGCGATACTTCTGGATTAATACATGCACACGCACACACCGCCTGGTTCGAGTTGATATGCTGTCTGCACAGAAAACAGTTGTTATGGATCTGTAATGGGCTTTTGATTGGAACATAAAAGACTAGCCCAGCGCTGCTAATGAACAGCGGCTATTTGAACACGCCTGTGTCGAGCAAGACGTAGACAAAGGGTGAATCATAATGGGGGAAGAGACATGCAGTCACCTTCCAATTTGGAAGGAAGGGGTTACTTCACTCCCAGGTCACGATGAGGTAGACTTGAAAGTCACTAATAAGTGAGAGGAACCTGACTGGTGTGAAGAGAGAAGAGCTCCACACAGAAGGTACGAAGCAAATATCTGAGCTGGGGCAGATAAAACGCAAGCTAGTGAGAAGGGCAAGCAGGGGCATGGTTGAATCCAGGTTGCAAGGTGCTCTATTTCAGCAATCCCTGCAACATGAAAGAGCCTCTGCACCTACCAGGAACCGGCAAGGAAGCAAATTGCTGGCTGGACAGAGCTCGGCAATTGGTTTCCATTTACACTGACTCTCCTGCTCCGGGCGATGCATGGCCGATCCCGTCTCGGCTGCGGGGGGCTGCAAACCATCCAAGGAGAAGGGATTTCTGTCCTGCGTAGGCTCCTATATGCCCACACCTTCCTGCGCCATGCTAACACCTACTGCATGCAGCCCATTTCCTTCCTCATCCTCTTCCCGGGGCTTGCCATCCTGCAACCCCCATCCGAACCCCGATTCAGCTCAGATGAAGTCACGGACCACACGTCCCCATCCCTGCAATAATAAAAATAATACAGGGTTCAGCTTCAGCCTGAGCAGAGCACAGAGGATCCTGGTGCTCAGATGTGAGACCATGAAGGTGACACGGGGCAGGGGGGTGGACTGGAGTTAGGCACGGAGCAGCCCTGCGAGAGGAGAAAAAGAAAGAGCGTGGGCATAAAAGCACGTGGGAATTGGTGCTAGTTTATCACCGGGCGGTGGGGAGGAAGTGTAGTGAAAGGGAAGGGAGGAGGAATAAAGTCAGCGTAGGCCAGCAGCACGGTGCAGGCAATAATGGAAAGAGAAGTTACCCACCACTTGTCCTCCCTCACTCCTTGTTCTCTCATTTAAGCGGCGTCACACACCCGAGAAGCTGACAAATTACACAGCACAAGGCGCGAGGAGTGACCAGGTGGGACAGGAAGAGCCGAGATGAGGTACCCGCAGACGAGCCGCACGCCGAGACCGCTTCGCATCCTCTACTCCTCCGGTATTAATGAACACATCCGTGAAAACTAGCGCTGGCTCGAACACACACGATGATGAAAGGTCATTGCATGCTAATTAGCGAGATAAATTGATCAGCGTAGGATTAGCATCGTTATTTAATTTAATAAACAATATTGGCTAATCTGTGTGTATCTAATGAATTGCACGGCAAGAAATTACTGCTATTTTTAACTTAGCCAAATACTGTAAAGTCGCGTCAACATAATGAAAGCTCCTATTCCATAACAGAGTGTCAGGAGGGGATTGCATGATTTTAACAATTATATTCAAGCCAGAACTACTGGCTGTCCAGGCCGGTGAGGTGCTGTATAATGCTTCTGGTTGTCCAGACAGCAGTATTTAATTGAAATAAAATTATTCAGCTTACACACACAATTAGATGACACAGTCTAGTGGCTGCAATATAATCAATCATCCAGCGCCTGTTGTTATACGGGAGGAACAGCAATGCCACTTACACGGGTATAACACCGCGGAAATGCCAGCGCTTTAATTTCCAGCTGATAGTACTGTTTACGAGAGCCTCCATTTTTTTGTCATAAATTTGAGGATCCTACTACTACGCACCGATGTGGTGCACTAAATCGATCAGGAAACATTACCCAATATATTTCTTGGCAGTCTCATTTATGCAACCAGCCAAAAACAGAGCTGTATATGAGAAGGACAACTTGGATCGTAATGTGTGCTACTAATTGCACACAACCCCCGTAGAAAAGGGCGAGGACAAGCTTTTATGCATGAGCGTACATTTTTGCAGCGTCCACCGATTACTTCGACCGCCGAGTCTCAGACAAACAGTGCTGGAACAATCAACCTGACATTTTCAACTGCAGACTATGACTTCATTGTGACTTTCTGAGAAATTACGCCTGGATTTATGATCCTATTAACCCGTGACCCTGAAAAATGTCTGATGAGACCTGTTTATCATTCGAGTCTGGTGGCTGAAAGCAGCCCTTTCCGTGGTCTGGGTGATTCAGTTCAGAATTGACGTGGCTCTGAACTGAATCCATAATGAGAGGATCAGAAAAAAGCCATGCGCTGCTACCGTATCGAGTAGGCAGATCCCTGCGCCGCCCAAAGACAAACATCTCTCATGGAGGGGGGGAAAAAAAAACTCAGGGAATTTTTCTTTTCAGAGGAAAACACCACCTCTAAAAAATTAGATTTTTAAAAAGGATTTAGGCTTGAAAACTGATCTCTCTCAACAACTTTCCGACCATATTTGACCTTTCAGAGTGCAGAGACGGGGAGGGGAGGCTATGTTGTTCAGCAATGATTCACAAATCATCTTTGTCCAGAGGTCCGGGGTCGAAATTTTCACCGTTGTATGTATAACAGCAGCCGCCGTACAACACAACGAGCGACTCTTCAGGATAGTTTCCCAAGTCTTTATTTGTCCCCCCAGCTAAGTATAACAACCGTTACCAAGCAACACGGGCATAACATACAATTACCTCATACGCGTGATCAACCCAACGAGCAATGTTTGATTAACCTACAACATGCCTGGCTCGATCAGGTCGACCTGGCGTGTCTCTCATGAGACATGGGCGCCTCGTTGGCAGGCTGCAGTAACGCCGCTGGGTCGAGTTGTTCCCTGTCCTAGGGCACGGGGCCCTCATCCTACGACTGTTACCGCCTGATGGAGACTTTGAGGCCAGAGAGCCGACTCCTTCCCGTCTGGGAGTGGGAAAAGGTCGTCATGTTAATGAGGTTCGATGAAGACATCAAGCAGGAGAGCGAAACAATTTTTATTGTGGAGCAGCAGGCATGCCTCTGCTGCCCCTTTGTCTCGAACTAACCTCAGAGGGACCATCTCCCAACTCTTAACTTCACTTATCTCAGTTACAAGGAACATCTCCAAATGAAAACGCCGATCACGGCAAAGATGTTACCTGTCTCCCCGCCGCCTGGAGCCACTTGGCACGATGACCTCCTATGACGAACACGGCTCCTCTTCTGCCATCACTGCCGTCTCCCATCACAGGGACATTTCCAGAAGGCATGAGCAGTTCCAAATTGTATCCGGGGTTTTCTGATGCGTCTCTTTACACATCTGCCAGGGAGTCTATTGGTTTCTGCCCGCACCCACTTCACTGCTTCCATGTCGGGTGGAACAAAACGCCGGCGGGCGACAACCCGCGCTTCTCCGGTGCCGTTCTGCAACTTAACAGTGCGAGATTGGAGCAGAGACGGATTCATGGCCTTTGGAGTAGGTGCTTTATCGTGTCTGCCCCTTTCTCCTGGGCTGGACACACTGAGGATGCATCCAAACCCATACCTTCTAGGCAAGCTCTTTATTAGGGTTTTCTTCCCATGACCATCAGATGTCTTTGCGCAGCGGGTCTTCGATTCAGGCAGCAGATAGATGCGCTTTGCTTCATCCAGTTCACCATCCTGTGGAGCAGCCCCTTCCACCCTGCGGGCTTCGGCTGTAGCCTGACCCACTGCTATGCTGTGCCACGCTCTCGCTCTCCTGGGTATGCGACTCCCACTTTATGAAGTTCCTATTATCCCTTGTTTTCTCTCTCTTTGTGTCACTGGCCCTTTCCAAAGCTGCTTAGAACCAGTTTATGCTCCTTGGCTGTGTTCCCCAGATCAAAAACCTCACCTATGTAGACCTTACTGCCCTCTCTACCATCAAAAACTGGTTGCATTTCCCGGTGCAATACACCTTAGGTGCCAAACACAACTCCAACAACCAGGGGAGGAAAGCAGCATCTCCAACAAGAGGTGCCGAACGCTGACAAGCACGGGCTCTGGTCTCATAAGGTCACCAGAAAGAAACCTGGCAATGCATTAAGAGGAGAAATAGTCTTGGCCTCTGCTGCATCTCCTAAAGCTTTTCCCCTGTGCACAGCAGGAAACATTCCTGTTTCACATCATTATTGAGCTTTGATGGGTCTGTATGTAAGTGGTTGGCTCTGCCATTTTTGCAACAGGGTCCCTGCAATACCCCGAGCGATGACCAACAGCTTTTAGGCTAAATCAGGCTACGAGCTGCAGGCTAAAACCTGCCGATAAGATCAAGTGGCTTGATCCATTTTTAACTCAACCTGTAGAGTTTCCACCAGCCTAATTTCATAGTGTGCATTATCCTGTTGGTTATTTAGCCAGGTCACACACTCCTTGAGCAAGGGACCAGCTCCCACTGACAGCCCCGAGTTTTACCTGCACCTGCCAGTGGCTTTTCCTTTAGGCCCGTCTCTCCGTTTCTAGTGTGCTTTTACCAGAGCAAGTCCTGTGTGGGTGGGAAGACCTCTCCCATCGTGCTGCCATCAGCAGAGCTGCCCAGTTTTGGAGGGCGCGATGCAGGAGAGAGATTGCTGCTGGCAGGGCATTTTCCAGGACAGCCCCGGGGAGAGGGCGCTGCTTTCCTTCCCGCTGTCCCTGGGCAGCATGCACTGGCCTACAGGCTAGATTTCGGGATTCACCTGCTTGCCCGGACTTTGAGGACAGCTTTGACATTGTTTGGACTTCTCCAGCTCCCCACTTCTGCCCTTGCTTGAATCAACCCCCCGGCTCAGCTGCAGCGCCCAAGTCGGGATCATTTCAGAAGGTTTCTCCTGTTCTGCACTCAAAGCCATCAAACCCCCCAGATCACTAGAGGCCTCTCTCCTGGACAGGCCCAAGCAAGAGGGTTTGAAAATGGTACTTTCAGGGATGGCTGCAAAAACTTTGTCCAGCTCCCTAGCAGTTCCCTTGAATCCTTACAAAGAAGTCTTTTCTGCCCAAGTGCAGGGGGCTGGACCTGATGATCTGTACGGTCCCTTCCAGCCCCTAACATCTATGAAACGATGAAACACAAATGCTGCCATACAAAATAGAGGGTCACCCACTGTCTTGGTACAGTTGGAAATTGGTACGGCACAGCAGGAACGGGTATCTCCTACTCTACGGTGATGCTCAGGCAGTCAGCTTGTACTCCAGCTGAAATAGGGTCTTGGCACTGCAATGGGGAAAAATAATCCACATAAGGGCCCATTTTCTCCTTGAATACAACATTCGTGCATTTTCACTCTAGCTTCCTTAAAATTATATTAGTTCGGTTTTTAGAAAATGAAGCAGATTAACGTTCTGTTGAATTTAATCCAACTCATCTACCATTTATTTAACTACACGCAATTGTCATTCAAAGCAAGTGCTTTAAAAATCAAGGCTCCATTAAACCTATTAAATTATCTATTGTTCTGGCTAACCGTTATCATCAACCGAGATAGTTTTTAATAACTGGAATAAAACATTATGAAAATAAAAATACGATTGCTCACCTAGGAAGGCCCCCAGGGCCACATTTTAAAGCAGCTCATTCATTAAACCCGCAGACTATAAATAAACGAGTCTTAATGCTAGGTGGAAAAATTTTAGATAAGGACAATTAAGCGGATGCCTTTGTTTCACTGATTTTCTTTTTCTTTTTGTGCAGGGAGATCCATGCTGTTCGCACTGCGCGGGCTCAGCTTTCATGTCCTGGGTACCTACAAGCCCTCGCTGCGGCGCAGCATCCTCACGGGACGCTCACTCTCCTTGGCGGTGCGCACTGGGCTGCTTCCTAAATCGGAGGCAGTGGAGCTGCAGTTGTGCTCGTTAGCTGGGGGCAGGTCACTGGCCCTGTCACTCGGCAGTGCTAATTACCCTCCAGATGCGGATACGCTGTATGGGCTTGAGGGCACCGTGGCAGGGGACCGTAAGGTGAGCATATGGACCTAGCCTTGCAGTTCACCAAGCATCTTTTGCATTGGTGTAGGGCATCGGACTGGACGGCCCTTGAGGCTCCTTCCAACCCGCGAGTCTGTGAAATTCAGACTGCCCCAAAAATCCAACCTTATAATGCGCACGCTCTTCTTTAATGCCATCAATACGATTGTTTGCGCGGCCTGAAAGAGGAGTGGGGAGAGAGATAAATGGTGACTCAGTCCTAATCATGTCATAATTAGATGTGGCTTTAATAACTTCAAAGTAAAAGGGAAACACGACTCTATTTCCTTATTATTCTCACTCTAGGTCATGGTTATAAAGACTTCAAAGCGTTGTTTAAGGGGGGAAAACAGGCTTGTTTCATACATAATTAGTTCTGGAACTCGCCGTTTCAAACACCAGCCCAAAACAATAACCCAGTTTCTTACCAGCTGGTATGAATCAGGCAAAGACAACAGCAAGGATTAGCTGAAATCAGAAATAACCTTCTTAGCCTGTCCCTGGACAAGACCCTTGCAACGCAGACAAAACAAATGCACATGGCTTCTGTAAGCTTCTTATTAGACTAGCGAGTGAGGAAACCACTCAGACCGAAGGCAGCAAGAGATTACAAGAGAGAGGCCACGATCCCTGAACGCACGAGGGAAGCAGAGACGTGACAGAGCTGCACCGCCTAACGGGGGCCAAATTAGCCCAGAAGGAGGAAAGGAGAGAGCCAGGAAAAAACGCGGCTCGGGGTCTGAAATGTGCCAGTGCTTGCAGCGTTGTGATCCCATGTTCAATGCAGAACAAGCCGATTCTGCACGCTCGACAGGGAGGCAGCGCTAAACAAGGCCTCTGTGCTAGCTTCCCCCACGGCATCCCTTTTTCTAAGACCAGCCCATCTTTCTTCACCGTAAAAGCTTTTATTGTCCTTTCAGAGCTAGTAAGGGTTGAGTAAGATGACATGCCATCAACTCAGTTACTCTCCGATGCAGGCATCAATGCAAACGGCTATTAAAGCCTGTTCTTTTTGTTGTTCCCAGGCAAGCAAAGAACCAAAAAATGCACTTTAAGGATGTAGACAGAAGATCAGACGAATGCGAGGCATTATGGACAAAAGACGTATGCACGGGATTGACGGCTCTGTCCCCTCGAAAGTAATTCTTGTGCACTACCACGAGAAAGCCACTTGCTTCTAAATACTTGGTTCAATTATTTCTCCCTGGCATCTGGCCATATAAGCCTTCAAGAGTGAAAAAAAATGGTGTTTTACAATTCCAGATTCTTTTTTCTTTTTTAAGGTAAAAGTAATTTGCTTTCATAATGGTGATGAATCTGTCCTCCAACTAGCCCAGTTTTAACTGGTCCTTTTACTCTGGAGAAACCTGTATTTAACAGATCTATATTTATATATCCATGATTAAACAGTTTTGCTTAATCACTCCATTACTTTATTTATCTGGCTGGGCCAAACTCTCCGCCTAGAGAGCAGTTTCTACCTGTCAGCATTTGGTGTTGGGCATTTGTCATAAATCAAGTTGGAGGGAGGGAATCTGCGTCATCCCATCAAAGCATAATGCCCTTCCATAGAAAGGGTTGAGAAAATACACTGCTGTCTTAATCTGTGATAAAAAGTACTCCTACCCCATCTCCTCCTTCGCAGAGCCCGTCACTAGCCACATCTCAGGAAAAATAAGTTTAAACACAGCGGGAAGGAAAAAAAGTGATTGCCCAGGCAGCTTTGTGACCGTTTTGGAGAGGAAGTGAGATGGAAAATACAGCCCGCAGGCGTGCTGAAAAGAAGGGGGGAAATCCAGGCTCCGTTGACGTCCGTGCCAGGTTTCCCGTTGCCTTCGCTGGCATGGGGCTTGGTTGCCAACCCTGACATATATGCCTACGCGTCCACAGTCAAGTCATGTATCGGGGAACTCCAACTCCTCTCTCGCACCTTGCCGTCGTCAGAGAAGCGAGTCAAGGCTGCATCCCAGAAGGTGCTGAGCTCTGCCCCGGACCCAGGAAGGTACTTACGGCCTGGCATTAACACGGAACGAGAGTAGCTCCCATTGACACGCATCAGACATGCAGAGGTGAAGCATGTGCTGGATGGGGACCGGTGTGCCTTGTGCGCCCCAGCATACAGACCTGGTGACATTAACGTTGCAGCAATTCCACTGCGAGGGGATTTGAGTCGCTCTCACGGTTTCCAGAGGTGCCAGGAAGTTCTGCACCAAATCACGACCTCTCTTAGAGGAGGCGTCTCCTATAGAAATTAATCCTTTTGATACAGCTGGAAAAGCTATGGTTTCAATACCTCCACTTCCTTCCTGACCTTATACCAGCCCTTGCCTGCTGCAAACCTTGATGCGGGAAACAGGATGTTTGCAGCCCTCCAGGTGTTTGCAGACTGCTGTCACGTCCCCCCTTAAGCACCTGTTCTGCAAGATGAACATGCCCAGCGCCTTCAGTCTCTCCCTGTATGACTTGCCTTCCAAGCCTGGGATCATTTTTGTTGCTTGCCTTTGGATCCTCTCCAACTTCTTGACATCCTTTTTTAACACGCGGAGCCCAAACTGCACACAATTCTCTAGATGAGACCTGCCCAGCACCAAGCAGAGAGGCACTATCACCTCCTGTGTCTTGCGCCTAATGCTCCCATTGATGCAGCTCAAAACCGCATTCGCCTTTTGTGCGGCTGCATCACATTGCAAATTCCTGTCGAGTCTGTGCCTTGCCAAGACTCCCAGATCCCTCTCTGTAGTGCTGCCAACCAGCCAGGTGTCACCCGGCTTGTCTTAGTCGTTCTGGTTATTCTTCTTGAGCTGCGGCACCTTGCTTTTATCAGTACTGAACGTCATCCTGTCGGCTCCAGCCCAGCTTTCCAATCGGTCAAGGTCCTTCTGCATTGTGCTCCCATCCTTCAACATGCTCACAATCCTCCTCAGTTGTGTGTTGTTTGCAAACTTGCTCGAGGATCTCCCTATTTCAGCATCCAAATCATCCGGGACCACATTGAACAGCACTGGGCCCAGAAAAGATGCCTGTGGGACTCCACTCAATTGCAACGTAGAGACATTTATTATTACCCTTTGCTTGAGGCTATTGAGCTAGCTGTATATTCATACAATCATAGAAAATGAGGGCTAGGAGGGAGCCCAGGAGGTCACATCTTGCCCAACCCCACCTGCATCATCCCAGACAAGGCTCTGTGTAGCTGGACCTAAAAAACCTGCAAGGATGGAGACGCCACCACCTCTCTGGGTCACCCGTTCCAGTGCTTCACCACCGTCCTTGGGAGAGAGGTTTTCCTAATATCCGACCTCAACTTCCCTTGCTGCAGCTTGAGACCGCTGAATGGGACGATCCACGAATACTGTGCCACTTCCTAGGAATACCCATGGCATTATTTCCAGCACTCGCTATTGCAGTAATAAGTAATTTTCCTCCCCCTGCCCCATGAAAGAGGATTTTTCCCCTTGCAAGAGAGATTAGAAATGTTGGGAAATCTCCAGGTTGTAAATCTGGGCTGATCACGAAATCGTTTTCATCACTAACGAGTGAGTCTCTTGTTTTCAAGGAAAGAGCTGCCTTGCAGTGTCAGCACACAACACCTCGTCTCTAGTGGTGGGCATTGTTTATCTTGAGACGATCGCTGCCTGAGCCCGTGAAAAGATGGAGATATTAATTATAATTTATCTGAAGCCTACTAGGTCTCCAAAGGAGACTGACAATGCCTGCAAATTATCACCCTCGGACCCTTGACGAGGAAAGAAAAAGACGACGCACGTCTCATCCCTCTTAAGGACGGAGACCGGAAAAATTTAATCAAAGACGCGATTTGTTTTACATTTGGCTCTTCAGTGTAATTTCCCAGGTTTCACAACCAGGAAAGAGTTTACACCGTAGTGACTTTTTTTCCCCACCGTGCAGATGAGGGAGGAGCATCGCGGGAAAACGCAGGTGCCAGGAGCAACTCAAAACCTAACCCCCCTCTACATTAGAGCCATATCTCGTATTCCCTAGCTTTGTATTAGTGTCACGTGAAATACAAATACACGGGTCTCGCTAGTTGTGTATTACGGTGGCACCTAACCACCACCCAACGGTGGTTGCGTCTTGCTGTGCTTGGCGCTGTACAAAATAAGTAGCTGGAGGCAACGAACAGGGAGGTTAACCGTCCAGACCACGCGGCGCTACTAGAAAAACAGCCACGAATCACAATGGCCATTGGCACGGGGCTTGGTAAAACAGGCTCCAAAGAAATTTTAGAACTTGAAATGTTTGATGGCAAGGCAGAAACAAAAATCCCAATCCCTTAACCTTTCAGACCAACCCTAAGAATACACCAAATGTTCATCGATGGAAATCACTCGCATACACACCAAGTGTAATACAAAAGTTGGCTTTGTCTTGCCTTTTAATCCATTTAAGAGACCCAGTAGATTTAGCGTAGAACAGGAAACCAGAGGAAGACTTATGTAACGTGACAGCTGGAGGCAATCGTTTTAATAATATATGATGGCCGGGGAACACGTATAGTGCATGCTGCCACTCCGACAACAGGACAAGCTGTCGTTGTGCAGAATATAATAAATGGGAGCATAAATTTAACCAAGTCGAAAGACGAGGGGAAGGTTTGCGTTACGCCCCATGACTTGCAGCCACGGTGGAAATTCAGATCCAACGGGGAAGGCAGAGTCGTGTGAGGGCTGCATCGGGCTAAGGCAGATTTGATAACATCCTCACTATATCAGCACAGGAGAGCGGGGTGGGTATTTATCCTAGCTCTGGCAACAGAGCGTAAGCCAGCTGGAGCAAGCATTAACTTGCCAGCTCCTCTTGCAGAGCAAAGGCTGAGATCTTCCCAAGCACCTGTAGGCTCCTGTAAGTGGGGTGCAGAAACGCCACAACAGAAAATCTCACTGGGACACTTCCCAGTGTGCAAGTGCAGCCGCCAATGCCCATGATTTATGCATGTCAAGGTGTGTCAGAGAGCTGACCAGCGGTCCCTAGGACGTGAAGGCTGATGAGTGAGACACGAGACAGCCCCAGCCATCACCTCCTCCCCCGTGGCTGCAAAGCTCTGGCCTGCGACTCCAGGGTATTTGCAGGGTGCAAACCAAGCGAGGCTCCAGACTGGAGCATCTCTTCACCCACAGTCCCACCGGAGCAGAGCTGGAAGGCCCCAGCCCCAGCGGCAGGATCCGTCCCCCCTTGGAAAGGTGTCAGACTTTACACTTTTACACTCTCCCCCGTGATGGCACCTGCAAGAAGCAGGCCTTGCTGGCCGTCTACCGTCAGGGCAAGCGGGAAGGATGTGAGCTGAGCTCTAGCCTTAATTAGCTGCTGATCACATCAACAAGCCACATTCACGTTAACATGTTCCAGTTGACGCAGGAGTCGTTCTGATTTCTCACTCCACTTCCCCGCCGCGGCCTCTCCTGACACGCAGCGCAGCGCCGTCGCCGCGCCTGCCACAAACCCTGGGCTGTAAAACTCAGGTTCGACACGGAGGGTCTCACTCACCTCCCTGCTGGGAAGCTCAGTGGAGTCAGAGCAGCAAAGGCGGCGTGCGCACGAAGCGCGTTCGAAGACATGGCCTGTCTTTCCCCCACGCACGCGAACCTCCATCCACGCCGGCAGATGACAGCACAAGGAGCAATGGTCTCAAGTTGCAGCAAGGGAGGTTTAAGCTGGATATTAGGAACAACTTTCTCCCTAGGAGGGTGGTGAAGCATGGGAACAGGTTACCTAGAGAGGTTGGGGACTCTCCATCCTTGGAGGTTTTGCAGACCCAGGTAGACAAAACCGTGGCTGGGAGGATGCAGTTGGGGCTGGTCCTGCTTGGAGCAGGGGGCTGCACTAGATGTGACCCCCCCGAGCTCCCTCCCACCTCATCCCTATTATTCTACGTTGGCAATTGCCCTTTGACGACTTGGCCCACTCCACCCGAAGGGCATTTCCATCGCTGCCCGCTGCCACTGCTGAAAGCAGATGCATTTTCCCAAGGACGCGCTGGAAGCAGATGGCTAAAGAGAAGACGGGCAGATGGGACTGTGGATCAAACACCGGCAGGTTTATCAGCTCGCACATCTTCACAGCAGGCAACCGCTGATCCTCTGGACCGTGGCGTATGTGTAAGAGGTCTAGTCAGGTCCAAGAGCTTCGACACGGGCACCCAGGCAGGAGTATGGAGGAGTGGAGACTGCCCTACACCTACCACCCCCTTTAGACCACTGGGACAGAGTCCAAAGGCCAGACGAGTCCAGACGTTCAGGGTCTCGATAGCTGTAGCTTTTGCCAGAAAGCAAGAGATAAAAACTGCTGCCGACTGCCTAACGCCTCAGGCAGGGTGCATTTCTATCAGGGTGATGTCCTTTAGCCTTCCTCCAACCCAGGAGCACCCCACGAGGCAGTGAGAACCAGGGTTTTGAAGTGCCCTATACTTGCCCTACTCTGCTCTCACATAGCTAATTAATAAATGGCTCCAGAATAACAGCCACATTTCACACAGCCAAGTCTGGGAGGACTAATTTCAGCGCATGCTGCCTGTACGAGCGCAGGAAGGGAGCTCCCCTGCACCCAGTAAATTATGAACAAAATATAATTTTCTCATGGAAAAAAACCTTAGTGGAGCTAACACCACGGGAGGAATCCCCCCCACACCCTGAAGAAAGCCCCGACATAGCAAAGAGCCCCATTGCGGACAGGATCAGCCTCCGCCTTTGCAGGGCTTGCAGCCTGTCTTGGCGAATCAACGTTGGATGCCCTAGGCCGGCGGTCCAAGGCAGATGATATTCAGACCGATTCCCATAGCTGCTGAAGCCTGGAGGTACAACAGCAACAACAGCATCAGTTGTCAGAGATTAATACAGTGTCGCTGCTCTCCATCGGACCCCGGCAGTAAGCGCGCAGAAAGGTGACAGCCTCAGCTGTGCGCTCACCGAATAGCCATGGGCACATTTGGGTATCACAGACGTGCACTGGAGGAAAGAGAGCGCACAGGGAGAGAAATGCTCCTCCCCGGTCTGCAGTCCCTCCTGCATCGTCCCGCAACCCCTCGCACCGGGGCGAGGAACAGCCCTCGGCAGCACAAACCTGAGCGGGGCAAACGCCCCCAGACTCTTGCCTGGGTTGCAGGCAGAGGAATATTTTCTCGGGCAGCAGGAGCTCGCGCTGCACAGCAAAGCAAAGAGCTTTGATGGAAGCTGTGAGGATATGCTCTTTGGACAACACTTCAGAGACTTTTTGCACTGCGTGCAGTAAAGAGCGTGGGCCATACTCCGTTTTTAGTCTGAATCCACTGAGGCAAAGGATGTTATTCGAGAATGCTATATCCTCCCAACCGAGATGAGAGCCTGGCCTGCTGAAAACATGTTAACAGCTGCTGAAGAACAATGTGGATGATGGCAGGAAGATTTACAGCCAGAAAGGGATTGGTATAGCTGTTTCAAGGGATGAGAGTGCCAGGCACGGCGATGTGGAGAGGCCTCTTCTTCCCACTGCATCTGTGTGCTAGCAGAACCAGCCTGGCAAGCATTTGGTATTTGCAGGAGCAGAAGCAGCAAGGACCCAAGACTCGGGCAGCTTTGCCCTTTGCATTTCTACTTGAAAACCTTGGTCGTGAGACCGGCTGTGGCCAGGAGCCAGGCATCTGTCCCAAGCAGGACCTGAGAGCCAAAGCAATTGCCTCTCTCGGTGACTTGGACGTGAAGACAGAAGTAGCATTATTGACTTTTCCTTGCGGAGGACGCTGCCGAGCTGCTCGGTCTAGCTGCAAGATCATCTGCATTAGGGACAGCAATGCACCCCCCCACCCCGAACAGGCCAGACAGATTTATTACAGTCAGGATGGGATGAAGTGTCACAAGCAATAAAAACGACGGTCGTGAGGAAGCCGAAGGCTCATCTCCCGGAGAAACCAGCAAGGATTCTGCACGCACATCTGGCGGGCAACTGGCCCCGAGATGGGTAGATATGGAGCTGGCCCTTTCCTCCACCCTTTTCCTTGCCTCTCAGATCCCAACTCATCTCCACTCTGGCACCAGCTGCACCCACAGATGTCCGGCACGCGAGTGATAGCGTCCGAGGGGCTGGACACCCACCCTGGGTCCCTGCCAATCCTGCCGTATTACAGCCTGCAACGGGCAGCCCCCCGCCACCAGCAGCTGGCCCAAGTACTCATCCCGCGAACCCCACGTGCTCACCCGTGCTTCAGTCTCCTCAAAGCCTGTCCGAGGTCCTGGCAAAGCCTCAGGCCCGGTAACACGCCCAAGTTATAGACCAACCTCCACGAGTGAGTCCAGAGTCCAACTAGCCTCTCTCCTAATTTGCCTCCGTCCTCACCTCCATCCCTTCTCTCCACAATGCCCCTCGCAAGGAGAACGGCGTTCAGAGCAGCGATTCCCCACCACCACGTCCTATGGAGAAACCCTACTACCTGCATCAGAGAGAGAGAAAAAAAAACCAAGGAAGTCTCCAACCAAAAAAATATCAGAATCAAAACCGGCCTGCCCCAAGAGAGAAGGGCTAGAGAGGCCGTATTCTGCTACTGATTTTACATGGGAGGCGTTGAAGTTTACTGTGATAGGCCCTGGTATAAAATCAAGCATACAGGCACACAGCCAAGTCATCCATAGGGGAAGGGGGCGTCCCGGAGCCGCGAGGATCAGAGTTACTTAGGGGGAGATCTTGCAAACACTTACCCGCACTGGTTGCCCCATTGAACGCAGCAGTCCAACTCGCATGTGGAAAGCCACACATATGTACAGTTGTTTGAAGCACCGGGTCTTTACCCTACGGGGTCTCGAGAGCAGGGCTACATCCAGAAGGCAGAAAGCATCTCCGTGGCCCTATCTAGCCAGAGGGTTTAATCAGGGTTATTTAGCATCATCAAAGATAGGACAGGCGAAACGCAAAGTGAATGGCACTGGGCATGTGGGCTGCATTG
This sequence comes from Alligator sinensis, assembly GCF_000455745.1. Lineage (NCBI taxonomy): Eukaryota > Metazoa > Chordata > Crocodylia > Alligatoridae > Alligator > Alligator sinensis. The sequence continues at coordinate 1,668,293 of NW_005842103.1, forward strand.
TGGCAATGCAGATCCGACTAATAAAAAGGTTGTTATTTGTGCCGTGGAATAACACCTACATATTCATTAGGCAGCGATGGCACAGTAATTATCACCGCGATGCGGCCGAGGGAAAGAAGTGAACTATCGAGTCACTGCTCCCGTCTGCTCTCTGCATCAGCGCTACTCCAACCCCAATGCAAGGAGGGGACGTGAAGACTGAAAAATAACTCGGGCTTCAGGAAGAAAATCATTTTGGATGCTAGAGCATGTCAACAGAAAAAAAAGCAGTAAAGAAAGTACAGCAAAAATACTCTCTGGTGTTTTTTTGTGTCTACCAGCTGTTTTATTTGGGGCGATGGATTTCCTTTCTTGAGAGGCTGGCTGGTCGTTTCCCTTCAGAAGCAGACCCAGGCCCAAATTCAGTCATTGTGCAATTCTGATCAAGTCAGTGTAAATTCAGAGAATAACGTAGTCTCCAGTGGTAGTTTATTGTCGCATGGTCAAGTCAGCCCCGACTGGTTTTCCATCTGGTTTCAACAGATCTAATGTTGGGAGCACCCCCGCCGTGCACATAACTCACCATCAGTGCAAAGCTACTCAACGTGAGGAGCTCAAGCTCTACTGAAAGCCATGGTGGCCTTTCCACCGGCTTCGTGGGGTGCTGGATCAGTCCCTCCTTCTGGCAAGGGTCGGAGCGAGAGATGCCAATACATCGCCCAGGAACACGGAACAAAGAACCAGTCTTCCTCACTCCTTGTGCATTTAATACATTAACTATTGATGAAAGAAAGCTGGAAACTGCTGAGCAGTCATCTCTGGAGGGGGAGCTGGGTGAAAAAAATATTTTGGTGAAAGATTATACCAAGAGATGCAAAGCAAAGCAAAGCGCGAGAGCTCGGGATTTGTTTTCGAGCGAGTACTTCCACTAAGCAGAAAATTGGACTGACGTGTGAAAGACACAAACACTTGTTCCAATTTTCTTTTTTGCCTAAATTATCACGAGCCCTCGCTGCTTGGATGTGGTTCACTTAAAGATCATTACTCCTGCAGCTGAGTGGGTTGTCGACCGATTCATGCCTACGCAGGCCTCCGCCTTTGATTGACAAGAAGAAAAGGCTTGGAGATCAATAAGGAAGACATCTGCAGTTTTGTATGTGCCAAATTTAACTCGGTAAACTTCTGAAGCTACATCAGGACCGATGGCAAGGAAAGATATTTGTAATTAAAGATGGGTTTAAAAAATGTCGAATTAAAAGCAAGGATTGAGTATTCTAATTGAAAAAATATAAACTCAGCAGATTGACTGAAAAATACTAAGGAAACATTTAATAATTAAGAATATAGTTGGAAGGCCTCTCATACTACATCAAACACATAATGCAAGGTGGGCGGTTAATCCTTCCACCTAAAATGCTGTCTACCAGATAGGATTCACTTTCAACTATTTGTTTATTATCCAGTATCTTCCTGGCAGTCAATTGATGCCTGCTAAGGTGGAGAACAAAATGGCAAATGTTATTCATCTTAAAGATGTTCACAATAATGATGGTGGCAGGAAAAAGCGATAGCAAAGGCGGCAGCAAAACCCAGTTAAAAACCTCCTAGTGCAATGGAATTAAAAACCAATTAAAAACCTCCTTCTGCCTCGAAAGCTCCCAGAAGAATTCCCTAAGATCTTAATTCGCCTCCTGCCTTATCTCCTGCATGACAGGTCTATGAAGTCCTCTGCGCCAGCCCCAGGAAGGCATGGGAAGAAACAGCGAATGCACAGACACGCAGCAGACGGGGATTGCCCGCTTCTTATCGGGGCCTCCGCTACCGGCACAGCTCGCCGCCTGGACCAAAATCGGCTCCCTCCGAGCCGCGTGCATCCTCCCTGCTGCCAGCAGCGAGTCCCATTGCTGACGGCACCTGGCTTAGGTGGGGCTCGGATGGAAACCACCCGAGCGACGTGCCGGGGAGAGCCGCCCCATCCCGCGTGCTGCAGGGATGCGGCGCCCAGAGGCAAAATGCCGACCACCTGCTTTGTTCCGTTCCCTGGCTGTGTCCGGACCCGAAGGCCCGGGAAGGTCTCCAAGTGTTGGCACTTAGCATGGTAGAGCGCTTCAGACCCAATCCTTACGAAGCCAGGGAGCCCTCCTCCAAATGAGACTGAAAAGCCGTACAGAGAACTGTCAATAGGGCTGGGGAGTGGATGGGTCAAGTGAAGTTTGGGCAATTGACTGGTCAAATATGGGTCAAAAATTGTAAATAAAAGTCCAAGTACTACATGGAAAAAGCACAAATTTTCCAATATGTCAAAAACCAATTCAAAATTATCTATCAAGAAAACCACCAAAAATTTGTAAAAATTGTAAAATTGCTATAATCTTCGACAGGTCAAAAAATACGCAGTCAGCTGACCATGTTAAACCGGTCAGTTGATTGGCTTGTCAACCTTAACGATAAATAATGCGACTATGATTGGATCTCTGGATTGTAACGATGGACTGTCTCTGGTAGTGCCTTCAGGGGACCCCGAGATTTTCTCCGTGCTCCTGATACGTTTCTAAATAACTCCAGGCCTTTCGCCTTGAAGATGCCGCCCCGCACTGCCTGGATATCAGCTCTCTGAAGACCAGACGGGGGACACTTTTAAGCCAAGATAAATGTAGCTAGTTAAAGTTTTCCAAAGAGTCATGGTAAAAGTGATATTTTGGACGAAATGGTTATTTTCCTTCCAGCTCCACGTTAGGGCAGTTTTCATCCAGAAACGTAGGCAACAAATGAAAGCAAGAGAAGGGCCAGATTTGATCAGCTGAGCTGCAAATTTGAACACGTGTCACCATGTGAATAGGCCAAAGCGGTTCGTTCTCCCCCTGGGGCGGTGTTGAGAAAACTCTTCCACCGCAAAAAACAGAACTTGTTTTAGGTTTTCACAGCCAGGAACACACGTGGGGGGAAATGACAGGTTTGCTAAAGACCATTAGAGAACACCAGTGCCAGCCAGAGACATCTCCTAAAAAAACCCTCGCTACGCTCGGATACAACACCAAGCCAATTTTACTTAACGTGACTTTGCAGAAGAGGCTCGGTTACGAGTCCCATCCCCTCCTGCGGGCCGCGATGGGATGCAAGGTCACGCAGCACCCGGCAGAAACCGCCTGGCATGGATACATCTCCAGAGTGCTTGCCAATACGTGCAATGCGACCACAGAGCTGGGTCTTCAAGTCATTACAAACATGTATTTTCATAGCAAGATTTCCATCCAGTGGTCGCCTGTTTATGGTATAAGGTGGGATGAAGAAAAAAGGACATCTCTCAGAGACAGTTTCTTCTAAAGAAGGGTTTAAAAAAATAAAAGGAAAGAAAACCAACCAGATGGTTCACTACAATGAAAATGTTACCTCTTGAAATCACCACTCCCAACGTCAACAGTCCTGGGGCTCTTGCTCGCGGACAGATTGTACTTGGTGGTTAAGACCCAACTGGGTTTTGCCATTTTGCTTAAATTAAGCAATTTGTAGCCCAGCCTGAGACGGACCTAATTTTAAAATCTCACTCAAAAATAAACTCATTAAAAAAAAGACCCAGCATATTCCAGTGTTACCATTTTTGTCAGAAATGTCATACCATTTGCATTTGTGATAATAGAGAATTAGCCGGGGGAAAAGCTAGGAACAGCTTGAAAACCAATAGATTTTTTTTTTTTTTTAAACAGATTTATATTTAATTTAAGCATCTGATCTAATTCCTTGGTAGCTTTTTCTTTTTAGGGAACCTAATCTTAGTCCCTTTCTGGCTCTCTGAATGAAGTCATTGCTGCCGCCTTCCACGAGCTCTGGCAGGAAGTTGCGCTCGCGCCGGTGCCGCGCTGCGCTCGGTGACGAGGAACGTTCTCACGACTACGGGATTTGACGTTTGTTCATTTTCTGCACGACCGTCTCGTTAGGACACGGCTGTTCATAGCCATAACCGCTGCTCAGTGCAGATGCAAACCGAGAGGCAGAGCGCAAACCGCTGCTCTCGCTTATACTACGGCAATGCGGTGTCACCCCGCTTCACCCTATGGCACCGCGTCTGCGACGGAGAACTCGGCTCAGCCTGCTACCGAGAACCGACATTAAGAGCTTGAACTTTCCAAGCCAGCAGGGCTTTGACAACATGACCCTCCAAGCTGGTGTCCTGCCAAGGAACAGGAAGCACGCAAGGACAGGGACCCAGCGGTGCCAAGAAACGCCGGGAACCTGACGCTGCCCGTATTTGTGGTGACACAAAAGCCCCCGCTAAGCCAGACGAAAGTCACAGAGAGCAAGCAGGTGTCTCTGCCGTGATCGACTGTAGTTCAAAGCCGGACTATAAATAGTCGATGTGCTCGGCGTGCTAGAATTAGGAGTAAGTGATACGGGAACGGTGATGGAGGGTGCCAGGGTGGACGTCATCTACAGAATAATATTTGCGTAAGCGGAAAACTGTTGCCCGCAGGACACCAAGTGATTAATAGTCCCCTCGAAGTCAGTGGGAAGTGAAGTGGGAACCAGAGATGCAGGAGGAAGTCAGCAGGCCTGTGCTTTAGCCCGTCTCTGAAAGAGGCCAGGTCTGGACGGCAGCGGACTGGACGGTACAGTAGGGAACGAATCCTTCCTAATCCCTTCATGCTGGAAGCATGTGGACCAGCATGCTCGTCTCACTGGTACCGTGTCCAGGGGCTGCTCTCTATCCACCCTAACCTCCAAGTGGAGTTGTGAGTCCCGCTAAACCCTTGGGCCTTGTGCTAGGAAGTTTCGCAAGTTCATCGCGTCCTCCATAAAACACTAACTTCCTTTTATCACCTCTACAGTGCCCGCCACCTGCGCTGAATGCCCCCAAATTCGCACACTGCAGGAGAACAATGAAGACTATCCGAGTTGCCTTCATCATTGCGCGTGCTTCCGTCACGTCTTACTTGGCTCTCGTATCTCCAGATCGAGTAGCACCAGACTGATCGGCCTTTGCCCCCAGCTTTTGTTGAGAAGAAATGCTCCAGGCCTCTTCTTTGGCCAGTGTCTCTCTGGAGGTAGGGCGATGGGGCCTGAGCGCATTCCCGCTGGCGAGAGCAGCCCTTCCACTTTTACAGCAGGGGTAGTCTTACGAAGAGTTTAGATGCTGGATGCGTCCGGGCTGGTTTGGACAGGGCTGATCCTGCCTCGGGCAGGGGGGTGGGCTACATGGGACCTCTGGAGCTCCCGTCTAGCCCCATTGCGTCTTAGCAGAGCATCCAATCCATGAGCGCTCAACGCACAATTGTCAAGTCCCAGAGCAGAGGGGCTGGAAGAGAGCTCACGTCTAGTCCAACCCCTAGCACCCCGCGTCAGGGAAAGCAGGGGCAGCAGCCAACATCCCGCTCCTATAAAAGGTTGTTAATAGATGCTCAAGAGATCCCAAGCAGACGCCGTGCCCCCTGCGACAGGGGAAGGCAAACCCCTCCGCCCTCCACAGCCCACAGCAATGTGACCGGGGGTAAACTGCTCCCAGCCCCATGCAGCAAGCAGCAAAGCCCAGAAGCCTGAGAAACGCCCATAGCAGGGCACGGGGACCCTCCCCGCCCAGCGACACCCAAGAGCCCATTTGGGTCCAAGTGTTTTCCACCAAAATTTTGGCATTCGCTTGCTCTGAACCTCCAAGTGTTTGAGATTCAACCAGGACAAGGCCTGGGGGGGGAACACCTCGCCAGATTGGAAACTGGGCTCTTCTCCAACCTGCGCCCCCCCCCGATAGGAAAACTCAGTTTGCTGTGCGGCCAGGAGACAGGACACGCGCTCTTGCTCCTGTTTCCGCATGGGAACCAAGGCACCTGCAGCCACGTGGGCACATGCCGGGAGCCACCACGCAGGGCAGAGCAGGGACAGCACTGCGGGAACCATGGGTTTGCTCTTTCCATCCTCTGCTCCTGCCTCCGATTGCTCCCCAGGACCTCTCAGCACGCCTGTTCCTGACCTTCACGGGCCTCCTCCTTCCCGCGGGATAGTCCAATTGTGCCGCAGCCGCGCAGCCTGTTCCTCCCCGGTGACGTGATGGGTTGGAGCCTCCGTCAGACCCGGTCTCGCTCCGTGCCGTCCAAGTGGGCACTTGTTGGAGGAGCAGGTGCTGCGGCAATTAGAAACTGGAGGCACGGCACGGCACGGCACGGCACGGCACCCCTGGCTCCAAGCTGTGCCACCCACATGCAGCGCAGGGCTCAATGCAATGCAACCAAAGTCAACAAGTCTCTGCTTCTCAGCAGTGGACTTGGGGTCACCTCCTGCACCCCGAGGTCCCAGCCGACCCCCTCTGAGAAGGCAAGCCCTGGCAGAGCTCTGATGAACCTCGCGAGCTGGCAACTAATGCTTCTGCAACAGCAAAGGAAGGAAGGAGTCTCCTTCCTCTGCTCCCCCATGCATGCAGGCAGGGCCTGTGCACAATCCTGCCTTTGATATCTAGAGGTCCAGCAAAGGAGGGACCCAAAAAAGTCACAAGTCCAAACAAACCGCTCCTCTGCAGATGAGCTACGCCGCGATGACGCCCGGGGCTGGGACGGACAGAGGGGCGCAGAGCTGCTGTTACAGCAACGAACACAGGATGCAATGCTGGCAAAAACAGCAGAGCCTCTTGGGGACCCAAATGGAGGCAGCTCCAGCCCCTTGGATGTGTGAGCTTTGGGAGGCCAAGTGGAGGCGATTGCATCCCCACACCGGGAGGGCAGAGGTGCTGCGAAAAATATGGCTTCAGTAGAGAACGGGAGGAGGAAAAGGAGATAAATGGCTCCCCAGGGGCTGGTTGGGAACCAAGCACCCTGCTCGCCAACCGGACGAGGATTAGCATTTGCTGGATCGGAGCCGAGACCTCTGGGAACCCATCGCGAACAGCAGAGCACCAGCTACCCCCAGCGAGGCTCGCCGACCGAGGGTCGGGGCACTCACCTGGACTGCGGAGACCCGGCTCCCAGCAGGGCTTCTCTCTCCACATCCCCTCCTGGACCCGAGAAACCTTTCCATCGAAGACAAACAGACCAGCAGTTTTCAGCACGGGTTCACAAGCTGCTGATCGTCACACCAATGCCTCGGCCCTAAGCACCACCTTTCCCATTCTGCCCGTCTGCCTAGGCAGAAAGGAGACCCACCCTTTCCCTTCCACGGGGCCACTGCGGCTGGGGCAGGACACGACCAGACCGCACCTGGATGAGGAGGAGAGGGTGCATCTGCGATACCAGGAGCGTGATTTAACCATGTTCTTTGTTCCCTGCAGAGCCCCGGGGGACATCTGACCCCTCGCTCTGCAGCTGTGTCGGGGGGTGGAGGGAAGGCCTTTCCAGCTTCCTGGAGCTGCTGGACAGGGGGCCTGGATGGGAATAAGGTGCCCGGTGCGGTGACGGGGGCTGCTGTGCTGTCTGTCGAGGGATGTCTCCTCAGGGACTGCATCGTCCGAGTCCTTCCCCCTGCAGGAAAGTGCACCGGGACAGCCCCCGAGGAGAACGCTCCCCGCTCCCCTCAAGGCTCATTACTAAACTGCCCAAGCTCTTTTGCAGCCTTGGAAAAATCCCCTCGGTGGGCTCAGCTCTCGCAGGCACCCAGCCTCACCGCACACTGTGCTACAAAGCTAAACCTCGCTTTCAAAAACCCCTCCCAGCCCCCAAAGCATTGCTCGGCCTCCCCAGTTCCCACGTGCGTGCAAAAGCTGACACTCCCCCCTACCTCTGATGTCTGCACACATACACGGGCATCTCGCACGAAGCCGGACTCGTGTCTACAGGCGCCATGGACGGATGTAAAATTTTGCAAAGGGGGGTACCAGAGCGTGAGGTGCAGCATTGCACGTACAACAACAGCATTTTTCTCCAGTTAAAAATAAACTAGAAGCTTTGCCAATATGCACGGGGCCTAGGGCTGTATTGAAGCAAAAACACACAGGACGTCACTGGGACAAATTCTAATGCTGGGCTGTGAAATAGGAGCTTCGTGACCAGGAGCAGCCGGTGGAGAGCAGCACGGCAGAAACAAGGCGAGCTGGATGGGTGGACCATCAAGACCATTCAAAAGAAGAGAGGGTCGTTAGCACCTGTGGAACGAAGAGTTTAGAAGGGATCAGGTAGGTGACGACAAGCCACGAAGTCAACAAACTGATTAGAAATGCTGCAGTCGCTGCCGGGCAGTTGGTTTTAAGCTTGGGGTGGAGCAGGGATCAAAGGGGGTGCAAGTGCATCTCTTGGATCCGCCCCGATGGGAAGATTTCATTTCTGCCGCCTGTCTGAACACAGGCGTGGGGCCTTCCATTGATGTGGCAAAGCAAATTTACTTTCTTTTCTTCCTCGCTCTCGCTACTAAATAATGGATCTTCCGAAAGGTCTCTCTCCGTTCCATTACCAAGATTCAGATAAAATATAATATGTATGTAGAATACATTATCACAGCAGGCTTCTCATGAATGATACATAAGTCGCTAATAACGTGACTATGCACAAAGAGCTCTTTAAAATATTTTCGCCCACTCTGAAATACAACATGGAAATGTTTATCTTGCAAGGAAAGCGCACCCGATTTATAAAGGAACCTGTTCTGCGCGCATCCAAAATAGCCACGCTTAATGGAAATACACGCATCCTGGCATTTAATGGAAATACACGCTCGCTAAAATATTCCTGGTTCATCTCATTTACTACTGTACTTGTCATTAGCAAATCACGGTTAGGCCTTAATATTGGAGCTTGGGCTAATAGCTTATGGAAAATGCATCAAAGAAGAAAGACGATAGCTTCGTGCCTTTGTGAGCGGAAGAAATAGCCAAAAGGTGCAATTTTCTTTAATAAGGTAACGGCAAGAAAATCCCAAGCCCTCGCATCTGAAAACCAGTGATTATAATATGCACATAAAAAGAGAGGGTTTTGCATTACGCTCAAACCACACATCACACTGACAATTATGTCCCTTTCTTTTTCTCCCAAATGCCTGTTGCAGCCCCCAGGACGTGGAAACACCGTCCTCCCCAAGCGGAGTGACTATTAGTGTTTCTTGGGTGTCTTTACCTAGGGGCTTCCCCACTGGACTGCCATACGCACGCGATCTCAGGAGGTCGTGGGCTGCATCTCCCCGCGCAGGTCATTTCTCCTTCCTCCAGCTGCGGGCGATTCCTGCAGAACTGCTGCAGCCCGTGGGAAGCCACGTAAACCCCACTTTGCTTTTCCCCGTGAAAGGGTCATTGGGAAGAGCACGAGTGCTGAGGCTCTCCAGGCCCGCAGTGCGGTTTTCACGGAGGGGACGGCCGTGCTCTGGGAGCTTCCCATCAGACGCAGGGTCCCGTGTTTGGCTGCCGCGCCATCAGCGTGCATCCCCCCGCTGGCTCTGCTTCTCTAGCACAAAGTTTTAGACATTAATTCTGCTTTCTCAGGGGGAAAAAACAACAGGAGGCTCCAGAGTGACTCTTGCCCTGCTCCAGCCAGGCTGCATGTGAAGCCAGGCTTGGCGAGAGGCAGCAGTGACAACAGGGGGGCATTTCCTTCCCCGGTGCCCGCTCCCAGGCTAAGGGGGAACGCCGGGGAGACAGGTGCTGCTGTCCCTGGCTGAGCCCAGCTCCACGCGGAGCCTGGCTGGAGTGGCTCTCGGGCTTCCCTCCTTGCCCGCTGCCCAGGACATCTAGAAATAACAGCAGTCGTGGGTGGGAGAGAGGGAAGGGAAGGGGAGAGGAGGTCCCACTCAGCAAGGAAGGGAAGGGAGAGAGGGGATCCTTATTTGCTTCAAGGAATTAAAATGAAAATACTGCTGCACCCACGACTGGACCTCCCCTGGTTGCCTACCACCACTGCTTTAGGCTACTACCGACTTCTCTTTGCTTTTGTAAATGCATGCCAGAAAAAAGAAAAGATGAAGCAGTTTCAAAAGAAACAGAGAGACTCGGCTCCAGGGAGAGGTGCGCACTGTCGTGACGGTCAATCGGGATGCGCACATGGTTTGCTATCGTCGGGACGCTCTCTGCCCTGGTTCGCACGACTGCAAGATGGAAACACGTTCGCATGACAGTGGGGGCAAAGCTCTGCACAGAAGCAATAGGACAGGCCAGAGGGGAAGCCCAGTATTTACTTGCCATCTGAAGGCATGTTTAAAAAAATGAAACGCTGGCATCTGAACACGTCATCCATCACCTGTAGATGGAACAAGCACTAAACCTGAGGAAAGGATTCCTGCTTCTGTGCAAATCAGTGTTTTGTTAGTCAAAATGGTTGGGAGGGAGGGCGGGCCGGTGTTGCTGTGGGTTGTAACAAGCTGTCCCATTTTACCTTGACAACTTGTTTACAACCTGCTCCTGTCCACGGACAGCTGACAGATGCGATGCAATTAGCAGGAGACGACAATATAAATGCAGCTGAGTGGGGAGTGAGGCGACAGGCTTGCAAACTGCTTCACGTGTTTCCCAGCCTCCAACAGCCCCGCCAATGCTGCATCTGGGCATGGGCAAGTGCAGGCATTGCCTCCACAGTCCCACAGAGAAGGGACCCCAAGCTCAGGGGAGCTGGACTCGGACTCGCCATGAACAAAACCTGCACCGGGCTGATAACCAGGTCTCACGCCGGCCGTGGTGTGACGTGTCTCCATTGCACTCTGTGAAATCACTAAAACACCAAGGCAGTTTGTGCTGCGTTTGTCCGAGGCCTGGCACAGCAGGAGCTTGCCCCTGACTGGTGCCACGTCTGGCCTGCTGTGCACCTCTGAGATGCCCCTCCAGTACCTTGCTCGCAAAAGCCCAGGTCCCACCGGTACACCATTATTCCTCATGACGCGTGCAATCACTGTACGTGGAGGTTCAGATCTACATGCAACCAAGACGGATGTTGCGCATGAAGCTTGACTTGAAAATTCGTCGTCTTTTGCTACCGGGAAACTAGGGTTCAGGAGCAGGATGCCAAATTCGCGAGAGACCAGCCCAGGAGTTGCATAGCTGTAGCACTAAGAGACTAAAGCCTTTGCAGAAAAGTCCCTAGAGACCTTTTGGTAACAGTGTTGAGCCCCAGCTCAAGTCTGGGATCGTGCCCGGTATGCAAAAGCCTATAAAGATACCAGGGGTGAAAGTATAAAGATTTATTGCTAGCTCTTTGCCCTACTCCACTAATTCTGTTTTTGTTTTCAAGCCTCCTTTATCTAAGACTGTCTTCTCCTTATCATTGCAATTGAGCATTAGTTACGGAACAGAGACTTTTGCTTGGGCTATGTGTAGTGGTTTCTAGGTCAAACCTAACAACAGGACCCTCCAAAGGTTTGCAGTGACACGTGATGCTTTTCAGGTACGTGAAACAAAGCATCAGTGGGCTACAGAGACACTGGGTAATGAGATCCTAGAGGGGTGTCAATGAAACAAACCTACCAGCAGCGATCCAGATGCACTAATATCCCCATCAACTGTTCCCAGTGAAGCCAGTCAGATCACCTGGCTGAAGCCCCCAGGTTGAGTAGACCACAGCCCCTTTACCATGGGTTAAGCAGGTACAGTCACTTTGTAGATGACCGTAGGGGTGATGCTGTAGCCAATGCTGCACATGATGCCGAAGGGTATATGCAATGCCTTGGCAGAGGCATTTCTTGGCAGAGACAAGTACCTCTTGGCTGACAGCTCAGCTGGCTGAGATGCCTCTGCTTTTTTAAGGGGCACAACTGTTTCTAGAAAGACCATCCATCTTCATCCGTCACACGGTGCGGTGTTATTTCATCGTATGACTCAAAGCAAAAAATATCACAGAATAAAAGGCCTTTGCCAATTGTGTCTGCTCTTTGCTGCCTGTTTGGATGCACATTCATGGAGCTGAAAGCCAGAAGGGACCATTCAATCTCCTAGTCCGAACTCCTGCATTAAATGAGCCGTGCAATCCATGATCCTGGAGTCTGACAACCCCGGCGCTCACTCAAGCCACTTTCCTGAACACACAGAAAGCTTTTTTGGGGGGCTCTACTCCTGGTGCTTAGGAAGAGTCATACACCTGCAGCTACTCGGTACAAATCACCACTACCAAAACTGAACGGGGCTAAGCCTAGCCATAAGGAAAAGTCCCCAGGGTCAGGTGAGATACCTGGAGTTCACATGCTAAGGTGACAGACCCCCGTAGTAAGGGTGCTGGAATATCAGGACCTAGGACCCCATTTATAAATCAATTTAGAGGGAGGATGGTGTTTGATATGCTGGCTCCCCCCATTTAGTGGCTAGAAGAGGACTAGGAGAGACCACTAGAAACCCATGGGAGCGCTGCACCCAGCTGGAAAGGCTGCCCCTTCCTCTTATCTGCCCACAGGCGGGCAGGACTCCTTGCATTTCCCAAGCTGAAAGGTGGTGTTGCTGCAGAACGACTGTCCGGCGAGGGTGTGACCCCAGGTAAGATGGTTGGCTGGGCACTTGCTTTGCTTGCCAGCTTCAGGAGGCTCAACGGGGTTCCTTCGCATGCAACCTGCCCTGGGCACTAGTCCCCATGAAATTCAGTGAAGGAAAGCGGCATGGTTTTCCCCTTGAGGCTTCTTGTTTAAGCACCAACTCAATGGTATTCAGCTGCTCAGTTCTTGCTCGTTCCCCGGGTGGGGTAGTAAGATGGCTGTCCGGCCTTCATGGAACAACAGCGGTAGAGGAATTACAAGCACGGCCCCATTAAGGGCCTGCAAGTGCAGCTGGTTCACTCACAAAGGGACTGATTTTTATGCAGTTCAGGAGGGCAACTATTGTTTCCTCCGCCTCCAGCCTGATGCAGCGCTTGTGCTAATGAAGCCAGAGCCGACCACAACTAGCGTGCGGCATAGGTCACCGCAGCCGTGCGAGAGACCTTCGCAGGAGATCTGTCAAGGGAGCCGAACTCCAAACAGCCGGTCTATTTTGGAAACAAATGAAATGGGATCTGTCAAGAATAACCCAAATTTTCTGCGGTAATGTCTTGCAGCCTAGGGGAACTGTGGGCTGACCTGCACGTCCCGTGATGGAGTATAACACTGGGAACACACATATTGTGGGCTTAATTTGGAACAGAGGTGGCATGTGATGCATCTTGTTAAAATACACCCAGCTTTGAATTGCTGATCCTCGTGCTTACCCGGTGGAGCTGGAACACAGCCTTGTCCCTGTCTGGTGTCAAGCATAAACTCATAAAATACTTGGACGGAGCTATTTAAGGCACTGAGGGAACTGAAGGCAGATGTTCAAAGAGAGACATAAAAAAAAAAAATCTAGAGAAATGTCAAAATTAAGGATCTGCCTCTGGACAAGAAACGCTCTTGGGACGAGCTCCACAGAACAACAAAACGTCCAGCTCAAGTTTAAGCCTGTTGTTTGGGACAAGAGTCCTAATTTCTCTGGGGAAAAAAATAATCAGATAGAGCAGTGTTTCGCAAACTTTTAGGTAGCAAATACCCCCTAACTTCTGAAAAAGTTAGTAAGTACCCCAACACTCAATTTTCCAGGGGATTTTATATTTACAGACTAAGGTGTGCCGTATGTTGGAAGAAGGGCTGTGTATACAAGGCTGTGATACGACAGATGTCTGATCTGGTGCGGCTAGGGTTGCCACCTTTTACACCAGAGGTGCACAACTCAAGTATGTACCTGTGCTAGAGGGGATGTTGGCCAAAGTTCGGAGGGCTGAACACCAAATTATTAGTGGGGAATTTAATTTTTTTAATTGCACCAAATTTTTTGCCATATTTTGAGGGCAAAAGAGAGAGTTTTGGGGTACCCGCGTGCCACAGGTTGAGAAACTATGAGACAGAGGAAAAAGCCTCGCTTTGCTCTGGCAGAAGTGAAGAAGGCTGCCTGCACCCCGCGTCTGCTCGATCGCACCTCATTCACACCACTCGCTTAGCACGGAGCTACCGAGAAGTGCAAATGTAAAACAGCCTCAGCTGGCAGCGGGGTTTAATGCACGAATGCTTCCTGCCCTGACCTTCAGGTCCCGACGCTCTCAGCTAGTCTCCGCTGGGGAATCGGAGGCGATGCGACACTGTCATTGGCGTTAGGATGCTCTTCTCACCGATGGTGACACGTCTCCTGGAGCCAGGTGCACCGACGTGGAGGGGAAGTTCTCCTGCCTCACTGCCATCAAGTCCACACTGTTATTCTGGAGCCTGCAGCAACAAGCCACTGCCCTGGGAGGATTTTGGAGGGGTCCGATTGCCTCCCCGTCTCGACACTGCACTGCTGCAAGCCAAATGGAAGCGCCGCTGGGTTTAACACAAGATAGATCTGAGATACAGAAATCATATAACCACACCAAGTGGCTTACAGTGGACACACATCCATGCTGTGTGAAATGCTGCCTGGCCCCTTTCCTGCAGTGAATATAAAGAGAGAGAGAAAACCATCGTACCTCCAAAAATACCGTATAGGAAGCAGAGGGGCAACGCTAAAAAACCACACGTTAACGCTACCATCCTGTCGCGTTCTCCGACAGCTTCGCTGACTGCACCTGGCCTATAATATCCACGGGTGTAAATGAGCTTTAAAATGGCAACAAAAACATGGAAAACAAATGGCATCCGCCAACGTTTTAAACATAACAGTAATATTAACCATGCAGGAAACACAAGATTGTTTCACAGCCGCTCGGTAAACACAGCGTTTTGGAGCAAACCTGGCTCATGTAAATACGACAGGAAAACACGCACACAAACAGGTGCCTTCTGCTGGCAAGCACTCGGGAGATTTCCCACTACGCTGTCGTCAAGGCATTTAATAGGGTTCCACACTGATACAGAAGTAATCCGGTTTGGTCGCTATGGATACAGAACACGCCTGATTGGACAGATCTACTAAAATGTTCTCATTTACCCTAACGAGGTGGTTTCATTTGCTAATCCCCTCAACTCGTGCTAAGCCCAACTAGGGGGCACTTGACCAAGGACATCAGAGAGTTAGCTTGGAAAGAAGCTTGAGTAAAGACATGAATGGCAATATAAGCACTTACAGCCAAGTTACTCAGTCCTCTCTTATCAGGATAAAGTAGCAGAAATTCAAAAAGCAAATTTAAAAAGCAATGGATGGCAGGGTTGCTTTCATAAGATATGGTTGTGCTTAGTACTCTGAATAGCAAATGTCTTCACAAAGGACTCTTCACAGCGTAAGAGGTGACTGCATGATGCCGAGCTGAGTAGCATCACGTTTACACTGTCTTCAGAAAAGCGGCATATAGGAAAGTCGGACTGGAAGGGACCCCACAAAGTCATCTAGCCCAGCCCCTGCTCAAGGCAGGATCATCCCTGACTAAACCATCCCAGCCAAGTGTCTGGTTCAACTGCTTTTCAATTTTTCCAAGCATGGAGATCCCCTAGGTAGCCTATTTTAATGCCTGACCACCAGGAACTTCCTCACCTCCAGCTTCAGGGGTGCAGGTTGTAGCTGTGTTGGTCTAAGGACATTTGGGTAAAAAGCCTTGTCTGCTCATCTCCAGCTTAAATTTCCCCCGCTGCATCTCGACTCGGTTGTTCCTGGTCCTGTCCCCCACGGCCAGAGAGACGAGCCCATCTCCATCTTCTCTATAATCACCCTTCAGCGATTTGAAGACTGCAATCAAATCCCTCCTTGGGTTTCTCTTCTCCAGGCTGAATAACCCTAGCTCTTTTTGCCTTTCCCCATCAGTCTGGTCTCCCAGGCCCCTGGCCACTTTTGTTGCCCTGCGCTAGACTATTTCCAAGCAGTGTCCATGTCTTTCTTGAAGTGGGGGCCCAATATATAATCAGTCATCAGCGGGTTTAGGATCTTCTTCACCACTAATCATGGCAAGACCATTAATAAACACTTTGGGGCCCATCTTGAGTATCTGGCACTGGTCATATGCTGTTTGTTGAACAGCGGGCTTTCCAGCCTGGTATATATGCTATGCTCCCACCCCGGCAACTCCACCTATAGCGCAGCTATTCTGCATTTTGGAGCTCTCTCCTTCCCTGAGGTGGGATGGGAGATTTTATATCACTATTGCTGCTGTGAAAGAAATGCACTTGATCCTACGAAAGCTGAGGGTTTCAGCTGCCAAAGGAAGCTCTCCAGAGCCGAGGGGCAGGCAGAGAACTGTCTCCAGTTCTCACGAGTCTCCTCCTTTCAGCCGACAGCCCCGTTATTCCAGAGGAATGCAAGCATTGGGAAGCCAATTGGAGAGATAGCTTAGCCCCTTCTGCTAACAGCTTCATTATTAAGAACGAGAATCTGAGATGTAGCATGGCTTCCCAGAGGAAGCGTAAGTAAATAAAGCATCATAGGTTCTCTGCTTACGTTGCATCAACCTGAAATAGCTGCGTGTTGCATCCACAGTTGCTGCTGTTCCCAAGCACGCTGTAATAGCTGGGCCCAGAATTTAAACGTGTGGCTTACAGTGCCATGTCCAGGAGGGTATTGATGCTAGCCCGTCATTTGTTAATGGGACAAAGCAATAAGAGCAGCTGCTGCCGTTTGGGAACCAGGGAAGAAGAGTCCAGATGGACACGGTGAATGTAAATGTCCTTAATTGCTGGAAGGCAGGCACCTAGCACTCTTCAAGGGGAAAAGTGGACAGCTACAAAAGCCATTACAATATCTCTCCCCATCTTACCCAGGTTAGGCTTCAACTAGCAGCTTGTTATTGAACATTGTTCTCACTGAAGTACTTGGGCAACACTTGATGGGAAAGACGAACCAAGCCAGGCATCCACATATTGCCACAACGCCTCACAATCATCTCATAAAGCCAACCTGGCTGAAAAGCAAAGGCTTACCATCCTTCCCCTGAAAGCAAGCCGCAGAAACCTAGATTCACAGCTGCTGTTGTCTGCAGAGAGTCTTCAAAGCTCCTTTCCAATCCTGGTAAGCAGCCCTGAACTTATTTTCAAGTGTGAATCATTCAGGTCACAAACATAACGGGAAAGAATTCCAGATGCCAGTAAACCCTTTCGTTTAAAGACCAGCTAATCTACTGTGTTGGGCGTCCAGCATCGCGCAGAACTACAAAATGATCACAGTCCAATTTAAGAATTACAGCTGCCGTTCGTCCGTTAAAGGAACTCATCACAGTTGAACGAGCGGTTCTTTTCCCGCTACCTGGGCACTCTCGATGTTCAGACAAGAAAGCTGCTAGGCATCTTTAATCCGATTTTTTTTAAAGGCACCGTCTGTTATTAGCATCTTCAGAACATAAGGGTATCAGAGATGAGATGCGACTTCAGAAAGTGGCACCTATGGATTCAGAAACTAAAATGTGTTTGATGCTTCTGAAAAGTACTTGCAGCTTTTCTTTCTAGAGAAGGATTACCTTTGCAGTGCTGACATGAGTGCCAGGCAGCTCTCAGGGGGTTTAGAGACAGCACTGTCCACTAAGACTGACGATCGGTCTCAGCAAAACCGCACTATACATCTGAATAAGCAAGAGCAATGGTTTCACATCTTCAGGTTCCTATGAATTAAAAAAAAAAAATACCCCACCAAACGGTGACAACCCACCTGATCTCAGATGGCTCGAATATTTTCCAAAAGGATTTATTCCGAGTTGTACACAGTATCATCTGCAATACACTGACACAGCTAGCCGGAGCAAGAGCACATTTTTTAGAAAGAACTGCTTTGCTTTTAGCCAAAGTGATGAAATACGAAACTTTGACAGAAGTAAATCTGAGCAACAAGTGAAATAGATTTGGCCAACTGTATCCCGTCAAAGGAAACAAATGCTAACAGGTAAAAATGTGGTTAAAACACAGCATCATTACGTTGCCAACAGGGACCACCTATTAATAACTTGGTTGAGAACATATTATCAGGGTTCACATGGTTGCTGGTAATAGGGACCATAACAAAGCATACACTTTTTTCTGCCACCGGGACTGCATTAATTAATACCAAATTCCTGTGGCTTAGGCTGGGAACGCCAACGTAATTATGCAAGCATAAGGTTTATGTAAGCATTCAAAATTAACATCTGTTAAGAATCGTAATGGATTTTCATTTGATATAAAACAAGTGCTGGGAAAAAAAAATACAGAGTCAGTAGCAATTCGTTATGCTAGAATAGGCAAAGCAGAGCTTACTCTGTCGTACACTTGAACCGCGGAGCATTTAAGTGAGAGCTCACTATGAGCCACTGTTCAGATGCAATTTCCGCATTTTCAGTTCTTAAAACTAAAATGGACATGTCTGGCCAGAGTGGTTTCCTGAAACTAGGTCAAAGTACCCATTCAAGATCACTTGTGCATTGGTTTCCTAGCAAATTAATCTACCCACACAGATATACGCAACATGTCTCCTGGCAACAGAGAGGCATAAGAAGAAAGCTAAATACATTAATGAGGTAGCTTAGACCGAGTAACTGCAGTTAAAAGTTTTATTGAACAAAAGAAGGTAAAACATGGTAGTCTGAGTTCACTGAGCAAAAAGCAGCTCTCCTGCTGAAGCTGCACTTTGTGCTAAATAACCTTATTAACTGAGACTATACAGAGGACACGGAATATGCAAGTTCTCAACAGCAAAGGAGAAAAGGTAGATTAAATTTCATCTGATGGAACAATCTGATCAAATTTAGTGGCTTACATTAATGTCTCTAGCCCTTATCTACCCCAATTCAGTACAGGAGTACAACTGGATATACAGCTGTATTGAATTCCCATTTGTTAATCGTTTATGCTCCCCTTACAAGTGGAAGCAAGTACCAGGGGTGAGAAAAAACAACGAACTAAAAAACCTTAAGTCGTCTGTTTGAATCGACTCGGGGGGAGAAAAAAAAAAAGCCTTCGATGTTATAAAAAATCCTGGTCTGCACAGGGTCCACTCATACAGCATTAATATTTTTTAAATGATGATTTGATTTCTCCTGTCTGCCTAAGAAACTCCATACGCTCTGAACACACCCACAGAGAAGGGCAGGTGCACAGATATGTCAAAAATACTCTGTGAAAAGAGAGGGAGGTAGCTCAGGCCTCTTGGCAACCTTTTCTCCTCGTTCGCGCGGGTGCAGGCTGCCTCCCTTTAGTATCTGCAGTCAAAGGTGAAAGGAAGAAAGACGCCGGGATCTGAAGTTGGGCAAACAGGTCCGTGTTGGTTACAGTCCCTGCCAATTTGATTTATTGGACTTCCTAATGTAAGTGGTAAGGTACCTCACACCCAGCACACAACACTGAAAACGTACCTAGTTCATACATTTTATGCAGACAAGCTCTCGTTTCTCATCGTGTTAGACATTTGGCTCTGTGGAGTACATTGCGGCATTTGTGTGTTAACCACTTGATAAACGTTGTAGGCCAAACAGACAGCATGGGTAACGTCCAAGTCCTGTGTTTTTCCCAGTCACTGTACCACTGGCTGTAGGCTAAGCCTAACAGATACTACTGAAGGAAAATAATAGACTCCTTGATGCAGTGCAAAGGTATTACTACAACGTCGTAAGTCAACGGATGTTTTTAAGGTGCTGAAAGAGGAGATTCTCTAGACGGTGACCCTGTGTTGTCCTCTGGGGGAAAAACAGTAAGAGTGCAGGCTCGAATACCGCCAAGCGATTCGGGGAGATCAAAGACCTTGTGCCACTCATCCTTTTCTGGGTCGTATTTCTGGACTATTTCCACCATGCAGCGATTATTCCATGAGTACCCTCCAACAACGTAGATTTTATTTTCAAAGACGGCAACTCCAACATCACTCTGCCCACGGAGCATAGCAGCAATTGGAGTCCACTGGTCTAGGGTTGGTGAATAATATTCACAGCTTAGAACATCATCATAATCACTGGTCCCTCTAAAGTGATTTCCACCGATAACGTAAAGCTTATCTCCTACAGTACACATGCAATGCAGGCCTCTGACCGTTGTCATCGGAGCCTTCTGAGTCCATTTATCCGTGTCGGGGTCAAAGCACATGAGTTCCTTTTGGAAAGTATCGTGGGTAATTCCCCCTAAAGAGACAGACATTAGTCAGTGATCCTGACCTTTGAATAAACAGTCACTGCAAAAATGCAAACTCCGTCCAACTGAAATGAGTATAACTGCTGAAGCGATGAGTACTTTAGGAAGAAGCATGCCAAACGTAGGACTTTACAAAGCAGGAAAAAGGCACTGGGGGTGGTGAAGTACTCCCAGACCCCTGCCAGCAGGGACCCTGCCTCGAGTGGCTGTGCTGGGAAGGCCATGACACTGCTCAAGCACACACAACACACAGCCCGTGGCCCCATCCCCATCCTCTTCACTCGTATCGACGGTCAGCCCGCATCCAGCTGTCTGCAGAACCTGCACTGCAGGGACCTGTACAGGGGATGGCAGAGGTCCTAAGATGCCGCTGAACCTCCCCTATGAACTAAACTGGGGAAACGCACGTTCAGACGATCCCCCTTTATTCATGCATCTAAAGGAGGCAATTTGGGCCTCGGACAACTCTACATAGGTGAGGTCGATTTTCAGAAGACAGAAAATGGCTGCCTGATTCTGTGCTTCCTGGATTGGCCATCTCCTTCCCATTTAATTGGATTTCCAGGGTTAAGATTAAAGAGCCAGCCACAGCTTGGAGAAATGCAGGCGCATTTCGCTGCTCACCATCCCAGCTACCACTGACAAGTGCGCTAATGTGTCTTTTACTTGCTTTTCCAACTGACAGGCAATGGTCAAGTGTGCCTGAGTGACCCCAGAAGTCCAGGGGGTCCCATTACCATCGCTTTGGCTGTGCTAGTGGATGTGAAAGGACAGATAACTGATACCCCTCAAAGCATGCACAAATGCAAGAGGAGTCCATCTGCTCCTGATGCAGCTTCCTACATGTAAGCATGTAAAATTTAGTCTGAAACTCAACTGGCGAACACGAGTTTTCCATTTCCATCCACTAGATAGATCGGCTGCTTTAAGATGATGCTTTCTCTTTGACATGGGTATTATGTAACACCATCACAGGTATGTAAGCAGAAACTCAAGCAGAGGGCTGAAACTTAATTTTAATTTGATTAAAAAAATTCTCTTGCAAAATGGCAAATCCCTAATTTTGGCCAAAAGCCAAAAACTTCCAAAAATTAAGAACCTTCCTAAAGATAACTCAACCTATTGAAGCCAGCCTTTCGTGTCCAGGCTCAGTCTATGGCTATCAAACCAAATTTCCCAAAACATCTCTCAAGTTTTTGGTCGAACAGCATTGTTAGAGTGGTTGTAGACAACACAGCGGACGAAATGCACAGGTTTCAGCTCCACTGTGGTCACACGAAAGAATCGTGCTACTGAGGCCAATGGAAATTGTGACTCAAGGGTACACATTTAGAAGGAGCAAAAAATATGGGCACAGAGCCTAACACGCTGCATTACTTACGAAACACATATGGGGTAAGAGGAGATCGGGTAGGGACCATATACTGATTTGGCATGGAAACCTCTTCACTACAGAATAAATATCTGGGAGGTCTGACACCTTGCTATCTCAGGATACTTGCTAATCCACTATTAATCAGAGGATGAAAGTTACTTAACAAAATAGTAAAAGTAACATACTGTGGCTGACCTTAAAATATTTCCTGCTGTACCTCAGATCAGCAGATAATGCTGTCTCTTTATTCATAGCATTATCTCAACTTTCCAGCACTTACTGAGGTAATCAAGCCAAAATGGACAAGTTTTTAATAGCTTCTTCTGCATGACTGAACCATGTAGGTGTTTGAGCACAGCTGTCAGAAAAATCCTACTCTGAAGCTTAAAGCATGCAAAAGTCTGCAGTGCAATTCAAAGATGCTTAACATGCGAGGATCTGTTAACAGGGGTAACCATCTAAAACTGTTTTTTGGAGGGTGAGAAATATGTTATTTCACCAGTTTTGTACGAAAGACATGCAGCATGCAGACATATGACATGCAAAGAATAATTCCTTTCATTTTCCTTCTGCCTCTGTAGGAAGAAAAGCTGTGTAGCTGAGCACACCGTGTGGGCACATTTTGTTCAAATACTTATAAGAACGATTTACCTGAAATATACATTAATCCCCCGTACACTGTTCCTGCATGGCCATAGTGGGGCTCGTTCATTTTTGCAACATAGCTCCATTCATTCATTCTCGGATTGTAACATTCCACTGTGGCTGTTGGAAAAGAACAAAAACCAGAAAAAATATAAAAAGCATTGAATGTGTGCGTCGCAATTGGATTTTGAGTTAACAACAGATGCTCATATAGTCATAAAAAGGCAGCACATCAGTGAAAACTGTTAAGGATGGAAGAAAACTTCAAAAGGTATGCTCAGATGCTACGTCTAGTTAAAGGCATCACTAAACTTCAATATTTCTGTCCTGCAGGAGTAGCAGAAAATAACTTTTACCCATGTTTCCCCAAGTTTCCTCAGTACAGGTGCGGCTTTATCTGCCACATCTCTCGAATATTTTGCTGAGGATATACATGCATGTGCACACACCCACAAACACACACACAGAGCAAAAAGAAAAAGGAAAAATAAAATGAGATGCAACTGCTTTTCTACTTCTTCCTCTGATGCCAGGGTCTTGTGCAACTAGAAATGGTACAAACTTGAAACACGTCTGCTTATGAGAGGGGATTTGAAAAGATTAGGAAGTCTTAAGCCCCTCTGTCAGTCCTTTTTCCCCCAAACACATCTCCCCACCCATGCACAGATGATTTCAAAGCAGCTTGTTTCCTTACAGCTCTGCATTAAAATGCTTTTATGCTACCCAATGATCACCTGCAAGGACACTGGGCAGACCTGCTTTAGGAATTTAACATCCCCTTTGCAATAACAGTTACTTGCTAACGTTACGGCCATCCCTTGCGGCGTGGGACCCTTCACAGACAGAAGCCCAGATGGCTTTTGGGATTCAAGCTGTAGCAGGACACGGAGCAGACTCCTACTGATGTCAGTGGGCAGCCACGTGGGCGAAGGCTACGCTCGGTGCAACCGTCTCTGGGGGCTGAGGCCTAACGAAGCATTTCACGGGCGCAAGGACCAGGGCAACAATACAAACACATGACTTGTGAATGTAATGGATGCTTTGGAGCACACTGCGCTGTACGATAAAGAAACTGCAATGTGCGTTTCCAAGGAGAAATAAGCTTGGAGAAGATGCTGGCTGAAGACAAGCTGACTGGCTCAACAATGAAGTTCTAGATTTAGATGGCCAAGTAAAAGCCCCACAGGTGGGCCTAGGAGAAAGGCATGAAGGAAGTATTCAGAATAGCAGCCTGAGGAGGTGCTTCTGGGTGTTGCACGTCCCCTAGTATCGTGATGCTGCAACGCAGGATGCAGATGCTGACAGCCCTTGCTCATGCAGCCATGAAGGAAAGTTATACCTCAGTATTATGGTCCCCTCTTACAAGTACCAGTTTCAAAATTCACACACATGGAAAAAGAAAAACGCCTGTTTGCAGAAAGGTATTACACAAATCCAGGGCTGGGTTTTGTTCAGATTTAGACAAGTGCTGAAAATCCCAGCCAGGTCAGTCTCTCCAGCCACCTATGTGATATACAGCTATTAGGCCTGTGCAAAGTGGCTAGTACTTGATTCAGATTCAACCGATTCGGGAGGCAGCAATTCGATTCGGTGATTCAAATCACTGTCCCGAATCAATTGTCAGTATTCATGGATAACTCAGTGCCATAATAATGAGTACAAGGACTATAAAAGACAGTTTTACAAGTACACAGACTATTTTAAATAGACCAAAACATTTCTTTGGGACCAACCCATACGACAAATATATCTTTGTGAAAGCAACTGAGAACTGAAGGCCAGATCCTGCTCATGTAATGTGAGCTTGGGAAAAAGGGGTCCCAATATATAGGCCACGAAGCTCCCTAAATTGAAGTTAACTACTACCCAATGAAGAACCTCTCTACTCTTACAAAACATAATGTGCCATTTTGTACCTCCAAGCAGTCACAACCCTGGCTCTATATAACATCAAAGATAAAACTTCCAGTACAACAGCACCTTGGACAAGTGATTCAGCTGAACTTGGGTGCAGAGACGCATGGCTGTCTGAGGTAGGTGCTATTATAGCCCCCGGCCTGCAAATGCTGGTTTGCACTGAGCAAATGGTTATGCCGAAGGGAAGCTGACAGTGGTAGTGGATGTAGGACACACATCCCAGCATAACTTTGTCCACTGCAAACTTATTTTGGATTGCCTTTGAAGTAATCTCATGCCAGGGAATAGCATTTCCTCTGCACGTCCCATTTCAGCTTCATTTCTCCTCGGGAGTAAATTAAGAATACTCTAGACTAAGTGCGTTCTGCATCCACGTTCTTAACGGGTAATTTCTCAGATATCTTTCCAATACCAGGTGCCTGATGCTTGCCGCAGCCCAGAGCCCTCTCTTACGTTTCTCACGCAAGAAAAGACCAAGACTGATGGCTTAACTTACGGGTCTGAGAAAGCTACAGGTCAGGAATCCACAGCTGTAGGATGCAACATGCTCAGATTCACAGGTATGGCTTTGTAAGACAATTTAGGTTTATGAAAATGATGAAATACGAGGAACCTTAGCCTAAAATGTTTTGTTCTGGTATTTTTTAGCATGAGTCTCTTGAATTAATTGCTGCCAATGGTACCAACTCTTTTTGAGGAACCTTGCAGGATGGACAAAAGTAGACACCAAACTAATTTGTAAATGGAGGTAATTTATATAAGCTGTAGCCTGCCTTGCCAAGTCTCCAATATAGAAAAGGCAGCCTCGGATGATTATCTCCTAATACTCAAATGATTAAGATTCAAGTAAATCAATCCTTCATAAAAACATCTCCATAATAAAAATCCTTACCTGCTGTTGTACCAAAATTAAACAGCTCTGTGACTCTGTAGGCAGCATTTATAAGACAGAGAGAGCACGAGTGCACACATGCTCTAGCACAACAGAGGCCAGCCTTTTGGGCAGGCTTGCCACAAATTAGGCCTACACGCTCCCAGAGCCGCTCTGATCCCCTTCTTCAGTCTGCTGCTCTGCTTTCTGCTCCCTACCCTGGCTACCATGCTTCCCTGTACCATGTTTCCCTGTAGACCTGTTATGTGCCACACATGGAAGTTGCCCATGCCACTTATGGCACCCCTGCTCTAACAGGTTTCATTTTCATACGGCCCAAAAGAAATGACTGTTTCGTGATGGCACTCGCTTAGGTGCACCAAGATTTATGAACTGTACGCCACTGCCAGGAGACCTATCAGTCACCCATGTCGATGCAAGTGTCAAAGACGTGACTAAGCGTGAACACATTAGACTTGGCGCCAGGCGTGCAAGTGTCTTGGACAAAGACGGATAGGACTCTTTAATTCCTAAAACCACTGCTCTGCTCTTTCTGAGCAGAGCCACCACCCTTCCCGTGTCATTCCTCCACCAAAAAGGCACTCTGTTTCTGCCTATTTCTATGGAGACCACCGCCAGAAACAGGGTGTACAAAAACTTCTGAGAGCAGGAAAAATGGGCCTGAGTTGTCAGTGAATAGAGTAGTCCTAGGTATACACTCATGGATGCCCTCCTGCCTACCTTCAACTGGTGTGACCTAATTAGGCATGCCACAGTCAAATAATATGCATTAGTCCTTATTTCCTTATATAAGCTAATGCATCTAGGTGCATAAGAATACCACCATGGCCTTTTAGGGTTACAAGTTTAATAGTTGGGGTTTTTTTCCTTTTAAAGTACAAAATTCAGTTTTGCTCTTCCTAAAACATAAAACTTTGAAGACTTTTGGGGAAATTTAAGTATTAGTAAGTGATATTTGGTTCTTAAAGACTTTGCACTTCCCTATACATCTTAATTTTCATCTTATTTCCTCAAGTGCAGTTGATTTCTTGGGGTTCTGCCACAGTCGTGTCAGCCTTATATTTACTGCACTTTGCATGACTAATTTCTAGCAGTTGTGCCAGTATCAGTTATTTGTAAAATTTTCATTCAATTTTCATTCAATTCTCTACCCAGACATTATAGAAAACACAATTTTCTCATTATGTCTCTTTATTTAAAGTTGTCATACTTAATTTTCTTGTTAATTGGATTTTAGGTTGGTTAACTACTACAAGCCTTTGAAATGCAGAGTTATCTGCTCAATGGATGAAGGCATCCCAAATTGGTAAGCGTGGGATGGAAAGGGCATCGGTAACTAAACTGATGCCATCTGGAGCCAAAACCTTTTTTTGTTCTTATGGTGCACACATTTACGCTCTAGACTGCCACGCAGCAAAGTCCAAGCCTACATATTGCTAGGCCAACAATTTATTCTTACAATTTTGCCTACTTTTTAAATGGACGAGAAGGTAGCTTGACCATTTACCTTCCAATCAGCATATCAACAGCACCAAGTTTATCAGGCCAGTTAACTAAGTGAACAGTAAGTGGGGGTTATCCCATAGAGTTTTCTCTCTGCATTTCCCTGGATGCTGGAGGGGGGAAATCTCTTTTAAAAAAGAGCAAAATTCTAGAAAATCATCAAGGACAAAAGTAGCCAATAAATTACACAGGATAGAAGCACGAGTAAAAATTCAGCTAGTTGCCCACCTCCCTTCATTCTTTTTCCAGCCCACACAGCAAAAGGTCCCATGGGCAGAAGGGGAACGGGGTAGATTTAAGGCACAGAAGAACAGGTAATTTGTCAGGGAATGGCTTACAGAAACTTGTTATATCACTACAGCCATTATCAGGTTATACAACTTGAACTATTTGCGAAAGAACCATCCTCAGCTCGAGAATCCCAACTTTCTGGTGTGGTGCTACACTTTCCGAACAGCATTTACACAGTTCACATTCACTTCATGGGGAACACAATCATCCTGAAGATCACGTCTGAAAACCTTGCATCGGCTCCCACTCAAATTTTTAAAATTAAGTTTCCTAAAAGATTCTCTTTTTTCACTTTAATTGGAGTGTAGTTAGCGGCCTTGTTTTCCATGCATGCCGGGTCCATTGCTGCCTCTCAAAGGTCCCCACAAGAAGTTCAGATATTCTCTGCTCCTTACATTGCATCATGACTGGATATCAATGCAGGCTGATGCATCATCACAACAGTACAATAATGCATATACAAGTAAGCCAAAATCCCAACTCTGTGGCAAGACTACACACAAAATAATAGTGATGGGAGAACTCCAACTATGTGGGGATTGGCATTTTTTGGATAAGCCAACACAGCTTTAGGGGTGCTTGAAGGGCACCTCAATTTTTTTCTCCCCCTTCTTTCCATACCCTTTTTCTCACAGTTTTCTCCAGGTCCATCTCTCCTTGTCCTATAGGACCAGCTCTCTGGAGCATGCTTTCATTCCGTCGTCCCTTCTTCTCTACCCTTTCACCAGCCATGTTCAATTTCCACGCGTGGCATTTAAAAAAAAAATCAAGTCCTTACAGAATCCCTTTGTAATTTTAAAGTAAGTGAGGTGTTAATGCCTTGACCAAATTCCAGTCCAAGGAACTTTCCCTGTGGGTTTCAAAAGGGGTTATTTTTCCCCACTCCATGTGGATGTGCTATACCCTTCTTCCAGTGGTATGCATGTTAAATAGCTGCTACTTTACCACTCCTGAAACAGGCAGGTCTGGCTTGGAAAGCAACACCTACGCAGCTCTCAAACATTAAAGCTTCTCGGAAGTGTTTTGAACGCGTTGGCAAAAGGACCCCGAAGCAGTGGTGTTTTTTGTTAAACTGGTACGGAAGGCTTGCCGACAAAAAAGGACATTTATTTTAATAACTCTGACCCACAGGCCCTGGACCTGAAGTGTTTGGTAAGTGATCCAGCCTAACAAGAGTAAGCTGAAAGAATTCAGTATCTCTGCAACTGGCAGTGAAAGTTGATTTTTATTTTTTTATTCTTTGGAAACTTGATGTTAAGCTTTTACATTCATATCACATACAACAACTAAAAGGCTGAGATGAGTTTGAACCTAAGGGCAAATTCCATAATGCTGGCCCAATGCACATTCAACCTCTTATTTGAAAAGCTAAGTTTTTCATATTTCACAGGCTTGGGGAATTTAGCTAGATTTCATGCCTTTAGGCGGTCAGCTTTCGTGAAGGGAATAATGAAAGTGAAAAAAGCATGTTGTTTGGGCAATTCATGGGAGGAGAAAACAAATCGCTGCCCAAATCAAAATCCTAGAGCCAGAAGAGCGAACACTTACACAGTGCTTTCCATGCAGAAAGAGCCAAAGCGTTTTACCAGCTGCGTGGAAGTCTCATCACCAGTTTGACAATCTGTAGTACCTTTAAAAAATGTGTGAGAGCAGGTAAAGCAACTGAACCGCAGGGAAAATTTAGGGCAGGAGAGCCTCAACTAAACTTTCAGGAGAACACCACACCTAAGGCCTGCCCTACACGCAAAAAAACTGCACCGGCTTTGAGTAATGGTGTTATTGTACACCAGCTAAGCCTCACGCTTTGTGCAGTAGCAGTCTTGTTTAACCCCAGCTTTTACAGGTTGAGCTTGCATTAAAAATATATTAGCACAAACTAAACTGATAGCTGATTTTGAGAGAGAGAGATTCCAAGCACAAGCTGAAGTGGTTTAGTTAAACTCGTGCAAATCAAGCTGGTAGTAGTGTGCAAACAAGCCTAGTCTTGCAGTTAAATGTCAAGAAATCTTGCATGAGTGACCAAGATGTTGGCATTAAGCACCCTCCAAAGCAAGCTGCCAATCCAGTAACATCTGGCTCCTTCAAGCCCCTGGTACAGGGTCTGAGTTACTCCCGAGGGTCATACACTGAATCCAAACCAACTCAGGAGGAAGCTACATGTTCTTTAGAGCAGCTCCCATGGACACGTCTGAGTGCTTTGCCTGAAAATACAAGAGGTCGTGGGCCCCACTACCATTTAGGATTATTCAACTATCCCGGTATCCAACTGACCCATGTTACAACTAGCAGTAGAAATCCTCCCCCCACAAACGAAAAATCTAAAATAAGCAAAAAGCAGATGACAAAAGAGCTTAACTTTTCCGGTGAAACAAACCAGCAGATCTAGATCAATCAAAAGATCATTTTTGTATTTTACGTTTTGCCCAAAAAACCAGTCTATACAGAACTCTTCAGTAAGGAGTGTAAGCATCCTATGGTCTTTCCAACATAGTCTACTTTCAACCTGGTGAACAAATTCCTCTTAGAGCTTTCTGTATTCCCCTTTAAAATTATAGGGAATTATTTTAAATTAACTGACCTTCAAGTACCTAGAAGTATGCTTTGGGTTATTCACAGAATAAATTAAACAGGTTTTAGTTTAATAACAGTAATCTCGTGTATAAAATCTAATTAGTATATCAGATCCACCACTAAGACTCTGCCTGTGAGTCAGCTAATGCATCAGATTGATGTTATGACTGCTGTTTGCACAGCAGTCCAGCAAGAGATATTTCCTGTCCATGGAAGATCATGACATAACAGTTTGTATAAAAGTCTAATTTTTTTAAGAACATTTTACTGGTCAACGTAAACTGTTTCACCACCTTCACATCCAGCCTCTCCACCATCAGGACATAGTCGACTAGCATTGATTCCCATAGCCCACGATAAGCACAAGCTATGGGGGGACGTGAAGAAAGAGGACACCTTTTTACAAGTTCACTCACTGTGGAAAAGAAAAATATATATATTCCACAACTCCATCACAATTCAGATGTGTTTTTCACGCAGGAGGGAAGTCAAAACCGTTTCACGTGGCTGCCAGGACAACAACGTTACAAGTCACGTGGACTGTCCTCTTGGAATGAGCCACCAGCAAGGAGCTTCCAGTGAAGATAAGCTGTTCTGACACTATTTACCCAAGATAACAAATTTTTTAAAAAAAGAGAAAAGACTATATTTTTTTTTTTGCACAATACGTGCTCTTATAGAGCCTTAAGCTCATACCCTAGTTTGTATGGAGGTAGACAAAGCAACAAGTTGCTGAGCACGATCAATTTAGCCATAAATCATGGAACTGTTGTATAAGGAAGTCAAATTATTTTAAAGTTCATTTTCTAATATATTTTAAAAGCCAAAGAAGCATTCTAAATGTCACACTTTATGCCTCATTGGACAAATCAATTCTGCTACTCAAAACTGAGTTAGCTTCATTAAAAGAACTGAAAGTCTAAAATGCTAGTTCTGTATACTAGGGGTGTGCGAAACAGGCCCTATTCGATTCGGATTTGGCCCGGATCAGGGACAGGGATTTGAACCGTTGATTCGGATCACTGTCCCCAATTCAATTTGGCTGAATTCGAATCTGAAGATTCAATGCCGATTCAGAGAATCAGTGATTCGGACACAGACACAGCTTTAAAAGTTTTTTCTACATACCTCGAGGTACGAGGTGCGGCTCATGAACGCTGCGATGCTGGGGCGGATGGAGCATCCCACTGGGGCACAGGGGGCCCTCCATGTGCTCGGCAATGAACCCAGAAGTGAACCGGAAGTACTTCCATGAGGTTTTAAAAACATTTAAAGCTGTCTCTGTGTTCGAATCGCAAAATCTTTCTGAATCTCTCTGAATCGATTCAGAAGATTCCGATTAGATTCGGAGAGATTAAGGGGTCCTCTGATTTGATTCAGATATTTGGCCACAGAATCGAGCCGAATCTCTACCAAATCGAATCAGGGATCGAAGCTCTGCACAGCCCTACTAGATACCTCCCAGAACAGAAGTCTGTTGTATGAGTGGGAAGCGTGCTGCAGATATACATATCTGCAACATTCAGATAGTGAACAAAAGAAACATATATAGATCCTGCATGACAAAACAATCAGTTAATTTATTCAGTTTAGTAACAAAGACGATACTTCAGGACACTGGTAAACCTACTGCAGTCTACTGAGTAAAAATAATGAAATAATTTTAAGATCTCACTACAAAGATGCATCTTGATGTCCAGACTGTTGAGGATGGGGATGTAGGAAACAGGGATATTATTATGCAACTCAGAAGTGTGGAGCTCCATACTGTATCTTACTGTACTGGTAATGCACAGACAGAGGTTACAATTCAGTGATGGCCAGGATTTCTTTGGGTGGTATCTTTTATTGGACCAACTGTGTAGCTGGGATAAGACTTAGACAAGCTTTCAAATGCAAGACATTCTTCAAAGTCCCTAAGAAATCCTTGCCTCTCGTATAATCTCTGGATCATCACAGCTACACTGCTCTTCCGTTACCAATTCAGTAAACACACTCAGAGCTCTTCGTAAACTATGACCACCACCTGTTTTAGGAGGAAAAGCTAATTAACACAGGTCTCGCACCTTTGATGGACTAAGGCTGTGGCTGGAACGTGTCTGAATTGCTGCAGCTGCACGCAGCCACGGCTTTCCAGACAGAGCTGTGCTGCAGGGAGCAGAGGATGTCTCCGGAGCAGGTGCGGGGGAGAGCCAGCAGCAGGAGATCGATGCTTCAGCCCCAAACCCTCCTACCTCTCACTGGAGGGGAGAGATAGCCCCCCGCCACCCCAGGGGGCTGGAGTAGGCAGGATCAGGGATTCCAACTCAGAGGTCATTCAGGCCGCAGAGTGTCTTCCCATCCATTTTAGGGAAGGGAAGAGTGGATCACTGTGGGAAGCTGGAGGACCTATTTCGTTTTTGTTTTTTGGGTTAAGTAATTAAATTATGATTTTTGGCAAGGAGAACAAAGGCGGGGGAGGAGAAAGAAGTGATGCAAAATCACTGATCATCATGAAAAGTAAGATGCTTAACCATGAGCCTGTAAGTACACAACAGTTTAAATATCTTCTGACAATCTCCACCTCACTGATTATTTATTAGCCTGCCTTTAAACCACCTTTTAAAATACTGAAATTCCAAAGTGGCCATTGCAATTTCAGTACGAAATTCACATTTTTTAGATACAATTTCACAGCTTTCCTTCAAATAAAAGTGTTTCAAAGAACGTCCTCATCCAAATAAAAAAATGTGTTGAATTATTTTTATTTTACACTGTAAAGGTTACTAAATCATGTATTTATAAAGCAACTGCTATACGTGGAAACAGCTGTTAAAAAGTAAATGTATATTGGCATGAAGATATTAACATGTCTTCAATCAAATGCAAAACCCTTTCTTAAAAAAAAAAGTTTTATAAACTCAGTCTAAGATTCCACAAGCATTTAATGATAAGTTGTTTTAGGTCTCATTAAAAGATGAGGATACTGGATATTGCACAACTAAATTAATGTCACTTTTTCCTGTAAGTTATATTCTGAACTTACTTCATAAAATCATACCTGCAATTTACTGAATTCCTATAGCTTACACTGGAAAGAAATAGCTGGAAATGAGATTTTTTGCTGAAAAAAAAGTGCAGGGGGGGGGAGGGAGCCAAACAGACAACCACTCATACACTCCAGGTAACACACACTTACCTAGTTCACCAGCTGCATTTCGACCACCAACTGCATATAAATGTCCTTTCAGGGCACTTAGGTGGAAGAAGGTGCGCTTTTCGTTTAAAGATGCAACTTGCATCCACTTATTATAACGAGGATCAAATCTGAAGACCGTGTCAACTGCTGTTTTTCCTTTTGTGTCATAATTGCTCTGACCACCAACTACATAAAGAAAGTTTCCAATCACAGCGATGCCATGCTGGTATCTTGGTGCATCCATGGGAGCTAACGATTTCCACTCGTGTGCCTTTTCGTCGTACATCCGTAATTCTTTGCTGACAACCAGCTGCTGCCTTAACACTCCCCCCAAAGTTACTAAGTGAGTGCTATCTGATCGAATGGCAGTTCTCTCTGACTGCATAACCGGTTGCATGTATGGCATCATTTGGTAATTGCTGGCTTCCAAAAGCAAATTCACACAGGTATTGTCAGTTCTCATGAAATCCACTGTCTGGACATAGTTAATAAGGTCCTGTGGGGTCATCAGTGGAAATCTGATGTTCTTCATTAGCTTTGCAGCATATTCCATTCGAGGCTCCTCATACCGTAGCCAGCGACACGCAGCCTTGAAGAGTTCGAGTTCAGTGCAGTGCTTAAGGCTATTGCTTGACAGCACAAAGGCAAGACGCTCAAAGGGGAGTTTCACAAATTCACCTGTACTTAATAACGCAGGGAAATTCTTCAGGATGAAGTTGTTAACGTACTTATCCACTTCCGTGAGATTGTATGTGTTGGCGATCCTCCCAACCTCAACACAATTTTCTAAAGAAACCTAATAAGTGAATGGAAAGATGAATCAAAACCACTTTCTCCTAATTTGACATCTGCATGATAATACACAATTTAATGAATGCTATAGAGAAACAATAGTCGCACCATTTTGCAATGCTCAAAGTGATGCACACACGCAAAAAACTATTCAGACCAATGTGTACATGACTGTAGGAAGAGAGACAGTAACTTATCTCTGGTTTGGAAGGAAGGAAGGAACGAGACAAGTAGCAAATGTACAGCATGTATTAATTATGTCAGATGTGCTAGAAAATGATGATACACTGTAGGTAAAATGCTCTAGAATAGTGAAGCGTTCTGTTAACACTTTTGTAGTTCAGAATCGGAAAATGCAGTAAAAGGAAAAGTGACTAATTCAAAAACTGAGTGAATCATCATGTGAATTGGCCTCAGGAACTCAACACGATTCAGTGCCCAGACTGCTACATTATAACTTACTCATTAATTTCCTTGACTATAAAAACCCTTGCACTTGGTGAATTCTCCTCTATTTCTAACCTTCCTTTCAAAACCAGTACCCACACCCACTCAAAAATTATTATCCACAGTTCTTTAAGATGTATTCACTTATGCATGATAATAACTGTTTAACCAGGAATAGATTAAATATTGTAGTTAAGAACTTGGTGATCAGACAGGTCACACCTTGTTCTGAAGCACAGACATGTCTAACAATGCAAAATCTCCTCCTCAATATAAAGTGCCTACAGTAAAAGGAGATGCTGGCGAGGTCTACAATAGCGCACATTTGATGTAATCTGTTTTTAACTGCTTAGATATATTCTTTATAAAATATTAATTATGCACCATAAGCAATGTATTCAGGATCAGTTCATTTTAAAACTTTCGAATAAAGAACATGTGGCAATTTGGAAAAGTAATTATGCGTATGATTGCAGCCATTCATTACCGTGTAGTTTCCTTTCATAAAAGCCATCAACCAAAGGTGATGTTTTAACACGAAGCATCACACTGCAGTTTCACTTTCAATAAGTTGCTTAGTTTCATCTTCCCTACTCCCACTTCCCAGTGCCTACTGTCACCTCTGAAAACGGCTATTTGTCCACGATGGAAACAAGGAGCTGTCTTTGGACTTGGCTTATCCAGGGAAGGGCTCTTCATCTCTTTGCGTCTACCTCTCCAAGTAACACCTGTGGCCTCTCAAACTGTCCCGATAAGCGAGTGAGCATGATGGCAGCCTAGTGGTTACGGCACTCACCTGGGACAGGGGTGAACCCGGATTCTAGCTCTGAAGGCACTTCCTGTGCGTTACGTTAACAAACACGGATGATCCTGGCAGCACGGCCTGGAAGGAGCCCAGTATCCTCCTACCAGGTAAGTCCACTAACCACTTGGCCGGAGTCATGTTGACTCTTGCAGTCTCTGGCCAATGAGTCTTGCATCTTTTCTGCAGAGGCCCCGCTTTCACTTGAAAAGGCGTGGTCAAAACTGCTCCCAATCCAGCATGACCTGGTAGTGAGTGTACTCCCCTGGGAGGCAGGAGCTGTGGGTTTGAAACCCCTCGAATCAAGGAAAGAATTAAGCCTGGGTCTCCTTTATCCTGGGCAAGCACTCTAACCATGAGACTAGGGCGCCAGCACCCACTCCTGCACTCCTGTTTTAAACTAAAGGAGTGAATACTGCTCAGTCCTTTGCAAGAGAAAGCACAGGTAGACACCTTTAGCACTGCCTCCCTGCACCCCTGAGGGAGAAGTGCAGATGTGGCAGATTTGTGACTCTCATCCCTGTCCTCAGCATTTCCCAGATGATTAACTCAAGGCGTCTGCACAGCAAGCTTGCTGACTCTGCATGGCTCCCGGGTCAGCACGCTGGCTGGTCCTCACCTCAGGGCTGGAGGAAGAAAACTTGGATTCATCAGCAGCTTAAAAGACTTGGAAACAGGCCCACAAGGACTGATATTTTGGAGCCTCACTCATCATTTCTGAATGCTTGGGGGTGGCAGGACTGCAATGCCCCAGGTGAGCCCCAAAGGACATGGGCTTTCTCCAGGACTCTTCCCACGTAAATTATAAAAGAATTATATTGGGAACTTAGTTGTGTTTACTCTTCTCTTTCACTGTTTCAAGTGGGGGGGTCTAACCGATGGGCAGGTTATTTCCAAGTTATGACACTGCCATTCAATTATCCAAAAACTCTGCAAGTCTACCTGCTGCAGCGGTGATGGTAGCTTTTGTTCATTAGGATCCAGTTTAAGAACAACACATCAGTTCTCACGGGCCAGTGAGGAGTCACCAGATGATAACCTTCATTCATGTTGCAAGATGCCTTCACAAAAGTGAAAGACTCCGTAGTCTATTAGTCTCCAGGAATACAAATCTCTGTAATCTCTTTTTTACTAGATAAACATGTGGCAGGCTGGCAGGATTTACACTAAATCATATATACATGGATGAAGTTTTTTGCAAGTCTTGAAAAAATGTATAAATCCCTTTATGTTAAAAATCAAGTAGATTACCCTGTATATATCTTGTAGACCCTGATGCTTAAAATTCCAGCTCTAAATTGACTGATTACTTGGTCCAAATTGAATCTGTTGCAGTGTCAGCAGTCTGTCAGACTCGGGAGCGTTCTGATCAGTTATTCCCAACCCGCATTCATGGACTTGTGCACATTTCTGTGCTTGGGATGCTAGTGAATGAATTCCCTCATTCACTTCCATTCTGATTAAAACATTAAATGCTTTCTTAAAAACTACTTTCCTTGCCAAAAGTGCAATTTTTGTCAATTTTACTGCGCACTGAGATAGCTATCAAATTACCAGGCTACATTATATTGCCCGGAATAATCCTAGTTTGAGTTACAATTATTGTTTTCTAAAATATACTTGGCTTGGAGATGAAGAAAAATGACTGACAAACAGCAAGAAGTCTAATAATGACTAGCACGAAAATGTTCAAAAATTGGACAAGTTATGGTACACAGACGTAATTTTTCAGATGTTGCTTAGATACGAAGGAAGATATTCT
Source organism: Alligator sinensis (assembly GCF_000455745.1). Lineage (NCBI taxonomy): Eukaryota > Metazoa > Chordata > Crocodylia > Alligatoridae > Alligator > Alligator sinensis. The sequence continues at coordinate 1,704,310 of NW_005842103.1, forward strand.
AGCATTTCATTTAAATGGTAATTTAAGTTGCTTTTCGTTTTTTGCTGGCCTACTGTACCTGCGATATACACAAAATGTTAGTTCTGCATGCCAGCAAAGAGCCTGATGCTCATTATCAGGCAAAGGAGTAGCCCCAGCAATAGTCCTAGCACCCCCTTTGGAGTTAATGGCAGAGCTGAAAGGCAAACAGCCTCCAACAAAGTGCGAGATCTCTGTTGCAGAAGAGCTTATTTCTAGCAAATATATCTTATGGTAAAGCAGATAAAGGCTATAATTGGGCAAACAGATGAGCAACCCCACTGAGAGGAGTGGAGGGACAGTTCATACCAAGTAAACATTCCTTACTTTTGACGAGCACTGCTAACAGCAGAATAGTTCATTTAAATGTTAACTCCCTACCAACGGGCTGAAGCTTGCAGTAAACATTGGGAAGCATTTTTAAAAGGAGCACAGGAAGGTAGCGGCGGGTGAAGGGCTGCAATGTGTGACTGAGAAAAGTGGTCAAAAGCTGGAGAAAGAAGTCTTCTCCCTTGCTAAAGTGGCAAGAAGATCCTTTCACAGTTGCATGGCTTAGAAAAGAGAAAGGATGGTAGAGAGTTCCAACAAGTACCAAATCAGAGGTGGGGGGGGAATCGTAGCCAGATATAGAAACTAAAGATGGAAAAGGGAACAAAAGAACAGGTATGAGGGCTCTGGGGTTACTAAAGAACAAAATGTGATAACCGGGGCAATAAAAATCTTAAATCCTCAGGCCCAGATACTCAATGTACTTAATGACCAACTCCCACCTACTACAATAGGAGAAAAAGCAGCTAAAGCCCTTCGATGCGGTGTACCTCTGCACTGAACTTAGGATCATGATCTCAAGGTCTTTTCCTCCCACTTTTTGTTGGGGCTGCCATGCAGAGGCACCATATGCACATTATGAAAGTTCGGGTATGAGAGACTGATCCATCCTTAGCCAGGTAGACTGCTTACAACAGGCATTTCCATCCCCTGGAGCTGTCAGCTTCAAAGACCACGTGGTTTTGCTGCACGGCTCGCTCACCTGGCATAATGGTTAGATCACACACTCCCACCAAACCACCCAACCATCCTGCTCCACTTCAGGCTTCCTCACCTCGCTTCGAGCAATCCTGAGAAGGAAAGCTCCTATCCAACTTTGAGACCTCCTTCCCTCATTGAAAGTACTTACCTGCAATGTATAAAAGACACCTCTCATTTGTTTTATTGAAGGGAAGGCTAAGACAATAGTTTTCCTGGTTTGAGGAACACTGTTTAACTAGAGGATGATGCATCACCTACTTTAATACAGCCTGTGTTTCAGTAACGTAACTTTTTTAGCTAGATTTGTCATTTCGTGCTCTGATTCAAGCTGCAACACCCTGTCATTCAACTCAGCCCTGCAAAATACACTCTTGCAATTTTAACTGGATATATACATTTAATTTTATATCTTTAACCAGCTCTAATTAGTGGCGACATTTCCAGAAAACTACAAGCACTTAATACCAACACAAGAAATACTACAGACATCTTACTAAAGACTTATTAAGGTTTTTCAGTGGGGAAAGGGACTGTCTTCTGAAAGGATCTACAAACCTAAAAGAAAGCTTAAGTATCACAATTCAGGTCATTTTTGTCACTAGCATACATTTATGATCATCCTTTTATCCAATGTGTGTTCCTTTTTCTTTTTTGTTCTCCCTTGCTCTTGGTAACTGAAAAGTTGATTTATTCTGGCTTGGGTTTGTCCAAGTCATACTGCAGTCACTGCAGCACAGACGTACCCCAAATAACTACAGGTTTGCCTTGGATATCTCCTGCCTAAATATAGACATGCCAGCCTTGCTCAGCTTATGAGATGTGGAAAAAGTCACAGGCTGAGACAGCTCTGCTGCAGAGCAGACCTACGCAGATTATGAGAACAGCGAGCTCCTTCGGGTGCTGACAAGTCCGATGCTACAGAGTAATCCTCAAAAGCAGATGCAAAAAAATAATTTTAAAAATTATTTGGCCATAATTTATATTTGAGTTATCGCAATTTTAATTTCACCTTTAACAAACTTTCAAAGATGCACGTACAGATCCCAAAAGGTATTCTGACAAGGTATGTTTAATTGTGCCACTGGATCATTATTTTTAATTGATGTCATGGAATAAAACTGTAGAACTGCCCAATCCACCTTCTAGTTCAAAAGGATTATGGACATCTCAGCTTGTAAGTCTTGCCCTTGCTAGATCCACATTTCAGAAAACAGATGCAGGCCATAAAATGTTATGTCTCGCTGTTTTTACACAAAAATCAGCTCTCGCATTACGTTTATACCTGGCTTTATAAACATTTATTACCATTTTCTTACACTACGTTATGCAGGCATGTAGTTACTTCGTGCTTTGCATAAAGTGACTAATAATTCCCTTATAGCTAATACATCCTAGATCTGTTAAAAGAAAGGTGTGTTTCCAACAAAGGTTAAGTCAGCACATAGGTGCTACTTTGCATGCCTCACTCGACTCAAGAAAGAGCGGCAGACTTAGGAGAAGTGCAAGTTAAGAATGGAGTGAAACTGGTATAACGTGACGAACGTCGAAGTTAAAAGTTAAGTTTTGTCGAAAGTAATGTATTATGGGTAATCTTAGGAATGAAGAGTAACAAATACTCAACCGCCGCTCTTTATGCAAATCCTCCTCCCGTTCATTCTAGATGCTTTTGGCTAGCTTTCGAGAAGTGTATGCAGGCAATTAACATTAAGGCGGCAAACATGCTTAGGCAGTTTAATAGACTAACTAGACACAAAGGAAAGGAAACTGAACAAGGAAAAGCTTTTCTGAGAAAACATCCTAATAAGATTAATTAGAGGACGAGAGAGCCAGTTTAACAAGGGGAGAAGTAGAGTCACCCTGTCTCAGAACAGCATTTCTCTTGTTCAGCTACACTCAAAAAAACCATCAGTTATCCCAACTTTCTTCCAGCAGAAGCCAAACCGGACTAGATTTACAAAGTTCCCAGTTGTTTGGGGTTTTTTTAAATAGCACAGTAAAATGAGAGAGAAAGACACAAACATTCAACCTGCGAGCTGAAGGTCTTTCATTAATCTTTACATCAGGCACGGCCCCGATATGCAGGCAGGTTTCTACCAATTTAAACATTTCATTTGAAGGTACAATAAAGAGCGTTTACTAAAGGAGTTAAATCAATATATACAAGTTTATACTGGTATACAGTGTCTGTATACATGGTATAGCCTGTCTCTAAATTAGGAGGGTAGTTCACAGCAGCACCACTGCTCCCAAACTAAGTGTGCTGCTTTAACTGTTTCATGCATTGGCAGCCATCGGCCTCGGGATTAACGACACCAGTTTTTAACCAATATGAGTAAAACAGTGCGGGCACCCTACAGGATCCAGGTCCGATATGTAAATCTGGAAATGAGTAGAAGTGTTACACAGCAAAGCCCTGAGGTCTGCAGGATCAGTAAGAGCTATTTCAACATTAATCCTTTGGTTTTAAAGAACCTTACAAGAAACGTGCAGCTGAACTGCCCAAACTAAGTATCCGGAAAGCTTAAAAAGGGTCATTTAGATTCTAGAATAATGTAGGGAGCAAGCTAGAGTGAGATAAAAAGGAGGAGATATTTTCTTTTATTTGCGTTCCTGGTTCATGTCCCTCCCCACCATGCATCTTTTCCCTACGGGCCCTTCCTCCAGCCCCACAGAGGGTTTCCAGAGAAGCACTGTACAATATAAGCAGCATTTCTTGGAGTTAAGCTGAAGGATTCATTCAGCTCCCATCCTGCTGCTGTAGGGCAAAGACCTTTGTGGTTTGGAAGAAGCCAAGCCAGAGGTTCTGGAAAAGCAAAAGCAGGTAGTGGGACATCTTCTTACTCCAGCCAGTCCCCCCTGAAGACAAAGCAGGGGAGGAAGGCAAGGAAGGCTGCCAATGCCTGGTTGGGTGAAAGAGCCAAATCCAAGAAAAAGCCATCTCTTTTGCAGGGACATTTGTTATTTTGAGGAATGGATCCCCAAATTTATTTGAATGCAGAAATGGGGAGCCAGCCTCTACAAGTGACATCTGGGGTAGGGGAAGGACAGAAGGGGGTATGAGCCCCTGAACCCCTCAGCTCTCCTGCTGTACTTGGAAGATGCAGTTCATATATTTGAGTCTGCAGTGGAGAACAGCCACAAACCCAGTTATAATAAAAAAAAAAAGTGCTGCCTAGACTATAATGACACCATTACATAGGAAGGTTGGTAACCATGCTCAATAACATTCAGGATGGATATAAAGTGTTATGCTAGCACATTCCTTAAAAAAAAATAAAAAGCCTTCAAATATATATACAAGCTCCAGGGCAGATAGGGTCATAATAGAAAAGAACCTAATGAAGTATCTACATTCAGAGTTAAATCAATTTCTTGTGTCTAAATTCTGCAGGCAAGCATTCATAAAATACACACACACACACCCCTATTGCCATAACCAAAAGGACAGACTGAAGCACTAATATCTTTCCACTTGGATAGAAGCTTAGCAAGCAAATAAAAGCAGTATCTTGTGCATAATGTCGGTTATATGCTCATAAATCCTGACATAAAATAATTAACAGCTATGAGGCAGGAGGGGATTGGATTGAGAATTAGCAGTATATTTTCAGGGCTCTGAAATAAGACAATGCTTTCCCCTCAGTACCATGCATCAGAGATAAAGTCTTTACTATTTTAACAAGCTTGTATAGACTGCTCCACTGAAGAGCTGGTGGTGGCTTTTTGTACCATTTCAAACCAGTACAGAGAACTACGAAGAATATTTCAACTCAACAATATTTAAATATGGAAAAAAACTCAAGGGCACATGCACACCCTACAGGAAGTCTGTTAATGCACTCCTGGCCACCAATGCTCTTCCTGCTCGCTCACCATCCAAAATATCCACTCTTCCCTGGTTTGCAGTCACTTGAGTAACTTTCATCAGCAACGACCCTGCGCCTCACGGAAGAGAGAAACTGGATTCCAGTTACTGTCACTGTATTCCCCTTTGCTTAGTACGGTGTCAGAATTTGCACTATCATACCATACCCTTAAGTACTAAATTATTCTTCTACCTAGCAGGATGATCAATGAGATTTTCCTGATGTTCATTTCTGCCAATTTTGTGACGAGCCAATGTTTCAAGATGCCAAATACCAGGTAGCAACGTGAAGGAGGGCATGGAAATCAACCTTGTGCTGTGTAGGCATCACCCACATACACAGAATAGAGCAGGTCTCTGAGATATAAGACGCAAGAATTTGTCAAGTGAAGGACACAGGTCCTTACCCGACTAGCATGTCATCGATCAGGTCACAACACAGTCCAAAGAGCACCTCTGGGTGAAACAGAATAAGCCCCCAAATATTTGTGTTGCACAACCTATCACCAGAGCTCCCTCCCTCAGCTCCTGTAAAAAGGGATCTCCGAGCACACCTGCAACGTCCAGGCAGTGACTAGTCCTGCGCCTGCGTAGCGATGGGGCCACTGGAACCTGATCAGACCCTCCAGGGGAACAATGCAAATTAATGGTTTTAATAAAAATCCCAGGCACTGTTGGGCCAAGGATGAGCTGCAAACCCTTCCCCGAGCCAGTTCTGCCTGCAGCTGCCTGTCACTCACAAGATTGCTACCCCGAGACAGAAAGGTCCTTCAACTTCCGTAGCCTTGTAGTCACAAAAAAAGGGTGTTTTGTTCTGATTTTTTTAAAATGTGCTAGTCAATGTAGCAAAGCCCAGGCATGGGTCAATAGAAGCTGTGGTCCCAACATGTTAGCGGGTAGGGCAAAGCCTACCAGAGAGGCTGGGATTTACCTGAACGGAGCAATATGACCACTGCAGGATTTTAAGTAGGAGTTGCTATGTTGGCTAACACCTGTTAAAAAGCAGCCTTTTCAGTGCAGAAATGGCCAATGTGTTTTCAAAGACATCACTTCCCAGCTGCAGACACAGCCTCTGCCTGCCTGGGGAAGAAAGCGTTTCAACTTTGAAACCCTCGCGCTGTAGATTCTCCTGCCACTGGAGGTTTAAAGAACAGGGGAGACTAACATTTTGGGGGGCTGTCCTAGGCATCCTTGACCCTGCTTCAGTGCAGGGAGATGGACTAAAGAGCCTCCCAAGGTCTCTTCCAGCTCGGCAGTCCTACCATTCTCTGTTCGTCCCACCTCCCATTTTAAATAGTCTTCCTTAGTCTACATTGAGTGTTGGCAGTGTGAAAGTGCCTGCAATGTTTTAAACATGCCATTCACGTTTCCACTACAGACAAGCCCACGATGAAGGAACTTCAGGAAAAGGGGCAACACCTCGCCTGCCTTGTGGCACCGTGCATTTAGGTCTCTGAAAGACTAGCCATTAGTGCTGAGAACATATGCTCTATTGTATTTCACTTTTGTTATGGCAGCTCCAACGAAATAAGAACACAGGATTACTTTGTAAGCTGCAAATATGCTGTTCCTTGCTATATCTCCAGTGTACATGTGCACAAGCTATACTTTAATTAAAAACTTTAAAGGTGATCCTGTGGGCTTAAGCTCTACATTTATCCCCATTTCAATAAGCCTTACTTGGTGGGAGAGGATGGAGTATTACTAACTTCTATAAAGGTTCCTCTCTTATAAATTGTTATCAAGGTCACTATAGCACAACATTCATCAGTGTAAATTCAAGGTAGAATTTGTTCCTTTATACTGTGGAAAGATGCATGGTAGTCATCACTGAACTTCATCTAATTAGCATTATTACAGCATTCCCTAACTAGTTCCTGTACCAAATATACTATCCTTTGTTTAAAGGATAGTTGTATCTGCACTGATTCATAAAGGACAATGTTGTAAATGACTATGTCTAATTACATGCCTCATTCTCCACAAAAGATCTTATATAAAACACTTAAGTTAGTAGTTGCTTGTTTGTATAACAAATAATTAATTACTGCAACTGAAATCATAGTTTCTTATGCTAAGATATAAATACAAGAGCCCCAACTAAGAAATCCAGTAAGAAATTAATCAGCAATTCTGCTACTTCAATGTAAAAGTTTCTAGTTCACACTAAGCTTAGAAATATTTTAATATGGTATACATGTACCAAAAGCTTTCTTTGATTAGAGATATGTATTGAAGTTTTGTTTTCTGTAGCTCCTTTAAATTTAGAGTAATAATTAAATCCAAACACAAAGTTATCTGCAGGAATACACTTAAGTTCCTTATGCACAATTATAATACAATTACTGTACCTTAAAAAAAAAAAAAAAAATCAGAACTTTAAACATCAGATGAAATTTGTATCAGATCAAAATGCCTTACCCCAGATATAAGAAACACTTTACAGAAGTCCAAAACGGGTAAAATCTGCAAAAAACTGGCGGCTTCAAGAGTGTCCTGAAGGTTGTCCATGTTGAGAGAAAGTTTTGCAGTATAAATGAAATCAATAATCTTCTTTAAACCTATTTTGTTCACACCATGGAGCTTAATGCACATTAAATCTTGCTCCTTCATTCCACCTAAGAATGATAACGAGATAAATTAAAATGGGTACCAAGATTAGACAGTTTAATGAATTTCTGTTTGTAATACTGAAGAAGTTACATAAGCTTAACTTAAAACACTTAAATCTTTAACTGAATTTAGTTATGATACTACCTACAACAGCGCGCAAAATTTAGGATGTATGTTTAAATAACGATTGGAATATTTAACAACCAAAAGTCCAAATTAGAATAATTTAAGAAATAACCATACATATGCAGGGACGGATTAATGCATAGGCTACTAGGCACATACCCAGAGTCCTGAGCTGCAGGGAGGCCCTGGTCGCCCCATCTGCCTCCCTTTCCCTCCTCTCCACTGTCCTTGCCCCGCTGCGGCTGCTTCCTAGCGGGCGGCAGCACCGGGGTGGGGAGGAAGGTCTCGACGGGCCCGGGGCCCATGAGCTTGTTTGTTTAGGATCCACAAAAGAGTTAATTCGGCCCTGTATATATATGACAGGAATAAAAGCCTTACCTGTGAACATAGCCTTGAAATAATCACTAGCTGATGCCATCATAGCTCTATGAACAGGAAAAACTTCATCACCATCTCCCGGCACTAACGTCACATCGCAAAGCAAGCCTTCTATTCGGAGTTGGTCAAAACCCTACAAAACAGAATTGAAATTTGAATGGACTATTCAGACAGAAGTGACAGTACAGTAGGTTGTTGCGTTTGCTTTAAGTAAATTCATTTCATTTTCAACACTTATACTCCCTAGTAATTATTTGAAACATCAGAATAAGTTCTGGATTTCCATTCTATCACAATCTGATGTCCTTACATATACACAGAAGTAGGCACAGACACTTTTTTTAAATGAGGTAGGCATAGATTTTTTGGATCAGAATCAGCTTTAAAAAAAATACTTATCTTAGACAAATGCAGGATGCATGTCTGTCCCAGGTATATTTTCTGTTCCATACTGGTCTTTTCAATGTACTGTACAGCCCAAGAGTGTGTGAGATGCTGCAACTTGAGGTTAGGGAAGGGAAGAAAGGGCGAGTTTTACCCAACTAGCATCTTGGTCAATTTTATTATCAAGGTTTATAATGTAAATCTCCCCAATGTCTTAGTATTTCTGATGTAGGTCCAGTTTGCTGAGAAGTCAGAGCGCCCAACAACAATAAACTGGATCTCAGATTATAATGACACCTTAAGAAAGGGTTTTTCAGGGCAAACCAGCCTTGGGTATATTTAAAGATTAATCATCACTGCCACCATTCATGCAGGGCAAGGACTAGCACCCTTGTCCTTTATCCCAACACAGCAATTTTTCAGAATTTATAAGGACAGAAAAATAAAATAAGGGATGTAAGCAACCTTTACAAACTGGACCAATCTTTATTAAAAGTCCTGAGGTTATTTTTCATTTTTTAAACAAATGATTATATAATGCAAAAAGGCATGAAAAAGCCCAGTATCCGGAGATTCTCCTCTCCCCCCACCCAGAGAAGTGCTATAACCACTAGGTTACACAGCAATTTTTCTCTTTGCCTGCTTGATCTGGCCGCATGATGCTGGCATGCACGTCTGTTAAGAAGTCCAGCTTGAACAGAAGAGGTACCTGATGGTTAGATAACTCTCCTGGCAAGTGGGGGATGTGGGCTCCAATCCCTTTGGGGTGAGGGAGGTGTAGAGCCAAGGCCTGCCACTTCTTCCTGGGCAACTGCTCTAACTGGTCCCTGCCAGGCAAAAGCAGAGCAGCACCACGACCACTCGCACGGTCAGCCTTCAGCTGCCTCCGGGTACGGCAGTGAGTTAGGCACGTCTGAAGAACACCTAATGGAGTGGGTCTGTCTGGGAGCTTGGGGTCTTCCCAGCTCCAAACAGGACCCAACAACTTGGGCAGGTCACAGAGGCACCAGGACGTCTTTGAGCTCCAAACTGTAAGCATGTAGTGTGATTTCTGACTCCCGAGGCAGGGTCAAACTGCACTACTTTTGCTGAGTTAGCATTTTGGACAATCCGCTAGTTATAAACCAGCCCTTCCATCATTTTTAACAACCAAATCAATGCATTTCAGTGAATCAAATAATGCATCCCTGTAGCCTTTACACCAGACCTTCTGAAACTAGCCCCTGGAGATAACAGACATTAAGGGTAGAAGATTCCTTCTTTTAAGACTAGAATCTGAAGGGAAAAAAGCTCTGCTAGTCTTCAAACAGAGCTACCTGCTGCAGTACTGGCTGCCATACTAGCAGATGAAGTAAAAGTCTCTCTGCTGCAGGACTGATGATTGAAATCACTTTCTGATAAACTGGGAACTGAAGACACAGCAAGCTGCACACCACCTTTCTGCTTCTCTGAGGGCCCTTTATAGCACTGAATCCACGGTTTGACTGTGGGGATCTTTATAGCTCAAGATACCTTCCCATGGGAAGGTAATCAATTTACCCATGTCGGTAACCTTGGTTCTGCCTGGAGGGAAATCCTTCCAGGAGGTTAACTCGGGTTTTGTAAAAGCTTCAGGGAGAGGCCGTTGTCCATCACAGAAATAAGTGACTGTATGGTACTGCCTTGCATCTCTTGGAGCTCACTAGAAACCCTTAAGGGACCTAGAAATAAAGTTTAGAACAGTTTGCTCTATCCCAAAGTTTGGAGGGCAAGGAATACTAAATGGATGAAAATGGAAACTACTGGTGCTCTCATTATAAGTCATAGAAAAGTCCCACTTCGGGGTTGTCTGAAAAAACCGTTGTGAGCTATTTATCTGCACTATCAGCAAATGTTAGAACAGAAAGTAATTCTTCAGGGAATCACCCCATGTGAGGCAATGGGAACACAAGCAAGTTGCTATGACTGGAGCCTCTGGTGCGAATTATAACACATTAACCACATGCCCCGTCTTCTGCGGTAAATTCAAGATAACTTATCCCAGTTCCACTGAGGAACAAGCTCTTCCACACAGGCAAGAGCTCGTGCACAAGCCATTGCTGCCAAGTAGTTAAGACGTTAAATTACCCCCCTAGCCTGGTCATGTACACATGCCCTGAGTACATTTGTACCCAGAGACTGACAGGACGGTGTGGGTTCTGGGTTTGAATTCTAGCAGAAATCAGAACAAAGATGAGGCACTTTGTACAGCTTGGCACTTCAGAGTCTCAGGTGTCTGTGAGAGGATTAAACTTATCAGCCAAAGAGAAGTCACTACCATGGGAGTTTGGGTGACCTACCCGACAAAAGCAGAATTTAGTCCAAAGCAGGCAAGAGCCCAGGTTTAGAGAGTTGTCACCACCAGAAGAAGAGCTAGTTTTGGCCAGACCACTTCTCCATGTGGAAGTAGATACAGCGTGAGCACTTATTCTAGAGTTGTGTGTTTTGGTTTAATTCATTTACACCTTCCTTGCACCAAACAAACAGTTCACTCCTACACATAATCACTGCAAAAAAAATTCTCCTGCTTAAAAACAGGCAGAGGTGATATATTACCAACCCACAGTATCCCCAACAAGGAAGGCTGTGGGCGTTTCAAAACATACTAGGGAGCAGTAACCACGTAAAATTGCTATACTCAGATCCCAAGATGCCAGAGGTACAGGCTGGGGTCTGTCTAGCAAACCTGCTTTATTGCAACCACAGCAAATAAAACCAGGGGTTTACAATCAAGGATTCTCTCATCTGTGGAGAAGGGGGAGGGAGAAGAGCCTTTACTCTGCTAGAACTCGTTGAAATACAGGCATGTCTGGCCCCTTCTTTGGTAGGGGTAAGGATACTTCCAGGCATGTTAGTGAAAGCACCTGACAAATGTACAACCCTGCCTAGGCAAGTCGACCCGAGACCTGCAACCCCTCACCATCCTCAACAGCTGCTGGGACTCAAAACTCTCTCTAAGCACATGCTCCAATTGCTGGAACGATTGAAGCGATTCTCTTCTCTGAAGCAAGGCTTCTGGGCTGGAAGGCTGGCAATAGGAAATGCGGGGCATGAAAAAGCTTCCAAACTCCATACACCGCCTTATAATTACAGTTCCAGAAGGTTTTAATGTATGTCAACCATTTTTTCTTCTTTAGACTTGATTCTTCGGAGGACTTTTTTTAACGTCTTTGAACTGTTGGTTATCCTATTGCAAACACTTACCTGAGTTCATAAAGCAATTAGCAAGTTTAACAGTAAGCGCACCAATCACTATTTGGTTGTGTAAATATTTGCAATAAGATAATCTTGCACTTCAAGGTCAGTTTGCTTTAGATAGTAAGGAAAGGAAAGTCAAAGTGAACACTGCATATCTCAAGATAAACGTATTGCAGGTAAGACTGACAAGTGAAGACTACCAATGTATTCATCTTAAATTAGATCCCTTAGTTCTGAAGAATACACCCAAGAGACACGTATATGTTAACAGTTGTGTTCATCTATAAGAAGGGAACAATTTTTGAAGGATGCTTACTTCTGACATTTCAAAGTTAAATCCAGTGCACCCTGTGCTGCATCAGGTACAATTGTGTGTATAATGTGCAATGTACATACTGAAAACAATATGGTTTAAACCAAATAACTGAATTTAATGAAGTTATTTTTCTGTAGCTGCACATGCCGACAAGATAAACTAAAAGCCATTTCATACACACATGCCTGCAGAAGATAGGTGCAATGATTATTAAAAAAAATAAATGAGAGGTGGCATATTAACAGACCTCAGAGGATAATGAAAAATCTTTGCACCTGCAGAAAGTGCAGGAATCCCAACAGTGACTTTATGCACGGGTCAAATACTGCATTGTCCAAAGCAGAGGGAAGGCACGGATTGCTGCTAAAACAGCATTTACGGAGAGCAGCGTGCGGATGCATTAAATAATGAAATTGTCCTGCCAACTGATACGCGTGAGCTATAGGAGCCAAGCAGAAGAACAGGGAATTCTCCTTCTGGTATCTTTAGAAAGGTTCAGAAAGGCGAGGCTAAAAAAAGGCAGCTAAATAAAAACCGACTTTCATTAAAAGAAAGTGAAAGCCCAGTTCTGTAAACTTCAACTTGGTAGATAAGGCTAACAGTGAAGAAGGCTATAATTAGAGGAAAATGTCAGGTTGTCCTAACGGCTGATGTGGATGGAATTTTTAAATGGTAAAAAAAATATACACTTTTTTCATGACAAAATGAGATGTCTTGTGTAGCAAAAACTCATCAGGACAGGCATTGGCGCGCACACAAATTACCACGAGGTAAGCTGGGACGTGTCAGCAACTGCCTGTGAAAATCCTACCGCCTGTTCTCAGGACAGGTACAACGCTACACATGGCAATACACGGTGCTACTTACCTGTAGTACCACAGAACTGTGAGTGTTGCTGGTGAAAAATCTGGTGGTCCCTGTCTTCGAAGACTGTAGATGGGCAGACACGCCCATATCGCTGCTACCGAGAGACACTTTCATGTGAGGATCTTCCTCTTCCACCAGAGATCTAAAAAGATTTTTAAAAAGCAACCTTAATTCACATCTGTTTCCATTAATCGTTGCTACACACTGAAACCAGAGTGGGGGTAAAGTTCTTCTGATTTCGGGGGGAGTTGAATCATGTCCTTATAAATCGACCCAAGAGGAACCTTGTGTGTTTAGGGTTGTGAATAGTTTAAATACTTCAGTGTCCTTTTTCAGCTTTTCAATAAAGACCAGTAAGAGTTTTGATAAGCAGTCTAAAACACAGCTAATTCAATTTTTTAAAGAAGAATTTAGAATTGGATTCTTCCCTACAAATTTACCTCCATTAGACTTTCAACTCAGTTTAAGATGCTTTGCACTTTCTCAGCTTTGTGCATCAACATACCAGGGCTCCAATGGCCATCTGAAAATATCGATGCAAGAGGTATTCTTAGGCGTTTAAAAGATTCATTTTTATAGATTAAGCTATCTTGATTGATTATGGGAGGAAAAAAAGTGATACAGGTTTCTTATATAGAGTCTCACACAAGCTTCAGGCCACATCTCAGGAACATGCAACTCGAAGGGGCTTTCTGGATCATCTAGTCCAGCCCCCTCCTTCCCAGGCAAACGGATCAAACAACCCTTTTCATACAGTGCGATGGTTCAGACCATCTGGGGACATTATTGCCTCCGAAAAAATATTTGCCAAATATTAAGTGGGAATTTCTTTAAAACTATCAGTGTTTTAAATTGCCACAATGCTGCTGGCTTGCTCCTTTCATCTTGTGATGTCACAACTTTATAAAAATGTGTCTGACATCCAAGATCTATGCTTATATAAATGCCGTTTTATTTATATTTAAATAAAAATACACAAATGCAAGGCTCTAAGCACACAGTTCATCTATATTCCAAGAAAGAACATATTTTGGCTTGTAAAATATCTGGGCATTACATCTTTAAACTAAGATTAGCTAGTCTCAGTATCTTCTGATTTGTTTAATGTAATAAGCTATCCGAGCGCACACTGCAAGCTTCCACAGAGACCGGATGCACACTGCATGCTTCTACAGCAATTTGCAAGCCTATTATTAACCCACAGAATACAGGATGCAAAAAATCCCTTTCTTAAATCAAGCATTCATAATACATAACCAATTTGGATAAAATTGCTGCAAATCTCAGAAATAAAAGCAATATACAGATTATAACATGCAGGTAAAAACATTGGCCTCCAAACTAGTTTCAGAAATCACTTAAAATGTCATTGCCACAAGCCAAATTGAACATTGAAGCTCCAACTTTCCATATTCCTCTTTCCTTGAGGAAGCCCAATTAAGAAAAGAAAAAGGCTTTTAACAAATTCTCATCAGCAAACCAGCTTCAAGTTGACTAGTTAAAGCAGTTTCTGAAACTTCAGAATTTTTCTGATAGCGTTAACATGTGTTCATTCAAACCCATGATTATTTTTTAGGACCAGCCATAAAGCAGATTCAGGACAGATCATTTTCGTCACTCAACAATGCACATGGGTTTGAAACGGAGAGATTTCATGTACACAGACGTAACACCACCACACACTATAGGAACGCGGGCATGTTTAGAGTCAAATGCAGTAACCTAATAATCACACGTTTGAACAAATTACAATAAATGTGAAAGCATTTCTGCAAGCAAAACTGTACAGTTAGCTTACAATTAAGAGAAGTTAAGATTTAAATCCCACTGAAAATGTTCTTTAGCAATATAAAGCAATATTTCACATTGAGTATTTTGCTCAAAGTTGCACTCCAGAGTTCATCTTGGACATACAAATCATTGAAACATCCAAGGGAAACGAGTGCAGCAGTTTCTAGTTTGGTGACCTGTAACATTTAACAAGACACTAAGTGAAACAGTTTTTAGTTCATGACTTGAACATTTTAACAAGAAACCAAACAAACTGGCTCTGTCCTGTCTGATGGGACTGTGAGTGAGAGGTGGCTTTATCTGCCAGACACAACTTTCTATGCCACGTTTCTCAAAAAGAATGGTCTTTTTTTGGTGTAGCAGGAAGGACAAAGGATCACGAAGATTCGATTTTAAATTACATTTCCTTTCACAGAAGTGTAGTCATTTTTATTGGAAGCCGGAGATAACCACAGAAGCAGTGACTTTCAATCAACATTTCACCTCAAAGAAAGAAGGTTCACACCTCCGATACAAAATACCTAGGAAGACACGTAGGAACACTTCCTTGCCAACATTTTTAAAGGGCTTCTAAGATGTTGGCAATAATGCACCACGCTGAATCTAGACGCTCAGATCTACTCAGCATGCACTATGAGGTTTGAAACAAAGGTGTGGCCTTGCCCATGAAAGCCATTTTTTTTATCTCTAACTTTTTCTGTCGGTGATAGCAATAATGGAAGCATAATTACTAACAGGTTGCTGGTGAGCATCACCACATTTTAATTGCCAAGACATCCACACCCATTCTTCATAGGCTTTAAAACAGACCGCAACATCAGTTAACTGTCTCCACTAGTTCTTCCACCATTGCTAGCACAACTGCAAATTAAAAAAGCAAACCTAACCACAGGAACTCAACCAAGAGGTGCAATAATTTGCACCTCTTGGTTGACTTCCTGTGGTTGTACTACTAGGGGATTTGCTTCCCCCCGCCCCATGGTTTAAAGCATGCACTGTGCACTGACATGAACATAACACATGAGCGCCGATCTACACAAACACTTCACTCTCTTTACAGCAAAATTCTCTTTCAAGCTGCAGAGATAAAGCAGAGCAGTCACTTCATTAACACTGGCTATATTGCTCTACTTTGATAAGGATTTATTTTATAAATTGAAAAAGTTATCTGTAGGTTTTATCTGGAAACTTCTGCTTAACCATGTTCTGATCTTTGAGCTTTGTCCAAATACTTATTTGAACAGCACACGGGGCATGCGTGAGTGCGTGTGTGTTTGGGGGGGAGCAACAAGGATTTAATCTCTTTGCCTCCTAATTTTTAGATAATAGCCAAGCAAAGATAAAATAGAGATACAGAACAAAAAGCTCTCAGTTTAAGTTCTTCTGGAAACAAATGTCTTATTCTGTTATTCCACAGACCAGCGTTCTCATGTGTTCATGTTCTACAGATGCAGTTTGCAGTTAGTCATTTTGTTCCTATCAATCATCTCTCTCTCTCTCTCACACCCACACCCACAAATCTTAAACTATAATAATGTAAGCTTGAACACCAAAAAAAAATACAAAAGTCAAGGTTTTAAGATCAGTCTTAACTTGGGCAGATCATGCTAATATGTACATATTACTCTTTGAGCTACATTTACTATTACAGGACCCTAAATTTTTACCCTCTGGAAATGCATTTGGTGACCTATTGGCAGTACCAAATATTACTTCCTAGATTGGCTCCTGGGTATTAAGGAAACAAAAAACACCAACCAACCATAAGTTATATTTGATTACTTCCCAAGCAAATCAAGCTCATTCAACCAGAACAGTATGTTAGTCAATGCTTTGTATCTTCATGTAGTTTCACCTGAACTTCCAGCCAGTCATTTAAAGTTTAAAAAGTTAGCTCTCTCTGAGCTCCTATTCGATAACCCCTTCCCACAGCCTCACACCCAGAAAGGGGAGGAGGTACTTGAGGCATCTCTTGCAAAAAGACCTTTAAATGCTTCAGAAAGGAGAAGTGTGCTCTCCATTGTATAGACAGTGGCAGTAATGTTTAAAAATCTGGAATTTGCCCAAGGTCTACAAGCAAGTTAATACCAAGGACTGGAAACAGGCCCCTGATGTCCTCATCCACAGTGCTCGTTGAAAAATGCTGCTCCCAAACAACCAAAGTCCCCAGCCCCAACCCTGACAGCGGCAAGTCTTTTTATTAACATGACATTAAAAACTCATCTCTGCACACGGTGATAATGCTCATTTCCTAAATGTTTTCAGTACCGATATGAGTACACAAAGTAAAGGCAAAAGACACGTGCCATAAGGGAAGAAATATTTAGTTTCTTTTTTGTTTCAGATCGAGTCAAAATTGAAACTGAGCTTAAATTATGTCCATTAACCAAGTTTTCATTAAAGTGATTTTTTTTGCTACTCATTCCTGGAACACATGACTCATCCAACGTTATAGCAGACTGAACTGGTAAAGAATATTGGGTATATATAGTTCAGGCACTGTTACCAAAAGCATTTTATTTGTATTCATTAACACTGGCCTGCCAAGCCCTATAATTAATTAGGTAATAATGAGTGTAAATATATTGACTGGCGCTTTATAGTAAGTACAGTATATCATGATTAGGCACAGCAGCAAAGGAGAAAGCCAATTCATTTTCTAATTAATTCTATTGTTCTGATCAATAAAAGTCATTAAATAAGAAGTACAGTAGTAGCATTCTCTGATCAGGATAAAAAAGTTGATAAAGGCAAAGCTACAGCAACCGCAATAATGTACAACAACAATTTCACAACAAGTTGTTACAAATGTGGATATTAACACTACTTTAAATTAAATAGAAGTAGTCTGGGGGGACACCAGCCAGTTTTCTTCAATTATTAAAAGATTAGGAGAATGCTGTGGTTAGATATGGAATGAATCTAGGAACCACCCCAGCAGATGAAATCAGTGCTCCATTATTTAACAGCTTGACCCAGCAGGAAGGTACCGATAATTGTGTATGAACCAGCTCACAATTACCTGCTTTGGGGCATGTGAATTTTCTGCTTTGGGGCACGACTTCTTAAAAAGCGGGGTTTGGTCCCAGCTACTGTAACCGAGGACGTTCATATTTTATGTAAACATGTAGCCTTTCTATCTCTTCTAATGGTTAGAGTCTAAGTCGTACTCTTTGCTTTCAACTTAATTCGGTGTCACCTTGCTTTTACAGCAGGGGTGCTCACGTCCGCTCTCCATTTGCCTTGTCTGTACCATTCACTTTTGGTACCTTTATCATGTTTCCTTTCACTCGTCTCCTCTCTCAATCTCAAATCTTTTCAATCTCATCCACCTGCCAAACATTACATGCAAACCCTTTTAGAAGCGCAAGTGGAACCGCAACCGGTTCTGAAATTTCTCTCTCAAGAACATTTAAGGAACAGAGCAGTTGAACAGTGATGGGGAAAAAAATCAGTTCCCCTTCATCAGACTGGAGGGGAATACTGCAGTAGTCTTTTGACAATACTGAAGCACCCTAGAAAAAGCAATCAAATTCAAATACAAGGAAGAGAAAGTCAAAAGTAGCTATTTAGACTGTCATTCAACACCTATCTTGTCATTGTTTGAAAGACATAATAAAACTCAATGACTCTTAAATATCAGTTAGGTGGTTCGACATACAATTCCTTTAAATCAAGCCATAATGCCCTGTACAAATGTAGCTAAAGGAACTACAAGTACATTTAAGACTTGGTTTAATTGGTAGAAATCAAAAAAGCGCCCGGTGTCCCAGTGAGAGGATGTAATGAGTTTCCAGTTTTATCACCACCACCTCCGGATTCATTTGCTGTCACTCCCTAGCACAAAACTTGGGGAGAAGTTATATTTTCAAACAATCCAACCATCAGAGTACAGGATTTGAGATACGGTCTGGAAAAAAAGACATGTTCATCCTCCAGGCAGACCGGTGGGTTTTGCAGGTCTCCTCCCTACCTTAACACCATACAACACCTCCTCTGCAAGGATCCTTGCCACTTGCCTTTTCTGATCACACTTTCTACCTGCCCTTACTAGGAGACAGCTCCCCTTAGCTGCCCATTTTAACAGCAACGGCGTGAATATTCAAAAGGAAAGTTTTATCTCAACCATCAACCAAGAGTTTAAGTTTCCTAAAAAGCATTTGGGGGTTGACTATGCCCCATTTTATCCTTCCTTAATCTTTTCTTCACTGAACTACAAAGTCTTCTCCTCTTCACATAGTTTGCATGTCTACCTTTCCTAACAGATAGCAAATCAAGTGATAAAAATGTTACCCATTTCTCCACCTACCTATTCACTGCAACTGGACATGGAACTAAATTGGCCCGAGTTCCCAGTGCTGCGCAAGACATTTCTAGAGTATCTGACCTCGTACTAAAAGCATCTGCATTTGCAGTAGCATTATTACCTTACCTTTACTCAACAAACTCGACAGCACTAAAATACAGCAAAATCTTAGCTTAGGTGCTGCTGGATAGCAAACGCGTCTTCTGTATCATTACACATTGGAGTAAGACGTCTCGTGGAACAGTGAAGCACTCGCTCCTCGAATTGCCTAGGATCTGGACAAAACCCAGGCTACATTTTCTGATCTCCTATCCTCCTGTCTCTCGGCGAGTGCCCTTCCTGCCAGGCTACTGGCTCTGTTTGGACAGGTCTCAATCTTCTGTTTGGAGCCACTCCTCTTAAAATAATTAAACACTCAATGAAGCAAGGGCATGAACCAGGTGAGTGCACTGGCAGCTAAATTAGTTTGCTGCCAGACATGCATGATTACGTGCAGGTGCAAGGCACTGAGTACCTAACCCTACCAATAGCCAAGTGGTCAAGATGTCCTCGACCCGGGAAGTGGAAGCAGATCTGGCACTTATCTGGCCCCGTTCAGCCCAAGGACCTTGCTCTCCCTGTCCCCAGGATTTGGAAAGCAGAATAGTCTCTACTTTTGCTGAATCTGGTACACTTCCATACAGTCTGTTTCAACAATATGGCACTTCCTAAGGAAAACACTCTGACCAAAATAAACACACACAATCCTGAATCGGCTTCAGCTTGGCTTGTAGTTTCCAAGGGTGGGTCCTACCACACGTGCGCGATGCCAAATGCTGAATTCACACTGACCAATTTGAAGACTTCTCAAAATTAGTTCTGTGGAGACAGAGCACATCAAACTAAGATATTCTACCATCTGGCTTCCAGACATGTATTCGGTTGTCATGGGTAAGTGAAATTCAGTTTTTATAGCTTTCTTCATAATCTGCTGCGGTACAATTAATCCGGCGTATTGACAGCTCGGCATGTGACTGAAGATGCAACTTTGCCTCCTGTCTCCAGTTTCCTTAAAAACAAAGGGTGTATGACTAGACCACAGATGATGATTCTTCATTAAATTATTACTAATTATGGATACTTGAAGGTGCACAGGTGACAAATGTGCGCTCCCCTGCAAGTACAGCATGTTCAACAGCCACTTGACTATCCGGGAAGGTGGTTTGGTGGGGAGGGGGGGTAGCAACCCTGTGAAAACATGCCCAATTTTCACCATCGAGTTGTAGAGCTATGCACGTGCCATTAGCACAGGTTCTGTACAGACGCATCAGAATCTGGCAAGTATTCTCAAAAACTCCCCCGGTACTGAGCATGCTCCGTCCCACACCGTTCATTCTCAATAGCCAGTCGGAGCTACAGGCACCATCCCAGCAGTGGCCTTCAATCCAAGACTGGGCAAGATTTTCCCTGCAACTGAAGTCCCTGGGAGCCACAGCAGCACTTAGCTTCCTTGCTGTGCACTGTTGCTCTCTAGCATCCGACTGTGAAGGGCTAGCCAAACATCAGCCTCCGGCACTATACATCCCTGCCTCACAATCATGCAAGGGGGCTGTGGGAAAAGCAGAATGTGATCGTGTAGTCAGATTGCACCAAAATGCACGCAAATAAAAGGGAATTACAACCAAAGGTGGCTGAAACAACCTTAAACCTGAGATTTCCTCCATATTTGAATTCTTGACTTGGAATACGAATGTCCTACCGACATGCGTTAGATTCGTAAACTAGACTTTTAGTACAAACAATTCTAAAAGGTGGATTCTGCATGGTTTATGGATTTTTGGTCCATTCAGAAAGCACATGCAATGCATGGCATACTAATTAAAAATGTAGTAGAAAGTACTGATGGTTTTCTGAAGTGGGTAGCTGCAATTCTTATGCAGCCCTCACTGTTGCAACAACAATTATTTCCTCATGTCTTGTTCTTGCTATGAAATTGTGTTCACTCGAATTCCACATCACCAAGGTAACTATTAGATTTGTTAATTTGTACATTTTGGTAGCTAAACTGCATTTATTTTAGAATACAATACATGCTTTTTCTGACACCAGCTGTTGAAATCTTAACAAATTATCTGTACCACTATTCCCCTCATATGAATGTACATATTCTTGTGTTCATTTTTAAATCATGATTTTTGATAGTATATAGCATAAACTTCCCAAAACACAACCCAAATAGCATGTTCTTAACTTTGTACAGCTCAGTATCTTGTTTTTGGAAGGATTATAACCTTATTTTCTTTGTCAAATTACTCTCCCATGAACCATGACTCCAAGTGTTGCGGTCAATGGTAAATGGCATCTTCTGAAATTACTCCTGGCATGTGCCAGCACTATGGCATTTATCAGCAAGCAAAGAACTGAATTTCAGTCTTATATAAAGCTCTTCCTATCACACCACCAATCTTTATTATTTTATGATCTAACCAAAAAGGCTGGTGTATTAAGGGCCTACATTATGTATAGCTCAGCAGATGTTTAGCTAATGAAACTATTAACTTAATGAAAAGGCTGATTTAAATATAATGAACCTTTCATTTATTATAAGAAAATACAGCAATATTTTACTTTCTGCCCTTAGCCTGCCAAAAATGGTTTTTAAGTATTGAGTATCTTAATGTCTTCCCATTAGGAATAGGTGTTTTAACTTCATGACTAATGAATTTAGGAACTCCCCTATAAATTAGATGGCTACCTAAAAGTTGAATTAGTTTATCTGTTATAGGGTCGGCAGTATAAAATTAATATTTTATAATTCTGATGTTAAAGGGTTTAATAGTGGTATAACAAGGCACAGAGATGAACCATGTTACACAGTGCACTGCACTTCAGGATTGGGTTTTTTTCTTTTTATGTCCCCATTCTCCTACCCATGTAATTTAAGGAAACATTTTACCCAGGCAAGTTACTAGACTAAATATATTCTACAAATTATTCCTCCTGCCACTTCCAAAATAATGAAGTCCTGTCTGTTTATTAATATTATTAAATTGGAGTTTCTGTAACAATTCTTCTGTAGCAAATGAACTCCAATTAAAATGGCTGGCATTATGGTTTGCTAAAATGCCTCTTTATAATGGGGAAAAAAATCTTACCAATTTGTAGAAGAAATAAAGGCTTTCTGGCACAAATATACGAGTGATTTCATCTAGAAAAAACTAATTCTTCTCTGACATGGAAGAGCTCTGACAGGCTGACAGAGCAAGTCTAACTCAACTTTAACAGATCAACTGAAACCGTTAGCTAATAAGCACTTGATACTTCCAGCTTTGTTTTTGGGGCCCACTGGCGCTGGCTCGTAGCCTAAGAGGTGGCTCCCCCAACTTCTCCCCCCATTGTTGAAGCTGCAGAACTAAGATGAACAGAAGAAGCATTACGTGACCGGAAATCATGTAGAGTGACCCAGGATATTAAAACGTCATGGAAAACAGACATGCCTACTTACGACGCGTTTCTGATGAGGTTCCCACATATCAAAGGTACTCCGTTTTAAGCGTTCCACATAGTTCTGATTGAATACTTTAAAAAGAAACGTTAACCACTTCTATAAGCGCGCAACGGGGCCCCGATAATTCAAAGAGTTCTGCGAGATTTGTACACAGGACACTGTTGTACGTCAATGGTTACAGAGCACGGCCCTGGTACTTGCCCAGCTCCTCAAGTACAATTCCTTCCTCTTCCTCTTCCCACCTAGACAAAAACAAGCAAGTAGTGCCGTGGCGATGTTTAGTTACTTGAGGAGCTTCCCAATGCCCAGCAACTTGCTAACAAGTCATGACTTATCTGAAACTTCACCGGCAGATCATCACTCCTACTTTACCTAGAATTTTTCAAAGGATCCCAACAGCCCTGTGCGAAAATCCCATTCACTCTAAACAGGATTTGTGGGTTCACTTACCAAAAAAATGCCAGTTTTTATTTTTAAAAGTAGACACTTGCTTGTGGACTCCATTGGGATCACCAAAAAAAAATAATAAATCTGTGTGTACTCATACTAACTAGCAGTAGAGTGATTCACTCGTTAGTTAGCACTCCTACGAACAGGAGAGCGATTCACTCCTGAATCCTTGAAAGGCCAGTTTACACAAAACAAGAAATCCCCAGGCAAAATAAGAAGGCACATAAATAAAATCCAGTTGTTTAATTTAGTGCTCACACTAATTAAAACTTTCAATGATGTTCCTATTCCCTCTCCTGATTGAAGTGAGGGGTATTGCTCTGATGATGTGGGAGAAGCAGCAAAGAGGTAACCCATGGAGCGCAGAGAAGAGTTGTGGTTTCTGCTACCAGGGAAATGAGTAACTTGAGAGAAAGTGAGTAAGAACAGGGGAGCCGGCACGCACAGGAAAAGGTCCCTAGGTACCCACATGCCGAAGGGACAGGACACACTAGCAACATCCTTGCCAATTCTGATCTTAAAAAATAAAGGAGCAGAAAAAAGTCTTTTAACCACCACTGGCCCAATTCCTCCTTACCTTCTGCGCCTAACTGAAACAGTTCCTCCTGGTTGTCACAATAGAAAATATGGCAGAAAAGTCCGTTAAGTGAGTAATCTGTTTAGAGCTGAAATTAAAAGTTCTATAAATGTCACTTACTACTGCATATCACGGGGCTCACAGATGAACCCTGGTTTTCCCTGCTCCTCGCTTACGGGGCAGGAGGGAATTCACACAGGGTCCAGCTCTCAGCTATTACCTAAGTGACCTGAAGAACAGGAGTCGTGGGCATGTTAGTAAAACCCAGGTGATACTGCACAACCTTGACAAACCCACAAAAGAATGAAGTCAACAGAATTTATAGAGGTTTACAGAAGTGCACAGAGGTTTAGAGAAAGAAGCTGATAGGAGAAAGACTGGCTAGCCAACAACACCGCCGGAAAGGCTCTCCGACCAGTACAGAAGATGCTAAATTAGCACGAGCTAACATGGGGCCATATTCAGCTACAGGAACAGGCATGTGTTATGTCAAACACGCCAGGTAATTATTTCTGTCTTCTTGGCACTTTCATAAGAGACTAAATAAAAGTAAGAAAAAGTTGGAGAGTATGACCTACATGGAAATCTCCGGAGAATGAACTATATTCAGCATGGTGAAAAAGACAACTTGTTTAAATTCATGACCTAAAGGGGTGTCTAGAAAGAGGACAGGCATCAATTATTCCACCCCATCGAGGAAGGCAGAACAAGCAAACAGGGTTTGGGCTGCAGCAGTGACATTTTAGTTTAAATACTGGGAAGCAAACTTTAAGGACTTACTTAAAATGAGGTTATGCAGAAGAGATCTGTCTGAGGATTTTCCGAAAAATCTCCATAATAGGGCGTATGTGCTGGGTTTCCTCACTGGAAGAACAAGGCTCACAGTCCCGCCCAGGAACACTACTTGTGTTTGGTTCCAGAAATAATGATAATGTCAAATTCTGATCGCACCAAGTGACCGATACGCCACTCCTTGAACCTGGTCTACAGCTCAGCAAGACGTAGTCTCAACTCAAGATTGCTCCTCCTCTCTGACGCAGCCCCTTGTGACCAGCACCTCTCCCAGGACCACGCAGCGTGCGTGCACACGGTGGCAGGGGAAGAGCTGCTGGGGGGAATCAGATAGGATGCTGAAGAAGCTGGAGGGCATGTGCACACACAAAGGAGATGGACAAGTGAAAGCAAGGACTGGAGACAGCCATCCTGCAGGAAAAGAGAGAGGCCAGATCCTGGAAGGCAGAGGGGAATCTCACTCAGACAGCCCTACTGTAGTGCTAGATTTATTATCCAGAGTTTATTGGCATTGCAGCCGTCGGTAGCTATGTAACAGCGGGAATACCCAAGCAATGAGGCAGGCTGCTTTTGGAAGCTGTGAAATCCTCATCACTGGAGACAGTCAGGGCTGCCCATCGTCAGCACTAGTGCCGACGTAACGATATGCTCAGATAGCAGCTGGAATGACTCAGGTTTCCTGCCTTAATGCCAGCAGATTCAGGTCCAGAAACGACTGCCGTGAAAACAGAGGGAATGAATTGCAGTGGCTAATTCAGTGATTCTCAACCAGGATGCTGCAGCATGAAGGGGTGCTGCCAGACCTTTTGAAGCAAGCAGTGAGGAGATGGTGATAAGCAGAGGTTCAGATGTGCCCTTGCCTGGCCGAACCCCCAGCCCCTCTGCAAGGAAGGAAGTGCCACTCCATTCACAAAAGCTGGGTGAAATGCTTCAAGTCCAATGCAGGTGTCTTGAGACCAAAATGGTCGAGAAGCATTGGGCTAATTCATTTAAAAAGAAAGGTTTAGACATTTGGAGGAAGGAATTGTTAGGCAGTTTTCTTCTCATTTGCAGGGGTGGGGGGGAAGCCACTTGTTTAAACATCCCACAATGTAAACAGAAACACAGGAAAAATGGAGAATGCAAAAGGAAGGAAATGAGTGAGGCTCCAAATGGTGACGGGGTTTGGAGAAGAAGGAACAGAGGGCATTAAGCAGCAGGAGGTCACTGCCTCCCTCTTGCATTTTGTGCAGGATATTTCTATTATGCAACAAAACTAATGCAGAAATCAGCTGCCACAAACCAGGCGTGGCCACGAAAGGAATGAACCTCTGGAGAAGTAGCACTCCCCCATGAGCCTGTGTAGATGCAATCTCTGAAAGCAAATGCAAAGCAATGGTGCTCCTCAGGTTTCTCTCCAACACAAGCACCAAACCCAGAGGCCTGAGACTAGGACCAGAGGGTGAATCTGCTCCAAAGATCAAAGCACCTTTTGTCCACACAAACAAAGCAAACACTGACTCCAAACTGGTTTTACACACTTCATAGTCTTGCACCCACGTATGAATACTTAACTTGACTTCAGAAGCCCCGTGCCACCTCTTCATTCTTGTCTCCTACAAGTCTAAACTGACTTAGACATTTTTGCCTTATGTCTAGATATTCAGATTACTGCATGCTATTGTGTTTTAAAAACAGCGAGCTCAAATAACATTTTGTTAAACTTATAATTAGACTAGTGACCTTGGATATGAACAATACTAAAAGCAGAGCAAATGCACAAGCTTTATAGCTTCTCTACCAGATCTCATCCATTTTATTACCCTTCATATAAAAAAAAATGAAAGAGTCATTCAACAGCTCCACTTTTTAGATTAAAAGGTCAGCAGAATTTGCTGTGTCAGTCCATTTTTGGCCTTAATTGTTCTGAAGGCAACTCTAGCATTTGTATTTAGGCAGTAAAATTACAACACCATCTGGGGGAACATCTCACATCCGTGGCGATTCCAAACTTACCAGTTACGAGCCTTGGCGAAATGATCAACTTCGTAGAGTCAACAAAATGGAAGAGAGGAAACAGTTCCTGTAATTTCCTTCAAAGTTTAACAAATAACCATTAAAGTCTTCCCGTGTCTGTCTAAAGCTGCTTATGTAAGTGTCATATTTGGCCATACAGATACTCCATGATAAATTTAGAAATCATTCTTTCCTTCCTTGCTGTCCATTTTTGTCCCAGACCATTCCCATTCTTTCCACCAGTGTCTACATGGAAGACAGCTGGTCAAACTCTCACTCCTCCTTGCCAGCTGGGTTTTATAAGAGCAGTTGCTTTATCATTTCTCAGCCACAGCATGTTAGGCTTTTCTAAATAAGATAATCTGGATTTTCAAATATTTTCCACAAAATCATAAAGAGTTGGAAATGTAGCCCACTGGATAGTGGAAGCAAGCTACTTGCAATGCCTTGAACGTCATGCTTCTGCATGTTAAATATCGCAAATCTCTGACCAGATGTTTAGATAAAATAGTCAAGTGATAATGAATGTTGTTTGGGGAAGTCCACTGATAGTTTAGTAATACACCCACTAAGTATGAGAACATCTGCAGTTCCCAGTGTGGCTGCCTATGGGTTTGGTCCCCACAATTAAAACTTCCCAATATTGGCCAAGTGTTATATTGCCCCACTTAAGTTTAGGGAAAGCCTGCATACACTAATACCAGACTGTTTTGTAGGAAGAGTTGGACAAAGAGAGACCTTTGTAGGTTTGCACATGGTCGGTGCACAACATATTTTTCTTGATTCTAAGCAAATGCCAAATCTAAACTTATTAGCAAAAAGGACAACGCAGCAGCTGTGACTATAGCCATTTACCAGAATAAAACTACCATCTTTTCAAGACAATTCCATGACGTTGCTTTGGTATGTACCAAAAGAGCATCACGTTGCACTGCAACATCACAACCTGTAACAGGATTCAGATGTTTTGAGAACATCGATACATAGAATAACTGGTCAAAATATGCCCCTAAATATCACTAGTGCCAGCAAGCTTCAAGGCATCAGAGATTCAGAGTTTTATTGCATGTTATCACTATAAAGTTTTATTTTACATTTTTCAAGTTTCCAAAACAAAATCATCCACAGAAGAAGCTGAAAAGAAAGTTAAGACTTTTTTTTTTTTTTTTTTTTTTG